>NW_026067911.1:2260269-2304910 GCF_014885135.2 Alexandromys fortis
CAATCTGTTGATTTCATTGGTTAAGTAATAAACACACTGCTTGGCCTCATAGGTTAAAGCATTGGTTGGAGGAGTAAACAGAATAGAATTCTGGGCAGAAGAGGAAGTGAGGTCAGACTCTGCTCAACTCTCCCAGGATGGACGGAGGCTAGAATCTTCCCAGTAAGCGCACCTTGGGGTGCTTACATGCATGATTAGAAATGGGCTAGTCCAGGTGCGAGAATTGGCCTGTAAGGGCTAGAGTTCATGGGCCAAGCAGTTCTTAAATGAATACAGTTTGTGTGTTGTTATTTCGGGCATGAGCTAGCCAAGCGGCCGGGGTGTAGGGGACGCAGCCCCGCCGCCGTTCCTATTTCAACACTAACCTGCCTGCCCTACTTAGTAGCCAATAGAAGAGCAGCTGGGGTCTAGGAAGATCAGAAGGAAGAGAGTCTCTCCAAAAGATATTAACTTACAGAAGTTAGGTCAAAGGCAGAAGGCAAAAGTTGACAGCTCTGGTGTGTGTGTATGTGCATGTGTGCAAAAATAGAAAAAAATAGAATGTTTCAGAATGCCTTTTCTTAAAAAAAATGAAAGAAAGGAAGAAAAAAGAACATCTCATCCCCAGCAGTTTAACCTAAGCTGTCTTTCTCTTTACGAGTATGCTTACAATTAAAAACCACAAAGCTTCTCTAAGTTTTGTTTCTGAAAGCCAAGCATCATGGCAACAAGCCTATTTCCTTTAAGACCTCGTCAGCTTCAGAACAATTTAGTCACCTGCTTCAACTTTGTGTACCTGGTCAACCTGTGTAAGACTTGTGGGTTACATACTTTTTTCCTTTTGAGATTAAGATAATTACATTTCTTCCTTCCCTTTTCTCCCTCTTGACCCTTCCATATATCCCTCATTTATTTCAAATTCATGGCTTCTTTTTCCATTAATTGTTATTTCATGCATAAACATATATGCATATTCATGTATATAGTCCTCAGATTGTATAATTTTACTTTGATGTATATTTTCAGGAATGACCATTTGGTATGGAATAAGCAATCGGTGTGGTCTTTTCTGGGGAAGACTGTTTGTCCTGCTTGCAATACATTTCTTGTGTAAGGATGAGGCATCCTGGGGTTTTCTGCATCCACTTAGGTATGTCTATTTTTGTCTTTGTTTAGCTCATGTTTGGGCAGTCATGTTAATGAGTGTAGCTTTTGACATTGCTCGGTGTCTTAGTCAGTGTTTTTATTGCTGTGAGGAGACACCATGCATGACCACAGCATCTTTTACAAGGAAAACATTTTGTAATCTATTTATTTATTTATTTATTTAGTATACAGTATTCTCAGTATTCTGTCTGCATGTATGCCTGCAGGCCAGAAGAGGGCACCAGATCTCATTACAGATGATTGTGAGCTACGTTGCAGTTGCTGTGAATTGAACTCAGAATCTTCAGAAGGGCAGGCAGTGCGCTTAACCACTGAGCCATCTCTCCAGCCCCACAAGGGAAACATTTAATTGAGGTGCAACTTACAGTTCATAGATTCAGTTCATTATCATCATGGTGGGGACTGTGATGGCATGCAGGCAGATGTGATGCAGAGGAGCAGCTAAGAGTCCTACAACTTACAGGCAACAGGAAATCATCGGAGACACCAGTGGTATCCTGAGCATAGGAAACCTCAAAGCCCACCCTCACAGTGACACACTTCCTCCCACAAGGCCACACCCATCCCAACAAAGCCACACCTCCTCATAGTGCCATTCCTGTGAGATTATGGGGACCAATTAGAGTCAAACTACCATACTAGAAAACCCAATTTTATAGCAGACTCCCCAATCTTCTGGCTTTTTTTACCATATTTCTGCCCTGCTTCTCCAATGTCCCTTGAGCCTTAGGTGCAGGAGTGTTTTGTAGATGTATTCCCTGGGACTGGGCTGAATAATTCTGCATTTTGATCGGCTGTATTTTTATAGTGGTCTCCATCTGTTGCAAAGTGAAGTTTTCTTTACGAGGGCTGAAGACTACACTTAACTGTGGGTGCAGGACAAGTGTTTGGATTGTTGTTAAGGATTATGCTGTCTTAGTAAAGTGGTGGTTACAGATTCTCCTCCGATAACCATAACTTCACTGACCCAGCGCACTTGGCCAGATCTCCAGCATGCAGCATCAGGCATGCTTTCCCTCTTGTTGAGTGGGTCTTCAGTCCAATCAGAGAGCTGTTGGTTGGTTGCTGCCAAGGTATGTGTACCACTCATGCACTCTTAGGCTATTGTGTCATGTTGGTCATTTATGTGGTTCATAGATGTCATAGCTGAGCTAGACCCTTGGCTGCTTCCCTCCTTTGGAAACTTGCATGGTGCCTTCCAGGATGAAAGCCAGCCCTCAGGGAGGAGGTATTCAGGTCAGTTCTAGTTCAGAGGGCTCTGGGTCCTGTTTCAGAAGTACATGGTGTCTTCAGGAATAAGGGCTGTGGTGGTTTGAATAAAAATGGCCTCCATAGGTCCACAGGGAATGGCACTATTAGGAGGTGTAGCCTTTCTGGAATAGGTGTGGCTTTGTTAGAGGAGGTCACTGGGGGCAGGCTTTGAGATTTCAGAAGCTTAGGCAATTCCTGGTGTGTGGTTCACTTCCTGCTTCCTGCTGATCCAGATATAGAACTCCCAGTTCCTTCTCCAGCACCATATCTGCCTACGGGCTACCACGCTTCCCGATATGACAATATGGACTAAATCTATGAAACTGTAACCTTCCTTTATAAGAGTTGCCACGATCACGGTATCTCTTTGCAGCAATAGAAACCCTAAGGTCTAACCCTAACTAACTAAACCTACCTTCTGCCTCTGAGGGGCAACCAAGGGCACTAGCAATAGGCTGTATGCTTTGAGCACATATCTGAGCTGGGGCTTATGAGAAATGGACCATTACATTTATTGATAACTTCCCTCAAAGGTTGCTAGAGGAACGAAGAGGGCGAAGAGTTCCCAGATTCTCGAAACTTGATGAACTTGTTATAGCCTTGCAGCTTTCTTCCTGTCTCTGAACCAGCAGCTCTAAGGAGCAGCTTGTATATTACATGCAAGAAAAAATCCACCAAGGAGCAGTTAGAGCACACAACTCCCCCACCCCAGCATGGAGTGGAGAGAGTCCTCACACTTCCCCAAGGGGATTAACAGTTCTTTTCCTTGTTTTCTTTAAATTTTGTTTTTCACCTAAATTACCTTAATGCTGCTCATAGTTAAACAGTTTAAAATGAGAATTTCAGGAATCAGAGAGATCTTTCTTGATTAAGAGCTACAAATACTGAGGTTAATTGGAGTAGGGTGGCATCCACCACTTTTGAGTACAGACCAATTGTTCTTAAGTCTTCCAGGAGAGCCTTACCTTGGGCTGGGAAGAATCCTTTCTTCCCAAATAGTTAGTAAAGTTGTATCACCTCAATAGTGTCACGATGAGGCTTAGCAGACATGTCCAGAAGAGGGCACACAAATATCTAAAAACGAAACATCCATAACCTGAGCCAAAAGATGTCAGTTAAATGAGATATACCCCTGTTAGCTAGGAATGGCATACCTAGGTCAAGCTGAGTGATGCAGGCCAGCAGGCCTAGCTACTTGGAGGCCAGCGGGAGGATTGCAAGTTCTACTCTAGCCTGGGTAATTTAATACAAAATGAGTACCAACAAAGAAGAATAAAAAAGGCCGGAGGTGCAGTTTTGTGGTCAAGCATGAGGTAGCATGCACAAGGCTCTGGGTTCAGCACCCATACTACGGAGCAGCAGCAGCAACAGGGAGGGCAGGTCTTTGAAACACAATGGCTTGCGAATCTTTGAATTATGTTCCAGTGTCAAAAGAACTCAGAGGGAATTGTCAAGCGTCCATGCTAGCTGCTTCCCATTCCCGTACCCTGTAGAGATTTTATGCTGCTGTTCTAACAGTGGGGAAAATAGATGATTTGTGTTAGAATCATAGCTCATGCTTTTTGTAAAGACCAGTTCAGAATTATATACTCCAAACTGCTGGAACAAACATTCATCATTACACATAGTATAGTAATCAAAAAAAAATCATCAACAAGCTGGTAAAGTTGAACTTATATGAACCTTCTATGTAACTAAAACCCAAGATGGTAACAGTTAACTATAGAAACCATTCATTCAGGCATTCAGCAGCTTCCTTCCATACTAACACCTACTGGGTATAAGATATCCTGTGAATTGGATTTGTAGAAATGAAAAAGCAGACATGGTCTGGAAACACAGACTTTAAGAAATTAATTATATGAATAGGTATTTCCTCAGAGTTATTTCTTCTTGGAGGGAAGGAGAGAGGCGCATAAGTCTTTAGAAGCTCACAAAACTCACAAGGAAGTTACATGAACTTACAAAAAGTTCCAGGTGCAAGGGGATCATTCCTGGAGATTGTATAAGTGATAAGCAATTGTGAGAAGAGACCTTTGGTGGAGCTGCCCACAGCCTTTTCAGAGAATTCCAGGAATGTATCTTTCATGAGCTTGCTCACTCTGGGGAGGACTTTTCGGTGATACACTGCCTTTTAAACAAGATGTGGGTGGAATAGCTTCTTTGATCTATTCTCAGTGACCCATGAATAGACATTTCATGTTCACACCTCTCCAGAATAAATCACATGGCACCTGAATAGGAACACAACAGAAAAAATATAGTCAGGATAAGAGCAGTTGAATGGCCCCTGCAGTAGATGACAAGCACCTGAAGCCGAGGGTTTGAAACCGGAGCAGAAACTGAAGTTTGAAGGTAGAGTGTCCACAGAAGCAATTCTGATGGCTACCTTATCCAATGTGCTACGTCATTGTGTGTCCCCTTGCTATAATGGTAGTTATGTGGGTGCTAATGTATACAGCTGAAGTTGGGTCATCTAAGGGTGGTGGAATGTAGCTTGAAAGGAATGTGCCATGACTCTTTGATCAGTGAAATCTATCACCTAAGTAACAAGGATGCCATCGCAATGGCTGGTGGACCAGAGACTACCGCGGTCTCTGACAGGAGCGCATACCGGAGAATCCTAAGCAGGATCTGAAGGAGGCATGTGACATTTGTTGTGGGCAATAGGATATACAGCTGAGGCTCAGCCACGTGCCTGGAAAGAACTTATCACACAGAATAGGGACTACCGCGGGGAAAAGACACGCAAATGCTCAGCTCGCCATTACCTCTGATGTGTGGGAGAAATAGGGGAAAGTAAGAATGAGATGGAGGTGTTGGTTTGCCAGTTCCTAAAGCTGGAAGGGCTTGAGGTAAAATGCGTATCTTAGATTGGTGCTGCAAAGCCCTTCCTAGTGGCTAAAACTCAGAACCCAGAGAGAGAGTTCAACAGCGAAGAGGGAGAGAGCAAAGCAAAAGCACGCACGGTGTTTATGACTTAGCATGAACATGGGGCCCTTAATAAGGGCGCAGTAAAGTGAACAATGGTAAATGGGAATATTCTACCTCTGAAGTGCTTGAACTGGGGAGATTTTTAAACAATAAATGAGAGAGTCTCTCATAGTCTGGCTTTGGAGGTTGTGGGACATGGGGGGCAAATAGGTCAGCCAGAGTGTCATGGAAGCAGGGAAACTGAGTCACAGAGCTATTTATCCTTTCTTGAGACAAAGGTTTCATAACCAGTCAATATCAAGGAAGTCCCAGTTGAACTGGCTTATACAGGCCATTAGGGGCACTTGGCTGTCTCTGGCCGAGTTCCATATGAATATCAGGGACTGGAGGATGATAAAGCATAGGCATTGTTGATGGGACTAGAAACTAAGGAAGTAATATCTGATTCACAGTTTATTCACCTAGTTAGGACTTTATAGGAGAGTTAAGGAAGAGATTAGTTCCATGGGGATTATTGGGACTGGTATAGAATTCTGGCGATTTTGCTGGGCTTCATAGTTGGCCATGGTCTTTGTGGGGGCACAGGGGCTCTGGGTGATCTAATTGACTTAGATTACAATGCGGATAGATATAATGTGCTAAGGCATTCAGGAGGGGACGAAAAAAGCAAAACAGATTATGGAACATGTTTATGTAGGTCACTAAGAAGTAAATGCAGCAAGATTTTAGAGGAGCTCAAATTTATAGTAAAAATTGACAGCGAGACACATTCAGGGCTTTTAAGCCCCTCTAAGACCTTAAAGTCCAAGGAAGAGTTCATCAGTAGGCTGGGTTATTAAGCTTCTCCCAAGTGTTCTGCACACATTTGGTAACATTTTATCCATAGCCAAGAAGCAGAGAGCGATGAAAGATGATGCTCAGCTTGCCTTCCCCTTTGTGTAAGGTCTAGGGCCCCACTCCAAAGAATGTTCCTGAGTGTGGGTCTTCCCATCTCAGCCTTGTTGTAATAGGAGTGGTGGGCTGCGTTCCCGCCCAGTTCCACATGGCTAGCTTTACCAGAAATAATTACACGGAAACTATATTCTTTTAAACACTGCCTTGGCCCATTAGTTATAACCTCTTATTGGCTAGCTCTTACATATTGATCTAACCCATTTCTAATATCTGTACTGCCACTTGAGTGTGGCTTACCGGGACGAGTCTAACGGCATCCATCTTGGAGAGGAGAATCATGGCGACTGCCTGACTTGGTTCTTTTTCCCAGCATTCTGTTCTGTCTACTCTGCCTATCTAAGCTGCTGTCCTATCAAAAGGGCCAAGGCAGTTTCTTTATTAACCAATAGACATATGACCCTCCTCCATCACAGCCTAATCAAAACAATACTTTGGGCGTGGCCAGGTTCCTTCTACTTTACCTTCCCTGCTGTGATGGATTACACCCTTGGACCATGATCTTGAATAATCCCTTCTCTCTTCAGATGCTTTTCACTGCTTATTTTCATTTTAGCAGAAGGAAAAGAAACAAAGATGGCCCTGCCAGTTAAAAATATTAAGATTACCCAGCATGAGCTGGGCATGGTGACCCATAACTGTAGTCCCAGCAGTCAGGAGGTAAAAGTAGATGATCTGGAGGTCAAGGTCTTACAACACAAAGAGTTCATGGACAACCTTGACTATGTGAGACCTTCTCTAAAAATATAATAGAGTAAGATAAAATGAAATCAAATCACCAGGTATGTAGGTAGCAAGCCCAAAATGTTGAACTCAGTTTTATTGGATTCCGAAGCCAATGTACTTCCTATTGTGTCTGTTATGTAACTGGATCTGATTCTTTTGAGTTCCCAGTTAGCTAATGCCTTATAAGGCCAGCCAGAATAACTTACTGATGCGCAAACCCTCACTCCATATAACTTCGTCAGATGAATTTTTTTTTCCTGGTACTTAGAGAAGAATATCGCAGATGTCAGGAAGCAACAGGCATGTTCCGTAGCCAGAAATCAGCACCCACGTGAACATCAGTTGCCTAAATGTTTTCTTTCATATATCTTGATATTTCTCAGAAGCACACCATCTGTTCATAGAATAGATAACCAGAAAATATATTTGGTAGTTTTCCTCTTCTCTTGTAATGAATTATCTTTGTTCTTATGCATATGCAATCAGACTTTTGAGCAGGATTATAAAATATCTACCATCTCATCACTCCAAAGGAAGGAGTTGTGTATTAACTAGATTAGATGTGAGGAAAGGACAAAGAAGTTAAGAGCACCTGACCAGGTGCCAGAAGACGCACACTACATGTTCTTTTATACAGGAGAGATAGAAAGACTGAATTAGAAGTAGAATATTGAGTAGAAGAGATTAGGAATGGTATGTGTGTATAGAGTTAAGAGGGGACGATCAGCTAGATCAGTACACACTACATGAATGTATGAAAGTACACACTGAACCTCATTAATATGCACAGTTAACATGAGGTAAACAATTTAAAAAGTGTTCAGGTCCCAGTTGTGACAGATAGTTGAAACATTCAGGGCAGTGACAATCACACAGTAATAATTCAATAACAGCTAAGTACTTTTGAAATTACATCTTTTTCTTATTTGTAGTGCCCCTTCCCCTTACGGTCAATAGACTAACTGCCCCACCGTTTTGCCCTATGTGGCATGTAAAAACCTTAAAGTCCAAGTAATCTCTCCATTTGCTTATCTAATGACTTTTATTGTTCCCCTAAAGACACTGGTAGCAAAAAGATGAAATGCCCACACTTAAGACCACAGAGTCGAGTTCAAGGAATAGGCTGAGCCAATTGCCATGTCGATGCATTTAGTTTTCACGATGGGAGGGGTGAAAACAGGTATGAAACTCATGTTGGGAAAAATAATTTATCCCTGTAAGTACACTTGATTGATGACATCTGAAAGATGAGTAGGGATTCACCAAAGGCAGAGAAGCAGAAGGGTGAAATGCTCTAGAGGAAATGCATTCATTACCCCTGTCTCGTGTTATCCTTCCTCAGCTGCTCCAAGCTCATGGCCATGACAAGGCTGATATGCAACATGGATCATGGCACGTTTCCATAGATGTTAAAAGTACTGAAACATTTCCACACTGGCTAGTAAGCATTTCTACTTCAAAGTAGCAGAGTGACTTCAAGGCTGCCATTCCTCTGCCATGGCTGCCCAATGTTCTCCCTCAGAATTCACCAGGCCTCACTATAATCAGTGACTAAATTATTGCTGCCCAAAAGGGGTCCTGAGAGACCAGTTTCTCACTCAGAAAGCCTGCAGTCTCCTCTAAGGTCACCACTGGTGCCATATCTGCTTTGAAAAGGGGTCCTGAGAGACCAGTTTCTCACTCAGAAAGCCTGCAGTCTCCTCTAAGGTCACCACTGATGCCATAATCTGCTTTGAACTATTTTGAATGTCACATAGCTGTAATCCTAGCCCCTGAAAAGCTGAAGCAGGAGAACTGGGGTCCAGGCCAGCTTGGGTTATATACTAAGTCCCAGACAAGCTGTGTCTCAGTTTCCGTCTTGATTATAATTCATGATGTCATGCCAAACCCACAGTTCAGTCTCTATTTCATCTCCTGGAAAAGATGCATAAAACTGAAAGCTGAAAGTGACCTTGCCTAATCTCCCCCTTCCTTTCAGTTTGTTCCGTGACTATTGACGCTAGCAGAAAGAAACTCACTAGTCCTTTGGAGAATTACTAACTTAGCATCTCATGTTAAGTCCTCAGATCTTTACTCTGTGGTTGCTTATTTTAGTGAAGTAGTCACAGAAACGAATCTGTTCTTCAAATAGAATTACAACTAATAGCCTTGACTTCAGCAGAAGTTAACAGAGGGCAACGTTAAATCTTTTGCAGAGAAATAAATGTTCACCCTTTGTTAGCAAATACGCATGACTGTTGCCCTTACAACCATTTTGAAAACTGTGAGCTAACTCTCACAGCTGAGCTGAAGAAGGAGATAGATTAAACACGTTTAGTTTGTGTTTGCGTGTGCTTATGGATGCTAAGTCATCAATACCACAGTGGGATATTTAATAGAAAGGATCGTGTCCACTGTCCTGTCTTCAAAGTCACTCACTGAATATCCATTATTGCCATCGCTGTTTCAAGGAGGAATTGGTGTCTCTAGAAAACGAGGGTAGAGTCTTCAGTGTCTTTCCTGAAACACTGCAGGAGACAGTGCTCACTTTTCAGCTTCTGGATGTTAGGAAAACTTTTATTTGCTTTTCCATTATTGAGAAGTTGAGCTTCTAGAAGCAGCCGTCTTGCCTTTCCATACATTATGTATGCATATCGCCTAATGACTGGAGGTTTTCAAAATAAGCACCGTCAATAATTATTCCAGACTTCCCATCTGAGCTAATGAACTTCAGCTGTAGCTAGGGACTTTTCACCATGATGATGGGCAGACAAAGGCTGGGGGACAGAGGACTGGGGGACAGAGGACTGGGGGACAGAGGACTGCTGTGCAGGCAGTCCTCGTCTCACACACACACACACACACACACACACACACACACACACACACACACAGAGAGAGAGAGAGAGAGAGAGAGAGAGAGAGAGAGAGAGAGAGAGAGAGAGAGAGAGATTTAGAACGTTTTCAAATTATTATGATCAAGAGAAGCAGGGGGCAGCTTTCATTCCTCTCCACATGGCGTGGGATTTTAATGCAGTCATTACCATAGCGTTTAATGCTAATGATTTAACTCTTAGCTAGCAAACGCTTATCAGTTATAATTTGGCAACAGAACACACAGAGCATCACAATGGAAGTTCAAAGACTCCAGCAAGTTCTACTCAGATACACTAAATATACGTCATGGAACAAGGTAGCTAATGAGATATAAAGAAACACGCAGAATCACCACAGGGAAAGAAACCAGTGAAAATAGCTCAGACCATCCATGGGAGGAGGGAGGAAGAGAGTAACATTATCACAAATGAACTCTGCCTCTGGTTAAAATCTAAGGTGCTATCACAGGCAGGCTGCCTGAAGACAGGAGAGTTATAAGTTCATTGAGAACCTGACAGGGTCAGCATGCAAACCTCCTCCACTGACCCCATGAGTATCATAGTATCAGAAAATGATGACACACGAGGAATTAATTCATTTGCTTAATATTTATTGAGCATTTTCCATTATAGCTGGCATGCCCCAGCATTGAAGATAAAGCAGTAAACGAGGCACCAAAATCTCTGACTTTAAGGTTATTATCAAATAAATTATGAACATGCTTTTGGAGAATGACAAGTGTTCTGAAGAGAAAAGAATATGAGGGCTTCAGCACATGAAGGAAAGGCTGAACTATTTTAGGGAAGGTAGTCAAAATTGCTTCTTGTGGAAGATATATTAATTCAAAAATGACTGAAATGAATATGTCAACCATAGAAATGCCTCTGGGAGGACCAGTCTAATCCAGGAGGAAGGCCTGAGGTGGGTGAGCACAGATACCCCAGGCAAGATGCTCTAAATAGAGAGAAAAGCCAACTAGGTGATTATTAGGGCTTCACAATCAGAGATGCTCTGAGAACTTGGTCTAGAGTGGATGTTATTATTAGACACAGTTTTTCTATACCACTCTGTGTGGGGCGATATACAGGCCACGTCTTTCTGCCTTGTATCAGCAGCCAACCTCTCAAGCCACAATAACAACAGAGGTGCTAAAAGCATCTTCAGACTGGCTGTCTCCGGAGCTCAGGATATGCTGCTCCTTGATTTGTAATTATGGAGATGGCCTGAGAAGAGGCGTCAGTTCCAAGCTAGTGACGGAGCTGCGGGCATGACTTTAGTCCTGCTACCCCAGAAACAGGATGCTAATAAACTTCCCCCTCAGTTTACCTTGGAGGATAAAAGATGTTTGAAAAATAAACGCGGATGACTTTCAGGATTTAAATGAGCCCGGAGACTCCCAATATTGCTGTGTAAACTGTGTCTCAATTACTCCCACACCTCCATGCTGGCCCCAAAAGTTAGTTTATGTTGGGGTTCAGGCCCCAACAATTCTGTCATCATCACTAGGTCACCTGTGGGGAATCTGTTACCTGTGGAACATGATGTTTTCAATCTGTGATCTGGGGTAGGACTTAATTCAATCCTTGGGTTTGCCACTCATGGTATATGTTACATTAGTAATTTTTAAACATTATTTTAATTTATGTGTGTGTATGTGTACCTGATTGTTTATACGTGTACCACATGTGTGAAGTGCCTTCCGAGGCCAGAAGAGAGTCTCAGATACCTGCAGCTAGAGCTGCAGTGCTAGTGAGCCACCTCGCGGGTGCTAGTGAGCCACCATCAGGTGCTAGTGAGCCCATGTAGGTGCTAGTGAGCCCATGCGGGGCTAGTGAGCCCATGTGGGTGCTAGTGAGCCACCGTGCGGGTGATAGTGAGCCACTGTGCGGGTTCTGGGATCAGAACTCTGGTCCTCTGCAAGAGCAGCCAGTGCTCTCAACCACTGAGCCGTATTTTCAGGCCTAAATCCCTCAATTCATGTCAGCTCTCTGTGCCTCCCTGTCCTCATTGAGAGTAAGACATTGTTCACCCCATGTGACCCCAGGGCTACATACTCCGCAAGTTCACGTGTATTCTTAGGAGACTGTCTACTATTGCCACACACAGTCTTCTGCCTGCCAACCAGTCTCATGTTTTAGACGATTATTATCAACAATCGAGCAGTGTAGACAGTGATGCCTTCTTTGATATCTAGGGATCATTTAGGCCATGTCATCAGTTCCAGCTTCTTTTTAATGTTTTAAAAAATGGGTATAGACTCTAGGTCACAAGAAGGTTAAGCTAGTTGACTGACGTTCCAGCATTAATTAGTGGCTGAGCTGGAGTGCACAGTCCAATAGGACACTTAGTAAAGATGTAGGAAAGAAGTTGCAGTACTGTTTCATGAAGTCATAAACAGTATAGGGAGCCATAGTTAAGCGATATGTTCACATTACAGTAGAACCAGAACCAAGCAGGGAAGAGACTGAACTAGCAATGGCTTCACACCAGAGGGTCTCTCCCTAGAGCCACTTCTAGCTAGCTGTGCTCTTTCAAAGAGGTCGCTCAGCTTCCTTGTGACATGTGGAGGGGCCAGATGACCTATGTTTCACAGAATCAGTGACATAAGGTGTGAACCAGCTTCCTGTCCTGCTCAATAATGTTCACTGAGTCTGACCCGAAGTGGTCACCCGTAGAACAAAAATATTGGCCATAGATAGCCGAGAAGCTGACAGAAAGAGTTAAAAATAGAATAATACAAATGGGTTTTCTCTGAGCAGAACGCATTCATCAGCCTCACAGATCTGAGGACCCGTGAGCAGCGAGGTGATTTTGAGGGCTCTTGCTGGGAAATTTTCTGACTGCCAGACTCCACATCAGTCTACCGTGCTGTCTTTCTGTGTCCTTTCCTGACCTCCTGTGCTATTTGTAGCCACTGACTGTGAAGTCTGCCACTCCGCTCAGAACCGGTCTGTGGGACACATTTCTCAGGCACCCCAGAACAAGCCTTGCTCGTGAAGGAGGCCACTGCTTTCAGCATGCAGCCTCCATCTGGCTTCTGCTGTCGGGCTGTCTTAGGTGTATTTTGGCTATACTTTTTTTTTTTTCCTGGCAAAAGTCAGCTGCCTTTCCCAGGCTGTCCACAAGGCCCCATTCTTTCCTGAATACAGTCCTTCCAGCTGGAAGGTCTGGACCCAGTTAGAGCAGGGCCCAAAGCTTTTCTCCATGGGTACACTACTCAGACCCCGGTAACTGGGATGTTCACCAGGGCTCGGTAGACTCCCTGGGGAAAAGTGTTCACCCCACCATGATATCTGTACTGAAAGGCTTGGCCTGCAGGGTTCCACCAGTGTCATGTTAGGGACCATTTATTGTCATCCCTGCCCCAACCCGCCATCCACTCAGCTCCACTAGCTCTCATGGAAGCAATCAGATTCTGTTAGTCCCAGAGACTGGAGGAGAAAGACCTCTGATCCAAATCATGACGGCCAAATTAATCAAAGCAAGCTTTTTAAAAAAATTTGTGTACACAGACTGCTCTCCCCCCCTCTCCCACAGGTGGGGTTTATGAGGTCAGCATTAGATGGGAGGAAGACAGACAAGTCTTGTACAGAGCTCAGGGAGAGAAGGTTCCCAAATGGAAGAAAAGAGGCAGCGTTATGGGACCAGAATAGAACAGGTGGCAGAAACAAGGTAACCACAACAGGTGGGCTTAATAAGGTATTCACGGGGGTCGTATAACCTTCTGAAACAAAGGTGGAGTTGCATGATGGTTATAGATAACTTCCTGAAATGAAGATGCGATTGACATTCCCGGAACAGGCAGTACAGAGCCATTTATAGTTGAGGTTACATGGCAGGGGCTTGGGGTAGGGGGGCACAGTCCAGTCCTTGAGAAGCAGAGGGTTAATCATAAACAGGTACAAGCCTTGCTTGTCTTTACTATAAGATGACTTTTAAGCCTAAGATGGAGGCAGACTGGTTCTTCACCTCTATGGGTTGTCTTAAAAATGATTCAGATGGGAGGGTTGGCATTTTGTAGACTACTAGAGTTGTAGTAGGAGAAGCGGGCTGCATCCTGCAGCGTGGCTAGCTTAACCCCCGAAATAACCACACAGAAATTGTATTAATTAAATTACTGCCTGGCCCATTATTTCTAGCCTCTTATTGGCTAACTCTCACATATTAGTTTAACCCATCTCCATTAATGTGTATTACCACTTGACTGTGGCTTACCAGCATGAGTCTAACCAGCGTCTGTCTCAGGCAGGAAAACAATGGTGTCTGCCACACTGCCTTCTTCCCAGCATTCTGTTCTGTCTACTCTGCCTACCTAAGCTGCTGCCCTATCAAAAGGCCAAGGCAATTTCCTTATTCAACCATTGAAAGCAACACAAATATAGAAGGACCTCCTACACCAAGATCCTGATACAGAGTTTACTATTTTGTTTGTTAAGGATACCTCTAAGAATGGAAAGGATATACTGTTAGATTGGGATCCATTGAGGTGACGGAAATAAAGAGGAGCCCAACCTCTGCAGAAGCCGAGTAGTCCTTTAATCAGAACATCAAAGGGCAGCAGTCTCCTGAGAGTGGAGATTGTGCACTGAGCACAGGGGATTGGGGTTTTACGTGGCAGAAAGGAGAACTTGGAGGGCGGAAGATTCCATTTGCAGGTCAGTTCCCCTGAAGTCTCAGTGGTAAATACCATGGAGGTTGGTTTTCTGATCTTTCTTTCAGAAGTCTCCTGGATCCCAACAGCATTCCACAAGTGATATCAGTCAAATTAGCTTTCTTTACTAGAGTTCCTCAGCCTCCCTGAGGCTTTGCGGTCATTAACCCTGCATACACAGCCATTTAAAAATGAACTTACTAATTTTTAATCGTTTCTATTATTTTTGAAGATTACAATGTAATTACACTGTCGTCTCTCCTCCTTTTTCTCCCTCCAATGTACTACTCCCTTTCATATGTACTACTTTTCACTCCATTTCAAATTCATGGCCTCTTTTTTATTAACTGTTATTACATATATACATGTGCTTACATGTTATTACACACATATGCACACAAATATATAGCTAAATATATACCTAAATACATGAATATGATATGCTTAGTCTGTATAATATTACTTTTATGTATGCTTTCATGGCTGACCATTTGGCATTGGATAACCAGTTGGTGTGACCATCCTTGGGGAAGACTCTTTCTACTTATCTCAGCTTAGAAGCATGTAGCTCTTTGTGTAGAGCTGAGCCTCATGGTCTTTCTGCAATCCAATTTAGCATGCCTATTGCTCTTGTTTTGTTCAGCTCATGTTTAGGCCGTGATGTCGGTGTGAGTGTAGCCCCTGATATTACCAGGAGACACACTTCTCATGGCAAACTTCTGATCCTCTTCTGACTTGGACAGTGTTTCTGCCCTCCTTCTGCAGTGAACTCTGAGCCTTGGATTGGAACTGCTCTGTGATTGGTTGTGGTTTTCTGTAAGTGTCTCCATCTGTTGCAAAGAGAAGTTTCCTCCATGTGGGGTGAAGGATACCCTTTTCTGGAGGATAAGGACAAATATTTATAGTGTAGTGAGAGATTATGTTGGTGTAGTAAAATGGCAGTTGCAGGTTCTTCTCTGATCTATGACTTGTCCAGCTCTGGGTAGTTATCCAGGTTTCTAGTACCACACATGACTTTCCTCTTGTTTGAATGGGTGAACTTACTTTTAACCATAGACTGTGTTCCAGGGAAATGTTTGGGTTGAGGTTAGCCACAAGAATGTGTAGCCCCTATGATCAGTTCAGTCCCAAGTTCTACAGTACATGGAGACACTTCCAGATTTTCTTTGGATGTCTTTCATCTTTGCAAATTGAGTAATAGAGTTTTGAGATACTAGAGTGATTGATGTACAATACATTATTGATTATATTTTCTCTGGCTATATGAAATTAGTTTGACAATAACACAGTTTCTTTCAAAAGAAATGAACAAAATTCCCTGTCATGTAGATGACACAAATAGGTATGCAATTTGATTATGTAAATAAATATAGGATGGTAAAGAGATCCTGGCTAAGTGTGCAGCCACCAGGGTCACACTAGAACAGAGTAACAGCAGCCCCTCTCTGCTGCTGGGCCAACATGCAGGAAAGAGCCCTGTGTTGAGTGCTCTACAGACTCCAGGCATTTCAGACTTGAGGGGTCAGTCCAGTGCTCAAGGCTGTCTGGAGGAGCCAGCCAGAAAACCTCACACTTATCAAAGCAGCAATGGCTTTTCGGCTGCCACTGTAAAATGGACCATGATGCTGGCTGTTGGCAAGGCTCCAGATGAGAAGTGCTGCTGTCAACAGAAAAAGAACTTTAATATTTATGCTTTTGCCCCTAAATAAAGTTTAGGTGACAAGCTTAAACATGGCTCATACTTGCTTTAACTGAGTATTGACTTGTGACTGTTAGGTGCTCTAACCATTCAAACTCCTCTGGCCTTCAAACACTTTGTGACCCTTGTGGTTTAATGTGAATAAAGTAGGCTCCTTCCTCATGAGCTCAGACCCCAGCATTGCCCATTTATGATGACCTTCAGAAAGTTATCCATATTTTTTTAGCTCATTTTCTTTTCTAAAGTGAAGATGCTAATGCAACCCAATTCTTAAACACTAGATGATTTTATATCAACTTAACACAAGCTAAAGTCATCTGAGAGGAGGAAACCTCAATTAGAAAAATGCTTCCCTAAGATGGAATTGTTGGCAGGTCTCTAAGGCATTTTCTTAATTAGCGATTGATGAGAGAGGGCCCAGCCAATTGTGGGTGGAGCCACCCCTGAGCTGGTGGTTCTGGGTTCTATAAAAATGCAGCCTGAGCAAGCCATGGAGGATAAGCCAGTAAGCAGCATCCTCCATGGTCTCTGCACCAGCCCCGGCTCCAGGTTCCTGTCCTGACTTCCCGCAGTCATGGACTGTTTCCTGGAAGTGTAGGCTGAAATAAACCCTTTCCTTCCCAAGTTGCTTCTGTCATGGTATTTCATCACAGCAATAGAAACCCTAGCTAGGACAGAAATGACCAGACCCATGTAGCAAATTTCCTTATCCTCTGAGACATCCCAACAGTCCTGTTTAAAGGAAAAAACAAGATGGTTACTAGAAAGGGATGTTCATACAATTTGGGTAATTCATGATTACTTTGTAATATGGTCTTAATGGAAAGCAAACAGGAAATAGGACTTTATTGGAAATCTGTTTTGACCGATTTCTCTTCTGGAGAGACCTGAGTTTCTCTTGTACAGACTTATAAAAAATGAATTCATTAGCTTCTATCCTATCCCTGAGCAATGGCTCACTATTCCCTAAAACATTGTCTCACTTTTATTATTATAAATGCACATTCCTTCTGGGTTCATTTATTTATGTGGGACTAACATATTCAGCAAGTTGCTTTTATCATCATTAAAAACTTTCTTAGAAGTCTTTATAGTTTTAGCTTTAAATAAATGTTATTACACAAAGGCTGTCCCATATCCTACTTTGTGTAGGGCTATTCTTCCTCCCCACAGAAGGACTGCTTCTGAACTGCTCGTATGCTGATCACAGGCACTAAAGTCCTGACGATAGCAGAACAAGCAGTCATAGAAATGCCTCACTGGTGCAGATTGAAGCATGATTAATAAAAGCTCAGAAATAGAAACGGGGGCTTAACCTGAAGATCAGAAAAGCAAAGCAGCCAGCCACTGGCTCTTACCTTGACCTCAGTATGAAATGGCGACCCTGCCTCCAGGAATCTCAGGATGAGACTGTGTCTGAGAGCTGTTTCCTCCCATTTTATATTCCTTTCTAGGGCTGGGATTAAAGGCATGCACTGCCCAGTTTCTATGGCAACTAGTGTGGCTACTGGGATTAAAGGTGTGTGTTACCACTGCTTGCTCTGTAAGGTTTACCAGTGGGGCTGTTTTACTCTCTGATCCTCAGGCAAGCTTTATTTATTAAAATACAAGTGAAATGCCACTTCAGTAAGTTGAATGTAGAACACTGCTATATGCCTCTGGCACCCAGTATCAGGAATGTGCAAATGTCTTTATTCAAAATTGCAAAGTAAGTATGACAATGTCACTATAAATGATAGACACAGGGGTCTGCCAGGCTTTTCTCCAGTCATTTTCTTCAACTGACTTCTCTGAAGTTATTGATAAGGAACCTGCCTGGAGTATCCTGTCATAGTCACTGATAATACCTAAGTAATGTCCTTGGAACTCTGGTACTTCTCCCATTCCACTCATTGAGACCATTCTAGGTCCTTCTGTGATTATAATTTCTATTATAGTGAGCAGAGTAGCATCCAGCAAAGCAGGTCTTCTAACCTTTGTTAGAGCAATGATTCCCTTCCCCACCATATTCACAAAATCATCAAGCATAACATCATCATAACTGCTGTGGGACCTCCATCCACTCCTTCAGCCAATAGCCTTTAAGATACCAGCTCACTTGAGTGCAGTCTCTTACACTATAAATGCAGCTGTAAATCGTGCACTCTCTCTCTTGCTTCGGGCTCTCACTTCCGGCTGCTAGACTCTGTTCCTGTTTCCCGTTTGTGCAGAGGATTGTAATTTAGTATAGTGATCTGTAAGTCTTCCTTAAATAAATAACCCTTTATTATACGTAATTCTGAACTAGTGTGGGATTATTTTGTATCTTCTGCCTCATTTGGTGCCCAAACATGGGGACCAGTTCACACTTTTTGGGATAGGTCTGCCAGCCGTGTGGTGCCTTGGGCACTGACTCTCCCACCTTTGGTTTTAGCAGGCCCTCAGACACAACAGGCTGCTGCTCAGCGCTCCCTGGCTCGCAACACACAACCCACATGCCAGCCCATACACTGCTGCCTGCGATCCCTGCAGTGCACATGGTCCACAACTTGCACTGATGGAAAACTTTGGTTTCCTCTTTATCCTGGATCTAACTTTTGGAATCATTTGATTACCTAAATAACTTCTTAATTTGTTAAAGAAAGCATATTTTTCAGTACCTAAGTAAGCAACATGTGCTGTTTGCTGCTGCTAGCATCTCTCAGCCATGTGGCTACCACTGTGGCATCTACTGGCTGATAATAATTATTACACCTACTCCAATTCATTGTAATTACTTTTCTACAGATAAGATCTGAAAAACTACAAAAAATGACAGATAACATCCAGGAGTTCAATAATTATTTTCCTTATATTATGAAAGGTATTGTGCAAGATTTACCATGCTATTTTCCTCCCTATTATTTGATTCTAGGAATTAGCTTTGTTTTCAATATTATCTCATTAAAATGGTTCAACACTATGGAGAAGGATAGCATCAATTTGACAAAATTTTCTGAAAGAATTTGTGCTGTTGAATCTGTCAGAATCTGTTGAAAAGTTGTATGTCCAAGGATGAGACATCATCTTTACTGAACAAGTTGGAATCCCCAGTGAAGACATTAGAACAGAACACTGGAAAGGAGATTCAGACTTTAAAAAATGCATGAGTAAAAAGATTTGAAAAGATTGAGAAATTTATTGAAATTGATGATCAGGGACAGAAGGTACAAGGACAAGATTTAGCCTCATCAGTACATGCCAGACCCCTGGATGACATACACAGAATTTCAACTGCATATATGGTAATTTCCTCAGAAAGGCCATCTGACACAAAGAGTATGCATGGGAACCAATATGTATGAGTGATCTAAAAGAAATAAAACAAGCAATAGTTTTTTATGGGCTACATTCACCATTTGTCAGGAGATGGTGAAAAATGTGGTCTTCAAGCACTAAGGCAACGCCACACAATTGGCTTCAATTAATCTCAGCAGTCATAGAAAATGGACCTCAGCTGCTTTGGAAGTGTTATTTGAGAGAAGAGGCAAAAATTTTAGAACAACATGGATAAGCAAAAGCATTTGAAACTTCACAAGATCAAATTCTTGGTGAGGGTCATTACTCTGATCCTCAGGAACAAGCTTGCTATGACAAATGTACCTTGTCCCTATGTAGTACAGCAGCTTTAAATACGTGAGACAAAATTCAGGAACTAGGAAAAAGGACTGAGTTGTAAATTAGGGTTAAACAGGGCCAGAGAGAACCTTTACTGACTTCTTACAAAGATTAATTAAGGCTCTACAATTAGGAGTGACAGACCCTGAAGCTAGCCATGTACTAATTGAATCCTTGGCCCTTGAAAATGCCAACGTAGAATGTAAGAAGATCCTTAATCTCACATACATAAATGAATGGATCTCACATACAATGAATGTTGAAACATTTGACTATAGTACTGAAGCTTGGGTAGGAGAAGTGATTTCCAATGATATGAGAAGACACCAAAATGCCAAATGCCTTAATTGTGGAAGAATAGGACATCTAAAAAGGGACTGTAGACAAGGAATTCCTAGGAATAATGCCTCCTCTAGGAATGCCAAGAATAGGAGGACTCAGCCTTCTGGTATATGTAGGAGGTGTGGCAAAAGTCGATATTGGACTAATGAATGTTGATCGACAAGAGACAGACAAGGCAACCTGATACCACTGGGAAACTTCTTGGTTGTCGATGTCAAACAAGGCCCAGTCATTCCCAGTTATTGTGGATAATATGTCTCACCAGGAAAATTAAACAATCCAGTGCCTACTGTAAAAAACCATACTGTTCTAGATGATGGAATAGACCTGGAGGATGAGTAAAAACTCTAGTAGGAATTAGGAAATATATATTTTGACAGACTTCTATAAATATCAAAGACCAAAGCTAAGAGTGTGTATAAATGACATTGTAAATGAGGGATTACTAGACACAGGTGCAGATGTAACTATCATTACTCCAGAATCTTGGCATCCAGATTGGCCTCTTCAAGAGGCAGATATTCAATTCCTAGGAATTGGAACCCTACCTCAAGTAAAACAAAGCATGAGGTGGGTTGAATGCATAGTGCCAGGTCATAAAGGAAGGCTGAGGCCATATGTATCTAATATTGCAGTGAATTTATTGGGCCATGACCTATTACAGTAATGGAATACCCAGGTTAACATTCCTGTGGTCCCTAAAACTCATGTTTCTGGCAAGAATATTATAAGATATTATAAATGAAGGCCACCAGCCATCCAGGCTGTACAAGAACCCAAAGCAACTAGCAAATCTTCAGAGGTACTAACAGCCTTGCTTTTAAAATTCTTAACTGAGGGTTGGGTGGTGGCGGTGCATGCCTTTAATCCCAGCACCTGGGAGGCAGAGGTAGGTAGATATCTGTGAGTTCGAGGCCAGTCTGGTCTACAGGACCTAGTTCCAGGATAGGCTCCACAACTACAGAGAAACCCTATCTTGAAAAAACCAAGAAAAAAATTCTTAACCGAGAAACTCATATGGGTTAAATGGTGGCCTTTAATGGTTGGTTGCTTCAACATTGCAAATAAGACTTTAGGTGATTGCTCAGGCAGTCAGTTGTCTCTGTTATCTACTGCACATTTTGGAAGCTGCTTGATTGCATTTTCTGCCTACTCAAGTAATATTATCTCCCTTCTTAGACTTTCTATGGAGTTTCAAGATTAGGGAGTCATATTTACCATCCTCCTAGGATCTATCCAAGCCATTTCCAATACAGGACTTAGACTCCTTAGGATAGAATGTTTATTTAAACATTTAGCATATGTTCCTTGATTAATATTGTTTATGCTGGTTGTAATTCTAATCTTATAAGTGATATCTGTTCCTAGTGTATATAGTTTTATATTGGGTTTGGAACTCTCTTATTTAAACAAAAGGGGAGGTGCTGTAGGAGCTCCTTCTGCTCCTTCAGCCAATAGCATTTAAGATACCAGCCCACTTGGGCATGATCTCTTATACTATAATTGCGGCTGTAAAGCATTGCTCTCTCTCTTGCTTCCAGCTCTCACTTCTGGCTGTGCAGAGGACTGTGATTTAGGATAGTGATCTGTAAGTCTTCCCTAAATTAATAACCCTTTATTATATGTAATTCTGAACTAGTGTGGGATTACTTTGTATCTTCTGCCATCACATAACAAACTTCAGAGGAACTTTGCAGAATTTTCTCACTGCCAGAGATCCTTCAAGACCTACATTCTTAGTCATTGCCAGGATTTTGAGTGCATTTTAAATAATTTTTATACCAATTTTCTGTTCTACATTAGCAGACTTCAGGCTGGGATGCATAAAAGCTGGTCAGAGCACCCTTCTAGTAGACCAGCTTTTATCCTGTTCAAAAGTAGTGCACTTAAAGCTTCTCCATCAACATCTCTAGTGCTTATGACTAGGGTCTTCTGAGGACCACTGGAATTTCTAGAGGAGGTACAATGAACTGGATACTATACATTCTTTTTTCTTGCAACACAAGATCTTAGAATTCACATTTTGACCTTTGGGTGTATTGATCCTTGATCAATCACACTTCATGCCTTTAATGATTTCTAATCCATCATTCAGTGTTTTCTCACCACCTCTCACTATGACACCCCTTTCTTCCAAACTTTTTAATTGCTTCAGAAATGACGTTTTCATTTTGATTTCTTCATATGCAGGAATTACAGCAACCTGAGCAATTTCTTCAAGGGTTGTCACTGGTTTAGACTGTGTTTTCAGTTCAGCAATTGCAGCACCACCAGAAACATTATACCTCACCTGGTTTCCAGTGTATTGGCATCTTTGCTGATGCTCTCAAAGCCTTCTTTGACCATAGATCATGCCAGAACAGTAGCAGTGAGTGGTGGTACCATCTCCAGTCTCTTCATGTGTGTTACTGGCAACACTTTGAACAAGTTAGCCTTAATACTTTATATTTATTCTTTAAATGAATTGACTTTGTGAAGGTCACACCATGTTTTCTTACTTGGGGACTTGTGCAGCTCTTTTTATAACCACCATTCTTCCTTTGGCCCAATGTTACTAATGCAGTATTGGCTAAAAGGTCCACACCTTGAGCAATAAGGCTAAGCTACCTGCACCAAAACTTATATTTTTTTTTCCCAGGACACTGGTCTCATCTGTAGAAAGACTATGAATAGTCAAAACATTTCTACTGGGAACTGGTGGGAGCTCATGAATCAAGTAAGATTATCACAGTGAGTGAGGGGAGAAGTCTTTATTTTTAATTCTAACTTTAAGTAGCTCTGGCTACTTTGGTGGCACCAGAGAAATTTAGTTGACTTTGCAGAGCTCTCTGTTTAGATACATTTGTGGTGGCTGGTCAGCATGTATTGCAGTCTGGAGCATGTATAAAGTGGCATGGCATGGTATGCTGCTTAGGTGTTTGGGTTTTTGGGTTTTGTTTATTTTTTTTCTAATTGACACAATGTAGAGTCATCTGGGAAAAAAGAACTTCAGTTGATAAAACGTCTCAATCATATTGCTTTAATGCAAGATCATATGAACATTTTCTAGATTCATGACCTATATGGGAGGGCCTAGCCCATTGTGGGAGATGCCACCCCTGGGCAGCTGTTCCTCGGTGACAAAAAAGCAAGCTGAGCAGGCCATGGAGAACTAGCCAGTAATCAGAGTTCCTCTATGGCCTCTACTTTAGTTCCTGCATCCCAGTTCCTGTTCTCCTTGATTTCCTTTGATGAACTGTAAGCCAAATAAATCCTTTCTTCCCCATATCATTTTTGGTCATGGTATTTTATCACTACAACAGAAACCAAACTAGGATGCAAGGTAAGGAACTGTTTTTGATTGTCCCATGAGGCACACAGTCCCACATCCAATGGGAGTTCATTCCAGTCTCAAGAAAGAGGCATTTTTACCAGGTGTATACAGATTGGTGTGTAACCTAGAGCCTATTCTTATAACTTGTAAGGCTGCAGCAGTTTCTCCTGTAAATAGCCTGGTGGTGGCAGATCTGCCCTGTAGATAGCGCTGTATGAGAAACCAAATGAAAAGCCAAACCCACTAAGAATACATGTTTTCTTTCTTAACAAAAAAGTTTTTAACTGAAATAGAATTACATCACTATTCCTCCCCTTTCCCTTCCTCCAGCCACTCCCAGCTACCCTCCCTCAACCCCTTCTCGGGTTCCCACTCTCTAGTTAATTGCCTATTATTCTTTGATTATATTTGTTACATACATATATGTTTGTATATTTATACTCACTCATATACAAATAAACTGTTTAGTTTGTTTTTGTTGTTTGTGTGTATAGGATTTCAAGGCTGATCACTTTACATCAAACAACCAATAAGAGGGCTCATCACTAGGAGACACTAATTATCCTTCTATCAGGCAATAGATGCCTGCAGTTCTTTGCTTAGATGTGGTACCCTGGGAAATTGTCTCCATTCACAATGAGATGGCCATTGGAATTATTCTTGTTCTGGCCTCGTTTACACAGCCATTTCTAGGAGACACCATTTCCCAGCAGACTTCCTGGTATTCTGGCTCTTATAATCTCCTCCATTCCATTCATGGCATTCCCTGAGATGTATATGTAGGAGCTGGAATGTAGGTGCATCTGTTGGGCTGGGCTCCTCAGAACTGTTGAGCTCTCTCTAATTATGTCCACTTGTGGTTTTCGTGGTGGTCTCCACTTACTGTAAAGAGAGACTTATTTAATGACAGGTGTGGTAGCTAACCCTCTGTGGGTATGAAGATAAGATTTAGAATGTAGCAAGGAATTAGCCTAGTCTAGCATATTGACAGTAGTAGATTCTTCTCTAAGGTCCATGACCTCACTAGTCCTGGGAAGTCAGCTAGGTTTTCAGTACCAGACATGATTTTCTTACTGTTGAGTGGATCTTAAGTCCAGTTAGATGGTTGTTGATGTCACCATCATATGAGTGCGACTTCTTGTACCTTGTCATGCTGGCAGTAGCCATGGCTCATAGGTTTCGCAGATATGTAGGACTGTCTAATTGCTCCCTCCCTTGGCAGCATGCGTATCAACATCATGGAAGCTAGACAACAGGAAAAGATTCTCAGGCCAGATCCAGCTCGAGTCATCCAATTTGTGTGTCCGAAGTGTGTGGTTTCTTCAGCGGGAGTCATAGACCTTCAACCTCTGTTCAGCAACCAAGGGCTACATCATTACATTAATCAGTACTGTCTTGGGAGTTACTTGGACTACTCTAACCAATCCTTTGAAAGGAGGGTTCTTGTGTCTGGCATTAGGGTTTTTGTTAATCTATGTTCTTTGGTGGGGATCATGTCAGTGTGAGTAGTTTAAGTTCCTTTAAGACACATATGTATGTATACATGTATGTGTGTGTATGTATATTGTGAATAATTTTAGATAAATATAAAATAATAGATACTTTGAGACTTTATAAACAACCTTGGTGTTATTT
Organism: Alexandromys fortis; assembly: GCF_014885135.2. NCBI lineage: Eukaryota > Metazoa > Chordata > Mammalia > Rodentia > Cricetidae > Alexandromys > Alexandromys fortis. The sequence continues at coordinate 2,285,410 of NW_026067911.1, forward strand.
GGCCTCCCTTCTCCTTCTGTATGTTTCTTTAGGTACATAGAGTTTTGTTTTAAAGTTTAAACACCATTAAAATATGTATGAGTCAACCTAAAAAGAAACCCAGAGAAATGGGCTTTGCAAAGGCAAGATCTGATTCTAGAGAGGCAGAACGTGGGAATCTGTGCCATGGCAAGCCTACAGGCTTACAGAAGGAAGTCGGGCTCTGAGAGGCAGAATTAGGAGGGTTATGTAAGCTTCTGTGAGACACAGAAAGCTCTGGTTACAGAGTCTGTTGTGGGAGGTGGTGCCAGGTCATTAGTGGAGACCATGTGATATAAACGCCTGTAAGTGTCTATCCAGTTGGCTGCCTGTGTGACCCCAAGTAAGCTGAGGTTTGCTGGAATCTTTTGTCACGGTTTCTGATGCAAGCAACTATGAATAAGAACCCTCCATGGCCTGCCTATGTTCAGCCAAGTTTAGTCATGGCAACTTCAGTTTGATCTTGACAAATTTCTCATAAGTACCATCTAACAACAAAATAGTAACACAATTGTAAATCAAAACCGAACAAAAGTGTGAAACCTGTAAAATGTGAATGAGCAGTACCAGTGGAATGCGGCTGTTTGGGGACTTTGTTTGACTTGGGACACTACTAACTTTTAGATTGATTATTTGGTTCTAATTTCAGAAGTGAAGAATGTTCTAGGTCTATGTGAGTAATTGCCCATATGTGTGTGATTCCCTGGGACTCTGTTTTCCTTCTAGAGAGAAAGCTTTGTTCCTAAGTGTGGAGTAGAAACCATTTGATTTTTGCTCATCATGGATGTGACAATGAAGTATTAGGATCACCTCAGACAGAGGCTGAAATTCAGTGTAGAATTTCATTCACAGTTAAAGACTGTTTTCTAGAGGCAGAATGGTCCCAGACTCTACTATATCCTTACATGGATTTGGTGTATATATGTATATGAGGCTTTTCTGTCAGCCTCCCCACCCACAGGGAGTCCTACATCTTACCTAACAAATGATTCTTATTTCCTTATAGAAGGATGGGTTGGCATAGATAGTTAGTAAAACAGGAAAAGGATGTTTATCATTGCATTAATTTATTCATAAGTCTTTGAAGGGAGGTTCATTGCTGTGGTTCCAGTCTTGCCTTGTTTGACGTTACATCACTGTACTTTTCCTTGCATTAGACACTTCTCCTGTGGAATTTCATTAGATTAGGACATTGTCAGATATTCATCCAAACCTTCCATCTCCTAATTGCTAAAAAAGAGTGTTGGACTTGTGTCTTTATGGATGTTTAAAAAATTAAGTAATGACTCAGGAATTAAGTAACTATACAACTTTTTAATATCAATTTTGGCATTGACATTGCCAACACATCAATAACTATTTGAAGAAGAATCAACAGAACATCTTTTTTTTTTTAAAGGCGGCTAAATTGGGTTAAAGGCATTCTTTGGCATCTCTGTCCTCCCTCACTTTTCCTTTTCATCCTCACTCTCTTTCTCAAACACATGTCCCAAATAATTAGTTATTGTTTGATCGACACTAGGGATAGGCAAAGTACCCTTCGTTTGAATGTCCCTTTTTCTCTAAAATATAATGAAAGAAGTGCAATATTCTTAAGAAACAGCAAGTGGCATCTTACAGAATTAACCATTCTCATGCTAATCATTTGAAAACTAATAACTATTGAGACCAAGGATATATCAACCACACTCTAAGAAGGCTTCATACCTACCGGAACAGTTGGCCAACACAAAACAGATTCTATGAGTTTTTTTTAAGTGGGCTTTTGTTTTGTTTTGGTAGTATTTGTCTTGTTTATTTTCTTATTTCTAGTTTGCTTATTTTTGGTAGTCTTTGTTCTTTTTTTTCTGAGAGAGAGAGAGAGAGAAACAGACAGACAGAGACAGAGAGAGAACATGAAGTTAAAATTGGGTAGGTATGGAGGATCTAGGAGGAATTGGGGAGGAAAAAGATTGTGATCAAAATATATTGCAAATTTTAAAAAATTTAAAATTTAAAAAGGAAAAAAGGAATAAAAGGGGAGGTCCCATGTGAACGAGGGGAGTGGTGTTTTTGTTCATGAGGGAAGCTAAAGGGAGGCACCTTTTCCTGCAGATGAGCTGACATCAAGAAATGCTAGGCATTGCTGGGCCATGGTGATGTATGCCTTTAATCCCAGCACTCGGGAGGCAGAGGCAGGTGGATCTCTGTGAGTTTGAGGCCAGCCTGGTCTCCTGCCTCTGCTGATGTCTGGATCTTCCTCCAGCCTCCTGCACTGTGAGAAGAAAGCTCTGCTACTTAGAAATCATGGTACACAGCATCTTTTTAGCCTGGCTGGGAAAAGGCAAAGCACATCATTGTCTTACAACCGCTAACCTTTAGTAAAGAGAGAAAGCATAGTCCTTCATTACTGTATTTCACAAACAGTACTTGAACTTTTGAACCTTGAACTAGGTATTGAGAATACATGTATTATCTTTTCCTCTAAAGTAGAGGTTCTCAACATGTGGATTGTGACCTCTTTGGGGGTCAACCCTTTCACAGGAGTTACCTAAGACCATCAGAAAACACAGATATTTATATTATTAATCATAACAGTATAAAAGTACAGCTATGAAATAGCAACGAGATAATTTTATGCTTGGGGTCAGCACAACATGAGGGACTGTATAAAAGGGTCACAGCATCAGGAAGGTTGAGAACCACTGCTCTAAACCATCTTTCTATGGGTTACTCTCTGGAACAATGTTAATCCTACTCAGTTCCACCCAAAGGACGTTTCCTGTACAGAATAGTGAGTTGGTGCAGCATTTGTACTTTGCATTTCTCTTGTGTATAGTATTCGATGACCATTAGCTATTCAAATATGTCCATCAACTCCAGATCTTCACAGAAAGACTCAACTCTTAGATCTTGTTTTGTTATCATAGAAGCAGAGTTTTTTCCCCTACAATGTATTCTGATCACAGTTTCCTCTCCCTCATCTCCTCCCAGATCCTCTGTCTCCCACGCATCTAACTCCATGCCTTCTTTTTCTCTTTCAAAAATGGGCAAAAAAAATCAACAACAACAACAACAAAAAAAACAAAAACAAAAACCCAAAGAAACAAAAAACAGAACAAAAATTCCAGACCAGAATAAAACAAAACCATGAGAAAATAAAACACAACAAGAAAAAGCAGGAGAAGTACTTATAAATGTAGAGACACATAAAAAACCCATAAAAGCAAAATCAGAAACAATAATATATGAACATAAAACCCACCAAAAAGACCCAGGTTAAGGATTAAGAGACAAAAACATTTCCAAAATAACCCTTGAGTTTGTTTTGAGTTGGCTGCCTGTGCACCTTCATTGGAAAAAAAGAATCTAATTTTTCCTTTGCAAGTGTTTGCCAATTGGAGATATCTTTGTGGTTAGGGGTGCAGCTCTTGTCCACTTCCTTCTCTCAGCACTGGTACCCCATCTGGCTTGGACTTGTGCAGGCTCTCTGCAGCCCCGCTATCTCTGAGTTCATATGTGTGTCTGTCCTGTTGTGCCTGGAAGGCATTGTGTCTTTGGTGTTGTCCCTCCCTGCTGGCTCTTAGACTCTTTCTGCCCCTTCTTCTGCAATGTTCCCTAGGCCTGATGGGAGAGGTTTGATGGAGACATCCCATTTAGGACTGGGTATTCCAAGGTCTCTCACTCTTCGCATATCGCAGTTGTGGGGTCTCTATATTTGTTCCCGTCTATTGCAGGTGGAAGCTTCTCTGATGATGGCTGAGCTAGACATGAATTGAGTTGTTGGTCAAAGAGAACCCAGACAACTCAGGTTATTGGCGAGGATATTGGTTGCTCTCCACAAACAGATGGAGGGGCCCCATTGCTAAAGATAACACCTGCATATCTCATTGAACACGGAGAAGCTGACTTAGAACCTAACTAGAGCCTTCACTAATCACTAGAAGGTTCCCTGCATGCTTCCAGAGGAGAAAGGTTAATGCCAATCCAGCTACAAACCCTTCAGTCTACAATGGTTTTGCAGCAGTTGCAAAAGTTACATGGTTTGCTGGTGCACTAGAGGCATAAATATGGGAGTGGCCAATCACTGTCTGATTGAGGTAATGATTTTACGGGTGTGTACTCATTTCCAAACTGATCAACTTCAGTCATATTTCAGTTAGGTTGAAAGGTCAGTTCAAAGGAGATGGCCAAGAGATAAAGAGGAACTAAGACACGGGGTCTGAGATCTGGCTCTATTTATTTTGGGGGCATTGCTTATACACATATTTATGCTTAGAAATCCCCCAGACCTTTGTCATTTTTGAGCAAAGAAGAGATTCTTGAAAATATCTCTCTTCATTCATCTGCATATCTTGCAGAAGTTCTAAAACCCGGTGTGACCTGGAGGTTACCTGCTAGGCTTGTCTGATTCAATTATGCATGGACGTCCTACATAAAATTCATTCTGTAGCTAAAGCACTTGCAGAAGAACACATGCCAGCTTTAGAAGACTCTGAGTTTGAACTTAGATTTTCACTTCTTGCTTCCATTTTTTTTGTTTGGGTGTTTGTTTTGAGGCAGGGTTTTTCCATGTAGCACTGCCTGTCCTGGAACTTGCTCTATGGATCAGGCTGGCCTTGAACTCACCTGAATTTGCCTCATGAGTGCTGGGATTAAAGGTGCCTTGTCCATTTTTTCCCTTAAATTAAAAAGGATAATTTTTTTTTTTATCTCATGTCACTTGTCACGCAGTGGGTGTCCAGGAATATAGGATGACTAAATGACTGGATCATTGAGATAAAATCCGTGAGTACAACAAGTTTACTTAAAACAACTGTGAGAAGAGGAAGAAGAAGAAGAAGAAGAAGAAGAAGAAGAAGAAGAAGAAGAAGAAGAAGAAGAAGAAGAAGAAGAAATGGTTCACTCCTGCAGCGAATACGCCTTTTCTTTTTCTCTAAGGTTCCCTGCTTCATTCAGAAAAACAAGGGAGAGAATTAGGGAAGAAGCCATTTGGTTTTCAATATTCACTGGAGGTAACTGGGAAAAACATCAAAGAATATAATTTTAGATTTTAGTCAAAATGTCAAATCTAACTCATAGTAAAAAACATTTGAATTTTAACTTTGGAGTCAGAATTTTGTATGACATTATTAATATCCTTAACTTTATTATTATTATTAATTATCATTATTATTATTTGACAAATGTTCACTGAGTAGTTTCTCAGCAGCAATTAGTAAATAAAACTTGCATTTCAGGATACATTTCTGAGGATAACATCAAGCAGTCCACACAGAGATGAACATGACTTTCCATGAAGATGGTTAAGGACCCTCATATTAAGGCTGCATGCACATTAGGAATCTGAAGAAAAACTGTATCACAAAGTGAGAGGAAAATTTCTCAACTGTAATATTTGCATGTAAAATATTATAAACATTGGTTATTATATCAATATTTTAAAAGTCTATATAATTAAAAGTGAATGGTTTGTATCTAAGCCATGGTTGATCTGATTCATAGTTCCATACTGACGTTGTAGAATTATAGATTCTTCTAGAATCCCAGATTTGAGACCTGTCATATATCTATGAGAATACAGATATAATTATATCTGTATTCGTGTGCTATATTGTCTGTCTGTCTCTGTCTTGCTTTCATTCTGGCATTGGACACTGAACCCAGATCTTGTACATGCTAGGCAGTGACCCACCACTGAGTTACACCTCTACCAGAATTCTCCTGTGTTTGGCAAAAGCTGCATGCATATACAGCTCCAATGAAGTGTAGGTAATACGGTTTCTGATGCATATTCAGTACCGTACATTGAGATTATTGTTTCTAAACCTGTCCTTTTAAAGGATACCTTCTGTTGGTACTGACGTTAAACCATTTATGTGAGTAGAACCCTTGTGCCTAAGCACTTCTGTAAACCTCTCTGTCCTGTTGCACTGGTGAGGAAGCATCCAATACATGGTTTAGGGGAGGCGTATTCAAGTCACGGAATTCCCAAACCATAATGTGAAACTGTGGCTTGCTACACTGCAGACTTGGGGCTCTCTGGGATTCTGCTTTTCAAATGAGCTCTCAAGAGAAAGCAGGTGCTGTGGCTCATGAGTCAGGAACCTCTGCAATGACGGGAAGACAGAGAAGCTAATACACACATCTGTTTGCTTAGTAAATAGTTTGGATTTTGGAAAAGTCTAACTGCACTTGTGTGGTCTGTGTAGCCAACACCTGTCTTTGAGAGAGCATGGCCGACAGTAGCAGGCACTAGGAAGGAAGGCGCTTTGTGCTTTTCCAGTCACTCTTTGGAGATAAAATTAAAATAAAAATTAGAGAATTTTAGGTAATTATGGCAGAAAAAGTTTGAGTGACTTATCAGATAGTCACCCCCCAGGTCAGTTGTATGGAGGGCTGACTTTGAAGAGGTTGGACATTCTCCTCCCTCCCTCCTTTTTGTTAGGTTTTAACTGCAGAGTGACCAACAGTCATGTCCCCAGGTCTTCCAAATCAAGTCTATAGTGAGATCAGCCTTTTTTAGGGGCTTTAACATTTAAGTGGATTTTAAAAAAATGCTCCTGAATTAATAAATTCTGGGAATTAAGTGCCCCCATGTAATCTAAACAATGTGGTTACCTAAACAGGACCGAAATATAATGACAACACCAGTTGTCATGCCAGTGAGGATGGGGGAGTTTTATAAAGCCCTACCTCTAAGTAGAGAACTGCAGGCAATCAATGGCTGCTTTAAGAGAGAGAAGATCATCCCACCCTAACCCAGGGTTGAGCTCCCTAATAAGGTTATCTGTTCCCAAGTAGTCCCGGGCCCAAGTACATGCGAGCTACACTACATGGGTTTAGTAGTGCATATGCATGGGAGCGTGAGTGTGTGTGTGTGTATGTGTGTGTGTGTGTGTATAACCATAACAATTAAAGAAGGTTAGGTCATGAATTGGAGAGGTAGTAGGGGGACATGAGAGGAATTGAAGGAGGAGAGAAAGAGTTGTAGAAATGATGTAAATATAGTACTTATATATGACATTATAACAAATTGAAAAGCCAGCATTTTCAAGTTTAATTTAATGATATTAAAGACAACATTTTGCAGATAGAAGCTGCAGGAGGTAGTCCACATCTAACAAGAGAGTATATTCTGAGTTTTTTTTAAAATAGATATTAGAGCTAGAAGTACTGAAAAGTGATGTTTCAACACACGGAATCCCCTATGCATGATAAGCAGAGACACGATCCTAAGGAGATGTAGTGTTTGAAGCTCAACCAAGTGGCTGACAGCACAACCTCCACCCTTGATCACATCAAGTGCTAAAAGGGTCAAGTAGGCAAGGTAATTTCAAGGCACAAAATATAAAACAGATGGACTATAGGCAATCTGGCAAATAACACAGGGGAATTTTACAGCTAAAGGAGGTCACTGTAAAGATCACACTGGAAAGATCACAGTCACACAGACTAAACTAAGGACATGAAGATGGTGATGATCACAGCCAAAATGCATGTTTCTAAAAGAAAAATTGGGAACTCAGAATTATATGTAAAAAATGCCAATCCTAAGTGGAAATAAAAGCACTGCATGTCAAGCAAGCACACCTGCAGGAAGTCTTGTGGGGTCACCTCTGATTTCTGACCTGGATTTGTGGTGCCTTCAGTAGTTCCCAGAAGTCTCTGGAGTTGCTCAGTGTCTGCTGTAGGAACTGAGAGACGCCAAGAACATGGGGTTCTTGTCCTGCCAACATTATTATCAGCAGAGGCTCTGCGTGATGTGTACTTGGAGGAGGGCTCACTTGATGACACCTGTTTCATTGCTACCACCTTAGAAGAGGAAAATTGGGGCCAGAGTCTTGCTATTGTCCTTGAGGCAAAAAAAAAATTTGTACATCCAAGGATGAAAATAAAATCATAAAATAAACAGAGTTAATTCGTTCCAACAGAAACCACCTTGATTAGGTTTTCCCAATAATAATGAGTCAGATGATCTTTGCCGTACTTATTGTTCAACATTACTTGTGAAATATATATATATATAAATCTATGTATTAAGTCTATGTATATACTTAATACATATATTTAATACATGTATATACTTAATACATATATTTCATCATCTATCATCTCTCATAGGTATTAGGATTGCTTATAGGACTATGGGTGATTATTGTCAGACCTTCACTTTTAAAATAAAACAAAAATTGGGAAGTCAAGATTATATGTAATATTTTAATTTTAAAATGCTAATCCTAAGTGTATAAGAGAATGAAAAGAGGATCTTTAAACTAATATTTTTACTCTGAAAATTCCATACAATATATTTTGGTCATATTCACATCTCTCTCCCAACTCCTTCCAGATCTACCTCTAGCTCCCTGGCCACCAAACTTAGTGTTGTATTTCTTTTAAAAAAATAACAAACCATCAAATCCAATTTATTTTTACCAGCTCCTCTCGGTGCCCTAGAGTGTGGTGTTGGTGGTTAGTCTGCCTTTCAGGACTTTCACCTTTAAAGATAACTGATTCATCTCTCCCACTGTTGGAGCAGCTGACTTGTTGAACAATACTTGAAAATGGGCATGAGGATTAAGAAAGAAAGAGACTTAGCTGGGGTCATCCTTGTGGACTTCCGAGACTCTTTCCAGTACCAGGTCTCTTGCCAGCCCCATAATCCCCCAATCAAAATAGCTCTTTCCTTGCTCCCATCTCTGTCCTATGTATTGAAGGCTATGTCCACTCTTCTATCAGGTACAGAGGTTCAGTGTGGTCAGATTTATATGGAGGTCTTTAATCCATTTGGACTTGAGTTTTGTGCATGGGTATAGATATGGATCTGTTTATATTCTTCTACATGTTGACATCCAGTTATGCCAGCAGTATTTGTTGAAGATTCTTTCTTTATTCCATTGTATAATTTTAGCTATTTTGTCAAAAATCATGTGTTCATAGGTGTGTAGATTAATATTCAGATCTTTGATTGGATTCCATTGGTTAACCTGTCTGCTTTTATGCCAATACCAAGTTGTTTTCATTACTGTAGTTCTATACTAGAGCCTGATGTCAGGGATGGAGGAGAGGGTGCCCAAACTGGCCTTGCCCTATAGTAAGATTGATGCATATCTTAAATGCCACCATAGACCCTTCATGAAGTGGCTGATGGAAGCAGAGGCAGAGACCCGCATAGAGCACTGGGCTGAGCTCCCAAAGTCCAGTTGAAGAGTGGGAGGGGTGAGAATATAAGAAAAGAGATCAAGATCATGATGGAGACACACACTGAAACATTTTACCTGAGCTAATGGGAGTTCACCAATTCCAGCTGGTCAGGGACAGAACTAGCATAGGTCCAAACTAGTCCCTCTGAATGTGGATGACAGTTGCATGGTTGAAACAGACTACGGGACCACTGACAGTGGCATCAGGATTTGTCGCACTGCTTGTACTGGCTTTATGGGAACCGATTCTCTTTGGATGGATGCCTTGCTCAGCCTGGATATAGTGGGGAGGGTCTTGGACCTTCCCCAAAGCAATGTGCCTTGCCCTCTCTGAGGAGTGGATGGGGGTGGGATGGGAGGGTAGATGGAGGGAATAGGAGAAAGGGAAGGAGTGGAAATTGGGATTGGTATGTAAAATAAAAAGATAGTTTGTTTTCTATTTTATAAAAAATAAAATTAAAAAAGAAAGAGATAAAAGACAAAAAAATAGACTAGGGAGAGCTCTCAGTGAATCCTGTAGCAGGCCTGAATTTATTTCTCGTAGCCCTTTTATACCCAAAGCAAAAAGGGGAGAGCAGAAGACAGACTTCTTTAACATGATTCAAGGAACAAACAAGCATAATCATCTCCTTAATTCTCAAAATATCGAGTAGCCACGCCTTTGGCCTAACATCCTGTTATTTGGTCTTGAGCAAAGCATCCAGTGACAATGCATTTAGCCACATATTCAGTTATCTGGCCTTGAGGCAAGAACAAACTTGAGCTCTCTGCTTGGATTTTCTACCTTGCTATATTCTGCCCTGCCATAGGCCAAAGCAGATTCTTTATTAATCAACGGCAATAAAACATCTCCATAGCATACAGAGGGCAATTCCGCATCACATTAGTAGTAATTAAGTATTCCCCTTTCTGGAAATACATCCACGACAGCATCTGCTGTTATTTATTTCTTGAATAAATCCTGGTCTTTCTTACTGGTGAAAGAGGAAATCTCAAAGTAGTTTTCACTTGTATTTCCCTGATGGCTAAAGATTTGTACATTTAAAAACTGGTTCTTAGCCACTTGTGTTTCATCTTTTGAGAAATCTGTTTAGTTTTGTGACACATTTTTAAATTGGGTTATTTGTTTTCTTGATTTAGTTTTATGAATTCTTTTGCATACACTATTATGCTGAGATATGTCTGAGATATCTTCTGTATCCCTAGATTCTCCAGGAACTTTCTCATGAAGGGATGATGAATTTTGCCAAAGGCCCCCTTTGCATCTAATGAGATGTGATTTTTGTCCCTTAGTCTATTTATATAGTGGATTATGTTTTTTGATTTCCAGCTGGAACTTGATTGTGGTGGATAATATTTTCAATGTGTTCCTACATTTGCTTTGCAAGTGTTTTATTGAAAATATTTGCATCTTAAGTTGTTAAAGATCTTTTGTTGTTTTCTGTGTTGTTGTTTGGTCTTTGGTTTTAGTGTTAGGGTAATACAAGCCACATAAGAAGCTTGGAAATATTCCTTCCCTCTATATGTTATGGAATAATTTGAGATGCATGGGTGGTAGTTCTATGAAAGTCTTTAGAATTCTTGGTGTCTATCTTGTTCTGAGATTTCTTTCCAGTTGGAAGAGTTTTAATTATTGCTTCTAAATCATTGGTTCTTATGTGTCTGCTTAAATTATTTACTTCATCTTGATCTATTTTTGGTAGGCTATAAATATCTAGCTACATTTAGGGATTCATCCATTTTTTATATTTTCCTGCTTGTTGAATTACAGATTTTAAAAGTATATCCCTGTGATCCTCTGAATTGCCTCAGTATCTTTAGTAATTTCCTGTTTATTTCTGATTTTTACTAATTTTGGTCTGAGAGAGGGTTTTATTTATTTATTTTAACTTCGAGCTAAAACTGTTGGTTTTTTTTTCCCTATCATTCTTATGGAAAATATCAAAAGAGAAATGAAAATATGGTGATCCATTGAAAATTACATTCAAGATGAAGGTAGGACAGGGTCCTGTCAGCTTAGCAACCATTCATGGTCTCAAACACTGTGGGCTTCCACAAAGGTTTATACCAGGTCACAGACAGCCATTTTACCATGGGAACATTTCATCTGCAGTCTGTGGCTGTTGTGCAAGAGGGTCACACATCTGGTGGAAGAATATAGACTACACTTTAGCAGCTTTTAGGATTATGAAAGTTAATATGAAGTATAAGGATCATAGAGAAAATCGGAGTTAGCTATGTAGTGACTGTTTTTATATGTGGCTTTGTTGTTTCTGTTTTCTTCTGTTTATTAACAATAGTTTCATATTGCTATTTTCAGAGCAGATTATGGAAATTTATTTATTGCCATGGGGGTCCAGGATATTGTCTAGAAGCCCCAGGGCTGCCTTTGTGATTGATAAGGGTTTGTTTCATGTAGCATTGGGACCTCAAGGAGAGGTGACAGCTTCAGCCCAGGCCATAAGGAGATGAATGTGGATAATCATTAGGGTGTGGTGGCTGCTGTGGTTGAACACGATTGCAGAGACTGCCAGGATTTGTTGGTAGGATCCTGTCCTTCTGAGTCAAACCTTTAAGAGGCGGGGATCCTGTTGTTGTAGGTCAGTTGCCTTCAACATGTTGATGCTTGTGTCTATGTATTAGTGTTGCTGTCAGTTTTGGTTGAGATTTTTTTTTTTTTTGCTATGGACAGTTACTACAGAGACTCACAACTGATAAAAGTTCCAAGAACAAATGACTTTTAAATGCTCAAGTTGCATCTGTTCCATCCCCACCCAAGGGACAAGACATATGGAAGAGGAGATGGCAAGAATGTGAAAGGTGGGGGGGGGCTGCTGTGGTGTGCCCTCCAGGCCCTCTCATTCTTGACTCACAGTAGGTGTGATTACCTGTACAGGACCTGCACAAGATTGGATCCATCTACATTCTGTCTCCAAGTCGTGGGGCTTTCAAGGCCCCACTCCTATCTGAGGGTCTGTAGTCAGCTGCTGGGGAAGAGAGAGGAAGATAGAGGTGTCACAGGTGAGGTTCCCATGGCCCCTCCCCCAGACTCTTTATAAATAATCCTAAATAAATTCATTCGGCTATTCTCTTCCCTGGAACCAAAGTCCCAGTATAGCCTTTAGAGCTGCCACAGAACACTAGCCGCCGCAGTGTCCCTACCCTCAACATCTCCTGAGGATCCCAGAGACCATATCCTCCTAACCATTTGTTGTTGTATCCAAGCCAATTCCAGAAGGCACCCCTGCTAAACCACATGCCAAGCTTGCCAGAAAACAAGGTAGGCTGCCAGAAGGCCTTCCTCCCTCCCTCCCTCCCTCCCTCCCTCCCTCCCTCCCTCCCTCCCTGTCTGTCTTTCTGACTTTCTCTTCCCCCAGAACCAATCCCCCAGACTTGTCCCTAGAACTACACCAGAGGCAGCATTCCCCACCCCCTGCTCACATCTCCCGTGGATCCCACAAACCATCCCCTCTTAATCTCCTTCCCCAGACTTTTGTCCCAGATCCCAACTCTAGTACACATCTTCTGCAAACCCAAGGGCTGCTCTTCTCAAGACAGTAATAGGCTGGAGGCCATACCTCTCCTACTGCTCCTGAGATCTCCCTAGTCTCATCACAAGCTCTTTAGCAGAACACCTGCTGCCATCTCCATTTCCTCTCCGACACCATCCCCAAGGGATCACAAAGATCTTCTCCTCCAACCTTCTTTCCCCAAGCTCCTCCCAGTATCCCAGCCTCCAACAGCATCAGGCATTCCCAGGAAATACATCAACTGAGCAGGCCAGGAATACAGGCAACACATAGTCTTCACGTGCTCTGAAAATCCAGAGAGGGAGCAGAAACCAAGGAATAAAACACCCACCCAACAAAGACAAACCCAGAAATCTGTACATAGACCTATAATCGTCATAAACCCAGTTTCCAAGGCATCAGCATAAAAACACAATTATCAATAGTCAAGGCTATATGTCTCCACTGAAGGCAGCTATTCTATCACAGCAGGCCCCAAATATGCCAACATACATGAAACACAAGAAAAAGACCTTGAAACCATGTGTATAAAGATGATAGAGGTCCTTAAAGATGAAGTTAATAAATCCCTTAAAGATATCCAGGAAAACACAGTTTACAGAAAGGAATAAAACCATTCAAGACATGAAAGTAGAAATAGAAGCAACAAAGAAAACACAAGCTAAGGGATTTCTGGAAATGAAAAATTTAGGAATTCAAATAAAAAACTACAGAGGCAAACTTCAACAGAATAAAAGAGAGGGAGGAGAGAACCCCAGTCATTGATATGATAGAAAACATGGATATATCAGTCAAAGGCAATATTAACTCTAAAAAAATATTGACATTAAACATCCAGAAAATCAAACATTATCATAAGACCAAATTTAAGAATAATAGGAATAACAGGAGAAGAATCACAAGTGAAAGGTCCAAAAAATACTTTCAACAAAATCAAAGAAGAAAAATTTCCTTATCTAAAGAAGGAGATGCTTAACAAGGTACAAGAAGTATATAGAACACCAAATAGATTGATTCAGAAAAGAAAGTCCCCATGCCACATAAGAATCAAAACTCTAAACATACAGAAAAAGAAAAAAATTAAAAGATGCAAGGGAAAAAGACTAAGTAACATATAGAGGCACACCTATTAGAATTACATCTGACTTCTCAGTGGAGAAGGGCCACTGAGAAAAAAAAAAGCCAGAAGGGCCTTGATAGATGTGCTGCAGACTCTTAGAGACCACAGATGCCATCCCAGACTACTATACCCAGAAAAATTTTCTGTCACCATAAATGGAGAAAATACAATATTCCAAGATAAAGTCAAATTTAAACAACATCTATCCACAAACATAGCCACAGAAAGTACTAGAAGGAAAACTCCAATTTAAGATGATTAACTGCATGCATGAAAACACGAGAAATAAAAACCTTACATCAACAACATCAAGAGAAACTCAAAACAATTCCACTAAAATCAGGAACAGGACAAGGCTATCCACTTTCTCCACATTGGTTCAATGTATTGAACTTGAACTTCTAGCCAGAGCAAAATGACAACTGAAGGAGATCAAGGGGATACAAATTGGAAATGAAGTAGTCAAAGTATTGTTATTTACAGATGATATTATAGTATACATGATTGACCTTGAAAATCCAGCAGGGAACTCCTACAGTTGACAAACACTTCCAGCAAAGTGTCTGCATACAGATGAATTAAAAACAAACAAACAAACAAACAAGCAAACAAAACCCAGCAGCCCTCCTATATACAAATGACAAAGGGACTGAGAAAAAAATCAGGGAAACCTTTCACAACAGCCTCAAATAACATAAAATATCCTGGGGTAACTCTAATCAATCAAGTGAAAGACTTACATGATAAATTTAAGTCTTTGATTATTTAAGTCTTTGAAAAAAATTAAAGAAATTATTAGAAGATGGAAAGATCTCCTATGCTGATGGATCAGTAGGATCAACATAGTAAAAATGGTTGTCCTACTAAAATCACTCTAAAAATTCAATGCAATCCCCTTTAAAATTGCAACACAATTTTTTACAGACCTTAAAAGGACAATTCTCAACCTGACACAGAACAACAAAAAACCTAGGATAGCTAAAACAATTCTTGGTGTAGGAGTTCCTTCTGTTTGTGTGTTGCTTTCATTGGATAATGAATAAAGAAACTGCCTTGGCCTAGTTGATAGTACAGAACTTAGAACTCAATGCTGGGAAGAAAGGAAGAATGGCAGATGCCATGGATCTCCTGCCTGAGACAGATGCTGGTTAGAATCTTGCTGGTAAGCCACAGTCACGTAGCGATACACAGATTACTAGAAATGGATTAAATTAAGATGTAATAACTAGCCAATAAGAAGTTAGAGCTAACGGACAGGCAGTGTTTAAATGAATACAGTTTCTGTGTGATTATTTCGAGTGTAAGATAGCCAGGTGGCTGGGATGACAAGCATCCCACTCCTCCTGTTACAAATTCTGAACAATAAAAGAACCTTTGGATGTGCAACCATGTCCAATACCAAGTTATACTAAGAGGTATAGTAATAAAAACTTCATGGTACTGGCATGGAAACAGACTTGTTGATCAAGGACACTTGATCAACCCAACCACAAGGACACTTGCACAATTATGTTTATTGTGGCTTTATTCAAAATAGTAAAAAACTGGAAACAACTTAGATGTCTCTCAACAGAAGAATGGATAAAGAATGTGTGGTACGTTTCCACAATGGGAGTATTTCAGGCAAGTGGATAGAACTAGAAAATATATCATTCTGAGTGAATTGAAGACTGGCCATAAATCCATACACATATAGACATCTGATTTTTTATAAATAAGCCAGGAATACACACTGGACCAATGACATCATATTCAATAAATGGTGCTCATCAAATTGGAAGTCGGCATGGAGAAGAAGGCAAATTGATCCATATTTACCAGCCTGCACAAAACTAAAGTTCAAGTGGATTAAAGACCTCAATCCACTTGAATGAAACCAGATACACAGATAGTGGGGAATATCCTTGAACTCACTGGTAGATAAGATGACTTTCTTAACAGAACACCAATTGAGCAGATACTAAGATCAACAATTAGTAAATGGGACCCCATGAAACTGAAAAAACTTCTGTAAGGCAAAGGGCACCATCAATAGGACAAAATGGCAGCCCATTGAATGGGGGAAGGTCTTAACCAACCGCACATCTGACAGAAGACTGATTTCCAAAGTACATAAGGAACTCAAGAAACTAGACATCAAAAAACTTAAATAATCCAATTAAAATGGGGTACAGATATAAACAGAATTCCCAACAGAAGAATCTCAAATGGTTGAGAAACACTTAAAGAAATCTTCAACTTCCTTAGCTACCAGGGAAATGCAAATCAAAATGACTCTGAGATTCCATCTTACACCTGTCAGATTGTCTAAAATCAAAAACACAAGTGACAGATCATGCTGGAGAGGATATGGAGCAAGGGGAAAACTCCTCCATTGCTGGTGGGAGTGCAAACTTGTAAGCCACTTTGGAAATCAGTGTGGAGTTCCTCAAAAAAGTAGGAATTGATCTACCTCAAGATCCAACTATAATACTCTTGGGTTTATACCCAAAGGACCCTCCATTCTACCATAAAGACACTAGCTCAACCATGTACATTGTGGCTTTATTCATAATAGCCAGAAACTGGAAACAATCTTGTTGTCCTACAATAGAAGAATGGATAAAGAGAATGTGGTACATTTACACAATGAAGTATTTATTACTCAGCTGTGAAAAAAAGTTGCATAAAGAAATCTGCAGGCAAATGGGTGGAACTAAAAAAATTATCCTGAGTGATTGAGATAACCCAGATCCATAAAGACAAACATGGTATGTATTCAGTTATAAGTAGACATTAGTCATCAAGTAAATGATAACCATGCTACGAGAGAGGTTAAGTAAAGTAGAGTGCTCTAGAGGGGTGCAGGTATTTCCGTAGGAGGGGGAAGTAGAAATGATTTTATGGGAGGTCTGGGGTTGGGTGGGATGGAGTGAGGTGATCAGGTGCGGGGTGGAGGAAGATGTGGTGAAGGGGGAGAGTGTAGAGAGAGAGAGAGAGAGGTCTAGAATTGAGGGGGTGTATTGGGATGGTGGTATGGAAACTTTTTTTTAAATTTTTTTTTTTGAGACATGGTTTCTCTGTAGCTTTTGGAGCCTGTCCTGGAAATAGCTCTTGTAGACCAGGCTGGCCTCGAACTCATAGAGATCCGCCTGCCTCTGTCTCCCAAGTGCTGGGATTAAAGGCATGCGCCACTACCACCCGGCTGGGAAATGGTTCTGGGGCCATGGCTGCTTCCGCCAAGCTCAGTGAGGTATGCTGGAACTTTGGGGATCCTTTGAGACTCTTTTGAAGAATCCCCCTTATTTTACCCTTATCATCATACTCTGTACACTTTAAAGCTGGTGCCTGACCAGTGATAATTGCTGTCGATTTTCCCACTAAGGACCCTAACTTTCATGGAGTATAGTTTTAGCTTAATATTGATATAAAAGCATGCTTACTTTTTAGTTTTATAAGTGTAGAATAAATGGAAATTGTTTCTTGGTTATTAGCAACCCTGACGTATGAATTTGACTGTGTAATATAGGCAGTGAGGAACATTTGTGGCTTAATAAATCACATTTCATAATTAAGTGAAAACTAATAAAGTATAATACCAGATATAAGTTTTTTTCCCTTTAAGGAAGCAGTCTTAAAATTAAATGGAAACATTGCCCTGTAAATGCCCTAAGAAGAAGTGTGTGTGTGTGTGTGTGTGTGTGTGTGTCTAGTTACTCACATTTTATATTTTTCAGGAATGTAATTACTTATATAGTGTCTTGTGTACTGCTTGGCCATCCTGATGCTTTCCAGTTACATATTTTCTTTCCCTATTAAGATCTCTACTACACTTGAGCTTCATTGCCTCAGCCTTTCTGATCTGATTGACAAAGTGAGAGAGTGAGAGGTAGAGAGATTGGAGCCTTGTAGGGATGGTCAGTCCTTCAGATATTTTATCTACGGAGACTCCAGATAACTCAGCACTTTTTTTTTTTCAGAAGAAACAAGATATGTAATCATTCAGTCATTTAAATACCCAATGATGAACTATCCTTACCCATGTGTAAGCCTATCTTCATTGATGCCTCCAGTCTCTGGTTTTAATTAGGGGAGCTGCTGTACTGTGATTGGCCTGTGCAGAGGCCCAGCTGGCAAAGATCAGAGGACAACCACAGCCTGGCAGCCAGCAAGACACCCAGGGTCTCAGTGTGAGAATCAGAAAGCCACTGAAATCTTCTGAGCCCTAAGTGAGCCTGGCAACAGATGGTCAAGTCTCCTAGACTCAGGCTGGCTCCACCCACTACTGCTGCTGTCCTTGGTAGTCATCCCATGGTACTGGTATCTTCAAAATGCTGGACTTTTCACTGAAACTGGGCTGGGCTCTCACTGCTAGCTACTCATGGGCTCTCTTCAGGGCCTCTGACCCTGCTACACAACACCAGCTCTCACCTTCTCTCCATGGTCCGTTCAATCCTGGGCTTTCTATGAGGCTGCATCTTTAGCAATGACTTTTCCTGGTCTCTCCTGGTGCCAGGTCTCAGTTGCTCTCCACAACTCCTTCATGACGTCACAACCAGTCCGAGCTGGGAAACATTTACACACTACCAAGTTGTGCTGCTAGCACCAGGCACAATCCTGGCCTCTTCTGCACTGTAGCTTGTGCATCCTGACCCTGAGGAAACATATCCCGGAATGTTTTACCTCAGTGAGGCTGGTCTCTTCTTAATCACAACTGATTCATCATCCCCAGATGTAAAGTATTGATTGTTCCAGCAAAGCAAAGATTTCACTTTAGTGGCGCTAGTATGTTAATCACAACAGATCCTTCCTCTTTAGCAGGCGAGAACCACAAGTTCTTAATTCAAATTATCACATAAATGTCCCTGATAGCCTTTGCTTCCCTCAGAAACCTCACAAACCAGGCTTCTGTCATCTACGCTGCTCTTAGCATTATCTTACAAGTCCCCACAACAGCTCCTTAAGCTCCAAACACTCAATGACTTTTCTAATTCAAAGTTCCAAGCTCCTTCTACAGTCCTCCCCAGTGTATCATCAGGCCCGTCACAGCAACATCCCATGGGTCTGTACCCATTTCTTAGTTAGGGTTTCTATTGGTGTGATAAAACACCATGACCGTAAGAAACTTGGAAGGTAAAGGGTTTATTTCAGCTTATACTTCCAAATTATAGTTCACCCTGAAGGAAATCAGGAGGAACCCGGAGGCAGGAACTGGTGCAGAGACCATGAAGGAGAGAAGTACTTATGGAGTTGCTTCTCATGACTTGCTTATCCTGCTTCCTTATAGCATCCAGGACCTCCTGCCTAGGGGTCACACCACACATAGTGAGCTGGGCCATCCTACATCAGTCATAACTCAAGAAAATTCCCCACAGGCCAGTCTGGCAGGGACATATTCTCAACTGAGGTTCCTCTTCCCAAAGAACTCCAGCTTGTGTCAAACAGACACAAAACTAGCCAGCACACCCACCCTGATGGTCTGTGTCTTTGAACTGTGAGCCTAATAAACATCCTTCACTCAGTTGCTTTTATCAGGTGTTTTATTGCATCAAAATGAAAGTTGACTAATTTTGACTAGCCTGAATGTCTATATCGCCAAGAGATATCTGCTCCCCAAGATTTAGAGAATAATGATTTAAAATCACGGCATGTGACTTCAACAACTATATATA
>NW_026067911.1:2304941-2326729 GCF_014885135.2 Alexandromys fortis
ATATAATCACAGATTTAAGTAGTCAAAGATTTAGGTGGAAAATAGAATTTTTCATTAAAGTTATAAGAAATTTAAAATATGGTTATTATCAAGAATAATCAGTCTTGGAGTTTTTATGTTTAATAACAACCCTGCCTGTGAACTCTGAGACATTTTGGTTTTGACATCAAAATAGTAATGCAACTCATACATAATGTATTTTGTGTTTGAACTGTGAATTCATAAGTACATTTTAATGCATAATTAAGCTAAATTTCATTTGGTTTATTTTTTCCCAATTTTGCCCATCATCTACTCAGTGTCTGACTTGTATTTATGAATGCTGTAGTAACTCAATAATGAGGCAAGGAATCATTTTCATAAATTAAAGCAAAACATAACCAGAAAGTAAATGTCTTGCACACCAGAGAGAAGGATGCTGTGTTCCTGACTTTCAGAGATGTTTGATTTTTCTGTCTGCCTGAGAGGTCATTTGGGAGGCCCCCTTCTGACCGGCTAGTTACAGTGCATGATTTCATACTGAGGTTGTGGCTACTTGGACTGTAGGGAGGTAAACTGGCAGACAGCGTCAGCCTTTGATAAACATATCGATGGAACTGTTTCTCTGGAGAACCCTGATAGAGAATCTATTAATAATTTGCGGGTGTTCTGACCAGATGATGCTGGTTTCATTTCATGACTCATTTGGAAAATGCTGTTGCTGTTGGTGTTTGTCAGTTTAAGAAATGAAAAGAAGGGCTGGAGAGAGGGCTCAGTGGTTACAGGTAATTTTCTTCTTGAGGACCCTAGTTTGCTCCCCAGAAACCACACGATGTGGCTTACAACCGAGCTCCAGTGCCTCTGACCTCCATGTGTACCTGCACGCCCGGGAACCAGCGCTCTCATGCACACACCTCCACAGATACACACACACACGCAAAGACAGAGGCTTTGAATTGAGAGAGAGCCAGGGGTTGGAGGGAGAAAAGAGGAAAATAATGTAATTATATTTTAATTTAAAAAAATTAAAATTTAAAAAGAAATGGAGATAATACAATTTAGCTAGTCTGTAAGTTTAATTAAACTCTTATAAGAAATGTATTAGAATTGTATTTAAAAATTAACTAAATGTGCAAGATATTTTGTGATCAGTCCTACCACATTTAAATGTAACATCCTCATAGAAATTCATAAAGTTAAAATACAGAGCCTTAAGGAACCCTAACTTAAAAATGTTGCAGGAGACACTTCTTAAAGCCCTTCAATATAAATCTTGCTTTCTAAAGTTCGTCAGCATTTTGGTGTTGATGTTCTGGCCAGTTGAAAAAAAACATGGAATTTCAATTTATTTGCATGTTTTATTGAATGTCAAGTACGTGATAAAATATTTCTTTTTGAGCAAATTTCCATTCCTTTCCCTAGAATGTTCTGTGAGGAAGTGGAGTGCCAGGATGGAATTTTGCAGCTGTCCGGGCAGTGCTTTGTTCTTTATCTGAGACATTAGTCATCTCAGTGGGCAGAATTAGTTTTCTTTCATCTAATCAGAGAAGTAGGTTTCCAATATGAAGCAACATTGAGCCAAAAAATAGGATCAATGTGTTCATATCAATTAATAATCTCTATAAAAGCTAATTAATAAGAAATAATGAAGTTTAAAAAAATGCCAAATACCTACAAGAAAATACCCAAACCCAGAAAATATTAGGGAAATGTCAGTGTTACAACAGTTGGATATCAGGACCCTCCTGTGGGCCATAGTTTAATTTTTATTTAATCTTACATTGAACCCTTTGAGCTAAAATTTAATTCAGCATTAATTATGCACCATTGTGAATGAAGCACCCCACTAATGTTTTTGGCAGCCCAAAAATCCTATGTAGCTTGAGACATATTGATATTAGGATGATATTATAGGCAGAAAATTCTTCAGAGGCAAGGTAGCTGAAGAGTGACCATAATGCCAATGGTAAGAACTGAATATGGTCTATGGAGGTAGAATATAAACCAGAGGTTGGATTAACAGATTAGGATGTATGTGTGAGGGGGTGTTTTTAAGTACCAGAACAACTTGAGCATCCTCAGAGATACAGGAGGTAGGAAAGCACAGAAGAGTTGGGCTCTAAATTCAGATCTAGGCACCCAGGAGACCAGAGTAAGGCTGTTTCAGTGACCCAGAGACTTCCCAATAAGAATCTGAGCTTAGATCATGGTGAAGTAAGTGTGTGTGTGTGTGTGTGTGTGTGTGTGTGTGTGTGTGTGTGTGTTTGTGTCTGGGTCTGTGCAATAGTGTGGATTTATGCCTGGTATTTTAAGGCCTCTTAAACATTTTTATATTTAATATTTAATTTAATATTTATGTAAGTGCATAGTATGTTTATATCAAATCTACCCCCCATTCCTTCCCCTCCAATTCCTCCCATATCCCTTCACCATCTTTACTTCCTGACTTCGTATGTTCTCTTGCCACAACGTACATGATTTTGGGTTAGACTTGACTGTAGTAATCAGGGAATGAAGAAAGGAGAGACACACAGACACACTCACAGAAGAGCTGGGATTGG
This sequence comes from Alexandromys fortis, assembly GCF_014885135.2. NCBI lineage: Eukaryota > Metazoa > Chordata > Mammalia > Rodentia > Cricetidae > Alexandromys > Alexandromys fortis. The sequence goes on from NW_026067911.1 coordinate 2,307,482, forward strand.
GTAGGACATTCACTGTGATGAAGATGCACCAGAGCCCAGGAACTCAGTGTGTTTACTACAAATCAGTGAGTGAGGAGGTACGTTTATTGTCTACAAATGGGTGGAGAGGAAGCAGATCGGCTTACCCAGGTAGGAGGTCTCTATAGAGGAGCAGTTTCTGTCTACAGTCATCCAGGAGAAGGAAGCCGTGGTTGACAGTTTCTGCATACATTGAATTTAGCTAGAAGTCAGTCATTTGTAATATGTCACTTGCCATTCCTCTGAGCCTGACTTGGGGAAAGCCTTGCCATTCCCATGGGTCTAAGGCATTGGGGTCCTTGACATGTCCTTGCCCATGATAGCAATACACATTCATTCAGGACTTTATCTGCTCCCCACTCTCTTTCTTAAAGTTTAATACCTACTGAATCCATTTAGAGCTACATGTATATGAATATGGGTGTGGTAGCACCTGTTGAACCACAAGTAGCTTCTCAGGGTTGTCTCCCTAAAGAACACTAACTCTCCTCCTTGTAGCCATCAACTGCCAGTAGCAGTTGTCATCTGCATTGTGACCTGTTATGGTTTTCTGTAATGGTCTCTCTCGCAAAGAGATCCTTCATAGATAAGGGGTGGGAGGTCTCTTATTTGTGGGTATAAGGATACAAAAGTAGTTAGAATTATGCTGGTTTAGAAAAGTGGTGGTCATAGGTTCTTTCCTAAGGTTCATGACCTCAGTAGCCCAAGTTAATTATTCAGAATTAGGCTTGATTTCTCTCTTATTGGGTGGGCCTTAAGTTCAGTGAGACAGCTCTGGTTACTGCCAAGATATAAGTGCCACTTGTACTTCATTTGAAATGTCTTTTTCTTCTCTGTCAATTTTTAAAAGTAGCTTTGCTGAATGTTAGCATTTTTGAAAGTTATTATTTTATAGCTTTTTTGTGTTTAGATTATTTGGTCTTATTTCTATGTCTTTGCATCTGAATTGTTGTTCATCTTTAATCTTTTTATGCTGTTTCTTAGCTTTGCATTCCAAACATCCTGACTGTAGTGTGTCGTGGAGACTCTTCCCTCTGTTCATTAGAGGTTATGAATACATCTTGTGTTTGAGTATTCATTCAGTCCTTTATCTGGGTTTGGGAATGTTCTTCTGTAATTTCATTGACTAGATTCTCTGTGCCTTTAATTCTTATATTCTCTTTCTATTCTGCAGGTACCTTTAAGCTTTTATCTCTTGTTCATATTCCACAGTTTTTGGATGCTTTGTTCACTAATTATTTATTCTTTTTCTTTATTTATGATCGAATGCAATATTGCCTCAACTTTGTCCTTCATCTCCAGTATTCTTTATCTTGCCTGGTTGATGAACATTACTATTTGTTTCTTTCCAAAGTTCACATTTCATTGCTTAGTCTTTCTACCATCTTGCAGTCTTTTTCATCCAGATTGCTGATTTTCTAGCCATTTTGCTGCCTTTCTCCCTCTATTGCTAGTCTTCATTTTCCAGGTCCCAGAAATATTTCTTTACTTCAATCATGTGCTTATTTGTATCCTCTTTGAGGTCACTGACCATTTTTAACCAGAGAATTTCTAAAAGCTTCATCTGGTGTTTGGTCCATTTCAGTATTTCATCTTGGTAACTGAGGAATTATGGTCTTTTGGTGGAGACATATCGCCTTGTATTTTCATGTTTCTTATGTTGCAGTGTTATGATTTATGAGAGTTGATTTAGATGTCTCTCCCATTTTAATTTTGTGGTCTCTTGTTAAGCAGCCTACTCTGCTTACGGCCTCAATCTCAAGTACCACTCAGAGACAGAAACACACTTGACATCAACGCAAAGTTATGACTGTAGCGTTGATTAACACATATCAGTGCATGGCAAAGCTAATGTGGGATGCGCTATGATTTGAAAATTATTCAAGGGAAATGCAGAAGTGATAAATGGGAGAGGAAAGAAGGGGGCAGGAGAGGGGAAAATAGAAGAGATGCAAGGAAAAACAAATGAAAGAATAAAGAAAAGGAGGCATGAGAATGTTATAAAGGTTAGGCAAGGGAAAGATGCCAGAAAAAAAATCAAATGGAAAATAATTATCTGTGAAGATTCATAATCAAAATCAGATATATTGTAACAGGGATTTTCTGAATTTTGTTTTAATTTTAATTTTCCTAAAATTATTGTAAATATATATATGTATATATATACTATAAGTTTCATTTAAGGTCAGTTTTGTTATATGTATATTTCTACTCTTATTTGAGGTATTATATTTATATATTGCATTTAAAAATGTAATGTGTAATTAAAAATTACATATTAATAGATAATCATTTATAATAGTCAATATTGTAGTCATGTTAGTTAGGTTTTCTAGATATAGGGAGATATATAGTTAGATAATCTTCAATACTTCAAAGACCTACAGACTATTGCATTTAAAATGTTTTAAGAGCTTAGACTTTTCTTGACAGTGAGACATGTCTGCTTCTGGCAGCACCAAAAGAGGTTGATGGGCATTGAAGAAAACTCATTATGGAATTTGCCTTCACTGTTACAAGGCTAATTTTCTGGACAAGAATTGGACTGCTTGATGGTATGCTGTATGAACTGGACATGCAGGACTCACAGAAAAGTGACTGATAAATTTTCCAAAAGATGGGATGGTCCTTTAGGGTCCCTGCTTCAGAAAGGAAACTGCTGGATATTGTGCAGGACACAGAAGAAAGTGACTGACAAACTGCCAATATAGGTGAAACAGTTTTTCAAATTTTCTGCTCTATGGAAAAGTCTGCTGAATTCTATGGACCTGTATGCTGAAGTGAATCCCAACATGACAGTAGAACTTTAGGTGACTGTCCAGGCAGCGATATGTCTCTGCCAACTCTAGAGTTTGTGAAGTTGCTTACAACGCACTTCCTAAATAGGTAATGTTATATCCTTCTGGGGTCTTTGATGGAGTTGACATATAATAGTTTTCCTTAGTTGTGATAAAAATAAATTAGATATGAAACTTCAGATAAAATACTTTAAAATTTTTCCCAATACAAATAATTCTTGCTTTATACCTGTTTTGTCATATGTAATTTTACTATGCTAAAGTTAAAACCATCCTTTTTAATTTGATAGAAAAGGGGAGATGATGTGGTATGTCCTTCTGTATATGTGTTGATGAATAAAACTGTTTTAGCCAATGGCTTATCAGAGTAAAGCCAGATGGGAAATTTGAATATATATATATATATAATAGGTGGAGTCAAAGAGACACCATGTAGCTGCTGAAGGAAAATGATGCTGGAGGTTTACCAGTAGGCCACAGCCCCTTGGTGATACATAGATAAATAGAGATGGTTTAGTTTAAGATAAAAGAACTAGATAGAAATATGCCCAAGCTATTGGCCAAACAGTGCTATAATTAATATAGTTTCTGTGTGATTATTTGCGTCTGGGTGTCCAGGAAATGAACAAGCAGCCTCTGTCTACAAAATTCTATACAGTTAGAATTGGCTTTCAACATGGAGGCTATGAAGCTTCACATTAAGTTTTACATTTTCACTGTCTAATATATTTTTATAGATTCTTTTTTCTTTTTTCTTATTATTATTACTTAAAAAATACCAATCCAAATTCCCACTCCCTCCTCTCCTCCCAGTCCCCTCCCTCTCCCTCCACACACCCTCCCATCCCACCTCTCCAACCCTAAGGGAATGCCATGCACCCCCTATGGAAAGTCCAAGGCCCTCTCTTCTACATCTAGGTTGAGCAAGGTTTACATCCAAAGAGAATAGGATCCCATGAAGCCGGTATATGCAGTAGAGACACCTCCCAGTGTCACTATCAGTGGCCCCTCAGTCTGCTCCAGCTGTCAACCCCCTTCAGAGGGGCTTGGTTGTTCTCATGCTCATTCACTTCCAGTCCAGTTAAAGTTGGTGAGCTCTCATTAGCTCAAACAAACTGTCTCAGTGGATGACCCCCTCATGGTCTTCAATTCCTTGCTCATACTCTCACTCCTTCTGCTCTTCAGCTGGATCTTGAGAGCTCAGTCCAGTGCTCCATTGTGGGTCATTGCCTCTGCTTACATCTGTTGTTGTACGAAGGTTCTATGGTGATATTTAAGATAATCATCAATCTGACTTCAGGGTAAGGTCAGTTCAGACACCCTCTCCTCTACTGCCCAAGGTCTTAGCTGGTGTCGTCCCTGTGGGTTCTTGGGTATTTTTCTAGAGCCAGGTTTCTTGTTAACTCCATATTGTACTGTCCATATCTGTTTAAGCAGTCTTTACAACAATATTTTGTCTGTCATAGAGGAAGCAGACAAAAAGGACAGGAAATGAAGGGGGAGGGTGAATATAGGGATGATAGGAATTCTCATTGGATCCTGACAGCCTACTATAAAACAATTTCCCAACTTTATGTAGAAGGACTCTTTTTTTTTTTTTTTTGGTTTTTCGAGACAGGGTTTCTCTGTGGCTTTGGAGCCTGTCTTGGAACTAGCTCTGTAGACCAGTCTCGAACTCACAGAGATCTGCCTGCCTCTGCCTCCCGAGTGCTGGGATTAAAGGTGTGCACCACCACCACCCGGTGGACTCTTTGTTATAAGTGAAGGTTTTCTGAACCTAGATTCTCCATATAGACAGAAGCAGACAAGAGGAAAAGAGTTTATGTCCAATCCAGTAGAGTAAATATGCTTGCCTGTATGAAGCCTCAGTCTTCTGGAACTGGGAACAAGGTGGTTGATCTTGGTGTCCTCTGAAGCATAAGGAAGTAGGATCATGTTTGGGTTGATATGAAGGAAGAGAAGTTATCTTAAGAGAGAGGAGTAAAGGGCTTGAGGTGGGATAGGTGAATCCAAAGAGTGAGGCCCTCAAGCTTAGCAGCAGTAAGGGTTATGAGAATTACCTTGAAGGGACCCTTGCATTTAGGAGAAAGGGGTGAGGGACATTGGTCTGGAGGAGAGAGAAGGACCTGATTCCTAGTGTTAATTGGGGAAGGATAGGGGATGACATATGGCCAGGGTAGGCAGTGGTCAGTAAAGTTCCATAGGAGGGGGTGGAGATGACAGAGTCAGGGGGTGAATACATGACCAGAATTGGTGTCCCATGAGCTCAAATGGCAAGATGGAAACAGGTCACTTGTGGAGAGCCCACAGACTGAGAAGGACCAAGGTGAAGTTCTTGGGACAGCTTGACAAAGTTTTTTTTTAATTTTTATTTTATCTTCACTGGTGTTTTGTCTGCATGTATGTCTGTGTGAGGGTGTCAGAAGCCCAGGAACTGTCCTTTTTAAGAAAAGATTAGTTTGTTATATCTTTCCTGAGGACTGGGGATAATGTGGGACATGCAAATGCCAAGGAATGTTGAGGACTTTTGATAGGATTTGGAAAACTTGAGAGGTGAATTCAGGGCTATTGTCTGACTGGAGAGAGACGCAGGGATTCCAAAACAAGGAATGATCTCCCAGAAGAAGAAGTCAGAGACTGTCAGAGCCCTTTTGTTGGTGGTGGGGGATGCGTCCACCCATCCTGAGACTGTGTCCACCATGACCAGCAAGTCAAGTTGCCAGTTGGTTCTGAGGAGAGAACCTCTGGCTTGGTGGGTAGGAAAAGGGGGGCTGTGGTATCTGGAGTTTGGGTCTGACTCATTTGACAGATTTTACAAGAGGCAGTAATAGACTTTAAGAAATGAAAATTCAGGAGTGGGCTGTATTAACACAAGGATGCCCAACGATAAATGAGATAGGCCTGGGCCTCTGAAGGCCACAGTTCTAGCTGCCTTGTCAGCTTGGTTATTTCCCTTAGAGATGATGGAATTGTTAGTCTGGTGAGGCCAGCAGTGGACAATTCCTATAGATGTGAGGAGATGAGAAGCTTTATACTTAAAAGAATTTACAACACGTGTTAAACATTAACCACCCTGCTAGAGGTTGCTCCATGGTTGTCAAGTTGGACTCTATAGTTAGAGATTCTGGATGAAGCAGCAGTGAGCCTCATGGCAGATAGGTGGCCCCGGAGGTTGATCCACCAGGTCATCCCAGGTAGTTCTTGGTTGAGGAGGTTTGCTTCTACCAAGGGAGGGACCCCCTTTTACTGTGTCTGGGCTGAACCCCCTTCTGTAGGCTGCTTGTCACTGTCTAGCCTTCCCCTCTCCACAACAGTCTCAAACCTGAGGCTGAGGTAAGTTGACTTCAGGCACTCTCTTTTGTGATAATTTCCTGTTCTCATCCTCTACCCAACACCCCATCACCCACCATCAGTACCAGGAATCAAACTTGGGTCTTAGGGAAGAGTAGCAAGTGGTTCTAACTGCTGACCCATCTCTCCAGCCCCCTTGTGTTTTTCTTTTTCCGTGCATGTGCATGTGCCTTCTGCTGTAACTGTTCTTTTATTGTTATACATGCCTTTCTTTTTCTTCCAGTGCTGAAATTGAACGTGAGGCCTTATATACACTAGATACACTATCTGCCACTGACCTACATCTCCAGCCCCCTAATATTATTTTTTAAAATATTGTTATTGAACATGTGTCTGTCTGTTCTTGGTGTGTGGGGAATGCTGTCAGATAAGAATGAATTTGCTAACATTGATTCCAGAATCCAGTATTTGGCTGTCACTCTGTATTTATTTTAGTGACTATGATGAAGTAAAATTTCAAATACCACATGATTACAGAAGGCACAACTTCCATTCTGTGTGTGTGTGTGGAAGGGTGAGCACACCAGTGCAGTGCCCACAGAGCCAGGACAAGGTGTTGGATCCTGGGCTGCACTTACAGGCAGTCATGAGCTGCCTGACTCAAGTTCTAGGAGTTGAACTTGGGTCCCCTGCAACAGGAATGCTCATTCCTAATCACTGGGCCTTCTTTCCAGCCCCTTCCATAGTTCAAGATGAAAGACTTATTATTGTGCAAGCAACATCTGTTACTTAGTGAAAAGCTTATTCTAAAAGTCCTACTTCTGAGACCCTAACAGCCCAAGGGATAGCATGGGGGATGAGCCTGATGTCTATACAGAATGACTGCCATTGGCAGCTCTGATTTGTCTAGGAATTCTGCGCCAGAGAGAAAAAGACAGAGGCAGGTTTGCTGCTGCTGTGCTTTTGGCTCTGTCTTTTCTCCATGCAGGCACAGGTCTCGGCTGCTTAGAGCCAATTACAGAGAGTTGTCTTTTCCCTCTTTTCAAATTAATACTCATGTCAGTTTGGTCATCCTGCCAAAATAATGAAAAATTGGATTACCTAACCAAATACAAAACAGTCATGTATTTTTATGTTTAATGGTTTTTATTATTTTATATGTTAAAAGCTTCCTTGTAAGCATATTTACCTTTTGATTTTTTTTATTAGCTTGTACTAATTGTCAATGCTAATGGGCTTCGTTGTGACTTTTCATAGTACACACAATGTATTTCAATCATGTTCACTCAGGATCCTCTTGTGTTGCCCTCATGGTCTGCTCATCTCCTCCCTCTTCTTCTTTATTTTGTGTTTCTTTTGCATGACTCAATGATTTAATTAAAGTTGTTTACAGGAACATGGGTTAGGTATTATTTCCAAGAGCATTGGCAATTAACAGTGGTTACATCACTGAACAAAGTGTCTCTCTCTTCCACCTACTACCCTTTGAAAAAATATGCGCATTTGCTTAAGCATCCATTGTTATAATTTGTCTTATTAATATATGCAGAGGCCTAGGAATTACATCGAATTTACATATGGCAAATGTAGGCCTAGGTATTACCTACAGCAAAACCCAAGTCCTTTAGAAATCTCTATTCTTATTGAGGGCAAAGCTCGCACTTATAACAAAGTGTTCCTGAATGAGACTGAACCTTTACTCTTCTTCCTTGTATTTCTAAGTAGCCTATTTGATTTCATTGACTTCAAGCCAGCTATTTCTAAATTTAATGGGGAATTAGAAAGTTTTAAAATCATTGTCTTAGATCTTTTAGAATAAAGTTCTTCTGAAATAAACTCTGAGAGTACTTTGTCTTGAATTCAATATTCTTTGTCTTCTTTGACTTTGTCTTGGCCATGGCTAAAAATTGCTGAGTTTTACTGTGGCTCCATCCATGACTGAGTCCTCTGAATTTTCCTGGAAGCCCTATTTCCCACCTGGCTATATTCTGCCATGCCATAGACCAAAGTAGCTTCTTTATTAACCAATGGTAATAAAACATATTCACAGCATACAATGGGGAATCCTACATCAATCCACATGTTTCCTTTTAGTCATTTGTTACTATTGTCCATTACAGTCTTTTTATTCCCTCTTTGACTATGATTCCCAAGCCTCGAGAAGGGAGGTGTGATAAGTATATATTCTCTTTAGGGTTGAATATCCTACAGTTTCTTGTTCTCTGCACCTTGGCCAGTTGTGGGTCTTTGTTTTAATCACCATCTACTGATAACAGAAGCTTCACAATGAGGACTGAGAAATGCATTGATTTATAAATATAATGGTAGACTATTAGGAGTTAGTTCAATTCTATGTTTATTAGGTATTATAATAATGGTATGTTCTCCATTAGGGCCTTTGTTTGTTTAAATGAGCATGACCTTCATAGATGCAAATATTTGAATTCTTGGTTCCCAGTTAGTAGAACTGTTTGTAAAAGAGTAGGAGCTTGGCCTTGTTGGAGGCAAGTCACTAGGGATGCAATTTGAGATTTCAAAAGTTTACACCATTTAATTTAGCTCTCTCTGCATCATGCCTGTATCTCAAGATGTGAGTCCTCAAGCTTTGCTTAAATAGCATGTCTGCTTGCCTGCCTCTATACTTCCTGAGATGATGGTTCTGGTTCTAACCCTCTGAAACTGTGAACCTCAAATTAAACACCTTCTTTTATAAATTGGCTTGGTCATATTGTCTTACTACAGGAAAAGAAAAGTAACTAAGACAGAGCCTATGACCTATTTATCTACAGAGGTTCTTGACCTGATAACGATGCCAAGAAAGGGTTTCATCTTGTGGAGTAGGAGTTAAATCCAATCAGAAAGTAGTAGGATACTTCCAAGATATTTGTGCCATTATTATAATAGTGGCTATTTCTTCAAACAGCTTAGTATTTAAACCACTAGCTATATAAACAGGAGGACCAGAGTTCAAATTCTCTGAACACACTTAAATGTTGGATGGGTATAGAAGCTCATTTGCAATTCCTGTCCTAGAAAGTGGAGAATAGGAAATTTGATTAGCAGGCTGGCCATAGCTTGGTGTAGGAGGTCCTTCTGTTTATGTGTTGCTTTCATTGTTTGAATAAAGAAACTGCCTTGGCCTTTTGATAGGGCAGAACTTAGGTAGGCAGGGAGACAGAACTGACTGTTGGGAAGAAAGCAGAGTGAGAGAGCCACCATGGCGATGCCAGGTCAGGCATGCTAAATCTTTCCTGGTAAGCCACGACCTCATGGTGAACATAGATTAATAGAAATGGGTTAAATCAAGATGTGAGAGTTAACCATAGGAGGCTAGAGCTAATGGCCAAGCAGTGTTTTAATTAATACAGTTTCTGTGTGATTATTTCGGGTGTAAGCTAGCTGGGCAGCTGGAACAAGCAAAGGGACCCTGCTCTCCCTACAACAGTAGATATAATAGTTCTATGTTTGACTAAGATACTGTTTCAAGAGAAAGCTATTGAATGCAATTCATGACCTCACTCTCAGGCTTCCATACAAATGTGCATATAAATGCACCTACACATATATGTGCCCATACAATGCAAATAAATATATATGTTTATATATATGTTCATATATATGTGTGTATATGTGCACATACACACTATACTTACAAACAAATGAAAATCAGAAAAAAACCCCAGAGATTTGGAGTCATACTGTGGTGAATATTTGCAGAAATCACTGGACTTCACAGAGCACTTGGAGAGAGAGAGTTATTCTAAACTTTTACACCTCAAAGTCTGTGTCAACTCTAGGACAGCTGTGCTACAAAGGTAGGGCTAACATCAAAGACCAGCTTTCACACATAGGAATAGAAAGTCAAATTTCTGATGAGTGACCACAAATTCAGCAAAAGATAGAAAACTACTAAATCACATAGCTTCTGATGCTGCTGATATGTCAACGAACCACTTCATGATCCTATTAGAGAGAGTAGCCATCCAGCGATGGAGCACTATCTAACAGCCATGTCAGATACTGTGATGGCTGATTATGGTTGTCAGCTTGGCTACATCTAGAATCAACTCAAACGCAAGTTGATGGACATGCCTATGACCGTTTTTCTTTGTGGGACTATTTGAGGTGAGAAAACCCACTTTAAAACCCACTCTAAATTTGGCCCATGCCTTGTAGTGGGAGTCCACATACACAGACATGGAAGGAGGAAGCTTTGGCTCTTTGCCTTTTCCCCCCCTCTCTTACAGGAAAATTCAGCTATCCTGTTTCTGAAGCATTCTGTCTTCCATGGTATTAGAACCTACTTCTTTGGACTTACAATATATGCTGAAGACAAGCAGCCATATTGAACTCTCTAGGACTCTAACACCGTATGGAGATTGTTGAACATCCAGCCTCATGGACTAAGAGGGGCTGGATTTCCAGGCTTTCTGTTGTGAGATATCTATTGTTGGGTTTCCCAGACAACCTGCAAGTCAATAAAATCTCCTTTCACTCATTGTCTCTGTTTTGCATCTTCAACTAATACAGACATAAAGTCTTGTGTTGGCTTAAGCTCCTGTACTACACCCTGATATACCAGGACAAGCAAGACGGGATCAGGTGCCACATAATCAAGCTTAACATTGAAATTAGTCAGTTTCCTGAAAAACAGTAATATATATGTATATATATATAGTCAGTATAGTATTATTATATACATGCAGACAACATGGCAAGGAATTTTTGTTCTTTTAATCTCGTAAGAAACAAACTTTTGTAACTACAGAACCACCTTTGTTCCCCATGCCTGCATTTTTTAGTTCTTTTGTTCTAAAGCTCTCCACTTCTGTTCAGGTCACTGGGATTGGGACATTCTCATTTTTACAGTGGATTGTTTGACTCATGGGTTGCTAATAACAGGCTTAAAATTCAGGATTTTAAGTTTAATTTGTGTTTTTTTTCATTTATATAATATGCTTAAAAAGCAGGTCCACTGTTACTCTAATTTGAGAGAGAGGAAACTGAGGCATGGAAGCATGAATAAATTGTGTAATATATAGAGTCTTTGGGAAGAAAGTGAGGATTTGAACCCAGGAAGTCTGGTGCAAGAAGAGAAGATGTGTATTCAGTGCTACCTGTCTTGAACTACTATGCTCTTTGGTGTAATCAGAAGCCAGAGATATAAAAGAGCTAAAACAGACAAGGTTTAAAGCAAAAAGAATGGGCAGATAGCAAGAGAAAGCAGCTCTGCCTTAAATAAGCGGTGGTACCACTAACCATGTGTGTTACTTAATGCTCTGTTCCTTCCTCTTTAAGTGAGAACTGTGCCTGACTCTATGCCTATGTAAGGTTTTGAAGATAAATAAGCAAGGACCAACTCACTAAAGTTGAGGTTCAAAAATGACTTCTTTAAGCTCAATTATTATTATTATTAATAATACTTGAAATGGCTTACAAAATTAAAAGGAAATGACTTAGAATTATTGGTTTAGCTTAAAGTTACAAATAAACAACATTTTATACACACACACACAGACTTATAAACCTTATAAACAGATGCAGGAGCATCTGTCCTGGTATAACTGGGGTGTACCACCCTCTCAAAAATATGAGTAAGATTTCATTTACCTGATTGCAGGTCTCCATGTGTTCTTTAACTGGACATCCCAAATCCTGTCCTTTTAGGGCCTTGTGGAGACTTCTTTGTATTATCATGATTGAAGCATGGCTTACCATGTAGGAATATGATTACTAATGCTATGCATGATGGAATGGAAATAGAAAAACACAGGACTGCTTTTTTATTAAGATTCCTCACAGCTGGTCTCTGTCACATTCATCTTATAATCTATGGCATGTCATAGTTTTTGTCCAGATTCAAGACAGAACGTGTGTTCTACATCTTGGCTTTGGCTTGACTGTATCCTATCAAGGTTCACAAGGTAGACGCTCATAACACACTTGACAATGCGAGAGCTCTAAGAGATGGAGCCTCGTGTGAGGTAAGGAAAGCATTAGGATCAGGTTTGCCCTAGAAGAATGGATTGTTTTAGGATGAGGTTACCTCATGCACTGGTGCCTTCTGTGCGTGATCAGGTCTCTTTCGATTTCTCCATGCTGTGATTTAGTCCATATGGCCATCATCAGAGATCAAATCAATGTGTCTGTGAACTCTCAGACCCTTAGCTTCTGAAACTGTGAGCTTGTATATACTTGTATGCTTAGGTATAAACCTCAGGTATTCTGTTACAGGCCTAGAAACTAATATGAGGAAAGTTATGAGTATAGTTTTATTTTGCGTGTCTTTTTTTCAGGGAAGAACAATGATAATGTCTTTGTTCTCCTTTGTGGATGAAGTGAGGTAATTATCTTTTCCTTTATTGGTATGCATTTATTCCAACGGGAGCCATAACCGACACTGTTGTCAAATTCTTTTTTGAAGCAGGAAAAGTTCTCGCTCAATAAGATGCTTACTAGGCAAACCTGAGTGCTCAAATTCAAACCCCTAACTTTTTTTTTTTCAAATGTTGGGCATTGATGGTGGAGAGATCAGACACTTAAATGAAATCCCACACTAGCTCAGAACTGAGAGATTGACAGTTATTTGTTTAGGGAGAAAATTTACAAATTAGGATTCTCTGCTTGAACGGTGGATGGAGATGGGATCCAAAACAAACAAAACGAGCAAATGGGAACCAGGGGTGGGGGAGAGAAGGGGCAGATTCCGCAGCAGAGTCCAGGTATATAGTGTAAGAGGCCACGCCCCAGTAGGCGGGTAATTACTAGCTGCAAACCTTCCTGAAGAAGGGCGTAATATCTCATGTAACCTACACAACAGAGTAGCAGAGAGATGGGATGATTCCCTAGGGATGATTGGCCAGTTAGCTTAGCTGGCTCAGTGAATTCCAGTTTCAGTGGAAGACCCTTTCTTAAAAAAATAAGGTAAAGAATGTGGAGAGTAGACATTTGAAGTACTTTGGCCTCTACACACATCTATGTATGTGTGCATGTGCACGTGTGTCTGCATGCACATCCACACACCCACACATGAACATGGCACCTATGCCACACACACACACACACAAATAAAATCTCTCCCTTTAAATGTATTGTTTAATTCTTATTTAGCTTCTCTAAGAACCCAAATTATAGGCTCAATGTCCTTTATTTATGGCTAGAAACCAAATATGAGTGAGTACATCCCATGTTCCTCTTTTTGGGTCTGGCTTACCTCACTCAGAATAGTGTTTTCTATTTCCATCCATTTGTCTGCAAACTTCAAGAAGTCCTTGTTTTTTACTGCTGAGTAGTACTCTAATATGTATATATTCCATACTTTCTTCATCCATTCTTCAATTGAAGGGCATCTTCAATTTTATACACACACACACACACACACACACACACACACACACACACACTGTGTTTCCAGGTTCTGGCTATTACAAACAATGCTGCTATGAACATAGTAGAGCATATACTTTTGTTGTATGATAAGGCCTCTCTTGGGTATATTCCCAAGAGTGGTATTGCTGGGTCCATGGGTAGGTTGATCCCGAATTTCAGAAGCTAAATAAGAAGGAGAACCCAAAGAAAAAAATTTAGGCATCCACCTGAATATTAACCTTCATCAGGCGATGAAAGGAGACAGAGACAGAGACCCACATTGGAGCACCGGACTGAAATCTCAAGGTCCAAATCAGGAGCAGAAGGAGAGCGAACATGAGCAAGGAACGCAGGACCGCGAGGGGTGCACCCACACTGAGACAATGGAGATGCTCTATCGGGAACTCACCAAGGCCAGCTGGCCGGGGTCTGAAAATACCTGGGTTAAAACCGGTCTCGCTGAACATAGCGGACAATGAGGACTACTGAGACCTCAAGAACAATGGCAATGGGTTTTTGATCCTACTGCACCTATTGGTTTTGTGGGAGCCTAGGCAGTTTGGATGCTCACCTTACTAGACCTGGATGGAGGTGGGTGGTCCTTGGACTTCCCACAGGGCAGGGAACCCTGATTGCTCTTTGGGCTGACGAGGGAGGGGGACTTGATTGGGGGAGGAGGAGGGAAAGGGGAGGCGGCGGTGGGGAAGAGACAGAAATCTTTAATAAATAAATAAGAAAAAAATGTATTGTTTAAGATGTCCACATACACACTTTGCTCACCATGGGAGGCAGCATACAACACTGTTTTTTTGTTATGAATTCCCCACGTGAATAAAGGTAATAGAGGCAGAGAGAGTTACCGGCAAGCAAATTAAAGACCTTGGTTTTGATCTAAAGGAAACAGAGTGGCCGCCCAGAAATCACTCACAGTCTGTCAGCGTTCATGCAATTATGCCAGCTCAAAGATACTGAATGTACAAGCAGCCCTAGCAAGTGAAGGGAAGCCCACAGCTCTGGGCTGGCGCCATTGCAATAGCCCCTAAAGAGACGTTCCTGAAAAGCAGAAATCAGAGCAGGAGAGCCATAGTGCAACAGAATAGCATTCTTTCCCATGTAGCTTTGCAGATACAATTCTCCCCATCACAGAAGGAATTTTGTGAGAAGGAATGGTTATGTGTGCAAGCAAGCTCAAAAAAAAATAAAAAAGAAAGGAAGGAAGGAAGAATGAAATAATCAATTTGTGAAAAAAAGTACTTGGGCCACATTGTATTGTTAGTTATAAAAATTATAATGGTGACCAGGTATAAGAAAAAAGGTGGCAGAGAGGGACAGATGTGTGACATGGAGAAATCAGGCCTTTCCTACTTCTCAAGTTTTGGTTTAGCTCCAATAGGCCTGGGAATGCTCCCACAAAACCAATAGGTGCAGTAGGATGAACCGTCACCTGATGCTGACACTTGGGAGACTTCATCCAGTTTTGCAGAACAGATCTGATAGGTTTTAAAGAATCTTCTGGCTGTTTATATTAATGTTTTTAGAGGCCAATAGGGCACTATTTGGAAAGCAGATGTCTGGATATTTCTTCAGTAACTGTTCCTACCTCTGAAAAGGACATCATGAAGCTGTGGAAACAAGATGTGGGTTCTGTCCTACAGGGTTCGTTCTTAACAGCATTTTAGAGAGATGAACTCTTCTATCATATTAAAAAAGATGAAAATGATAGGTCTAGAGATGGAGTTCACATGGAGACACAGACCTGGGCAAGATCACCACAGTCTCAAAGATGGTCTGTGAAGACTTCAGGAATCACATCTGAGGGAAACTGGATGACAGCGCTGGTGAGGATTTAGGGGGTGATGTGCTACTTTTCCTGGAGTCTGACATTAAGAGCTACAGAAACAGCTCCTTCTGTGGAGGGACACAATTTCCTGGCTGGCCTGGGGCAGGTCTAACTTTTTCATGAGCTCTGGATTATAGCCAGTCACAGTCCTTCTCTGGTGCTGGGCTAGAACTCAGAGGAAAGGATGCTTTTAGATGCCAAATTCTATTCCTATCATTCCACACACAAGCTTTGTGTATGTTTTTGTATTATTTAAATATTCAGTGTTTTAATTTTTATATTTTGATTAAAATATAATTGCATTATTTTTTTCTCTTCCCTTTCCTCCCTCTAGTCCCTACATTTCCCAACCTGTCTTATGTTCCCTAACCTTCAACCTGATGATCTTTTTTCTTTGGATATTATTGTTATACATAAATACAGCCTGCTGAGTCCACTGTTGTTGTTTGTAATTCTGCTGTTCCGGGTCTGACCAGTTTGTGCTGGATCAGCAAAGCCTCATCCCTGGGAGAAGCTAGTTCTTCCCCTTTCATCAGTCATTCCTCGTCTATAGTGTTCTTCCTAGGAGAGGGGCCCCTGCACGTTTCTCCTTCTAATTAGCATCTTGGCTGATGTTGTCATTGTTCAGGGCTTACTTATAGAATCATTTATAAGAGGGGCAGCCACACAGAAGACTTCCTGACTTCTGGCTCTTACGGTCCCTTCTGTTGACAATTTTCCCCGAGCTCTAGCTATGTGACATACACAAGAACTATGTCCCAGATGTATCTGCTGGGGTTGGGCTTTCCACACTTCAATGACCTCTACATTGTGACCAGTTGAGGTTTTCTACAGTGATCTGTTTGCTGTAGAGAGAGAAACTTCTCTATACCACAAAGCTATAGTAATAAAAATGATATTGTACTGCCAATGGGACAAAATCAAATACACAAACACAAGGCCACCAAATGTATAGCCACCTGATGCTTGACAAAAAAAGCTACAGACAAACACTGGAGAAAAGACAGCATCTTCAACAAATGGTGCTGGGAAAACTGGATGTTCACATGTGGAAGAATTAAATTAGTTCCATATTTATCATGCCACACAAAAGTTAGTCCCAATGAAATCACAGACCTCAATTTGATATCTGAAATGCTAAAACTGCTAAAAAGACAAGCAAAAAAAAAAAAAAAAAAACTCATAGGGAGTACCCTACAAGATACAGGTGTGGAAAGAACTTTTTGGATAAAACTCCATTTTTCCAGGAATTAAGGGAAACAACTAGTAAATGGGACTTCATAAAATGCAAATGATTATGTACAGTAAAGAAAACAATTGTTAAAGTGAAGAAGAGACCCTAAGAAAGAATGGGAGATAATCATTACCAGTTACACACAGGACAAGATTAACATCAAGAATATATAGATACCTAAAATACCAAAGAGCCAAGTAAACAAATGACCAAATTAAAATGGTCTGATTTAAATAGAGAGTTCTCAATAGAAAAAATAGAAGTAGCTAAGAAATACCACAAAATGTGTTCATCATTTTTAACAATTGTGGAAATACAAATTAAAGATTTAGTTTTAAAAGGTAGAGGCTTGTTTTCAAAGGCATCCTTAATAACATACCATAAGATTCTCACTTTATTTATTAAAGTGTTTGAATTAATTTTGTTGGATGAGATTGGTTAGAGGAAAATGTATTCCCATATAATACCAATTTTTATGCCACTTATGACATTGCATAATAATGTGTAATCATAGTGAAGAACCGGAATGTTCTCTGTATGTTCAGCATGTTATTTTTTTAAAAGATGATATGAATTTTCTTTTGAGGTTGTATTCAAATAGCAATTTAATATGTAAGAGACCCTCTAATGGGTTGGATATACAAATTCTCAATTACAAAAGGGCTCAATATGAGAGGTCATTGTAGTTGAAAATAATGTCTCAGTATGGGATATGGCTCAGCAGTAAAGAGTGTCCTGCTTTTCCTGAGAACAGAAAGTTGGTACCCACTTTGAATGCCTTACAGCTACCTGGAACTCCAGTTCCATGGGAATCCAGTGACTGGCCTCTGTAGGTACTGCATTCATGAATATACACACAAAGCTAAATATACAGACAGAAACACACACACACAGAGATTTTAAAAATGATATTATAGTCCATCATAAGCTTAACACACCTCACCTACCAGATGTAGCTGAGAAACACAATAGCCTTGTGATCCCGTAGCTGACTGGAGGTGGAGCATGCTGCGTGGTCCAGCATTATGAGACAACACATGCCACGTATCACTAGGGAAGAGATGAAAATTCAAGGTATGATTTTCTGTGAATGCACATTACAGTTGTATCACTGCCATGAGGGCTGCTCTTGGTTGTCATCTTGACTTTCTTGGTTTTAATTGGGTGGATTCACTTCTAATCCAGACCCTTGAGGCAGGAAAACATATGCCTTTAATTTGTATCTTAAGGTGGGAAGGTACACCATTAATCTGGGTCACACCTTCTGCTGGAAGCCTATACAAGGCTGTGGGAAAAGAAAGCTTTTGCTATTTCCCGCTTGCTTTCGCCTTGATAGAAAGTCTATTCCTTCATGGGCACTAGGTCCTTCTTCTTTGGGATTCCAGCATCTACTGAAGATCTGCTGAGATATCCAGCCTCATGGACTGAAAGACTTCCGAATTGTTTGACTTTCTGTTCACAGCCAAGCATTGTTGCATTAGTTGAACCGTAGCCTGTAAGACATTCTAGTAAGTCCCCTTCCTATATACAGAGAGATTCATTTTATAAGCTATATTACATATATCAAATAACATATATATTATATGTATCATTATATAATTCATTTTATAACTCTAGAGAAACCTGATTAATAGAACTACAAAGTAGATAAACCATGTTGACCCCACCACAAGTCAAATGTTTGTATATAAAGTACATAAAAACACCAGACAAAGCCTGTATAAACTATCTCTATACATATTTAGTAGAAAATGCATGTAATGTATTTTAAAGTTCTAGAAAAAAATTTAAGGTAGGGAAAATAATTATCTTACTCCAGGGATCCAGGCAATGCTGTGATTTGTGAACTTAATATCTCTAGCAACTTTAATATGGTCTTTCTTTTCAGGTTATGCAGAGGATACAAACATCTCTGCTTTTAATACAGAAATTGGGAACATCTATCTCTATTCATCCCTCTTTACTGAATAAGAGCAGGGTCTATTTCGGACCTTCACTCTCTCTTCCCTGAACTCTGGGAGGAGCCTCCTAATTAGTACCACTGCCTTCTGTGTTTTCTCTGCAATGATTAACTTCTTTCATTTTCCCAAGACACTAATCTTGCTAAAACAAAACATGGGCTATCGTCATCAGATGCAAATTTGTTCCGTGTTTTCATTTGCGGTTTGATCTGAACTTGGATAGCTTGCCCTGGTTTCCAAAACCTCACAATCCCTTTGTTTCCTATTGCTCAGCTGCTCCATTGGAATGCCTATCTTCCCTGTGAACACTCCTAACCTCCCTGACACCCCTATTATTTTTAGTTATGAAAGTCTCGTCATTCTGCAAATAATGACCATAGCAAGGGCTTTCACCCTGACTCTAGCTCTCCCAGTCCAGCCAAGAAGTGTCTAACCTCTTTCTTCAAACCTCTGTAGCAGGTCCATCTTCTGTCTTGCACAATAAATGATACATGTATTTAAACCTCTCCTACAACAGTCTCTGCATGTTGAAATAGCAGTGGCGGGGCTGAGTCCCCAGCACCCGGCTGCCTGCATGGCTAGCTTATGCCCCGAAATAATTACACGGAAACTGTATTCTTTCAAACACTGCCTGGCCTGGCTAGTTCCAGCTTCTTATTGGCTAGCTCTTACATATTGTTCTAACCCATTTCTAATATTCTGTGTAGCCCACGAGCTGGCTTACCAGGGAGGATCTTT
>NW_026067911.1:2335255-2370117 GCF_014885135.2 Alexandromys fortis
AAAAAACAATGACTTCTCGAATTTTGCATGCAAATGGATGGAAATAGAACACACTATCCTGAGTGAGGTAACCCAGACCCAAAAAGATGAACTTGGGATGTACTCACTCATAATTGGTTTCTAGAGATAAATAAAGGTCAGTGAGTCTATAATTTGTTCTCCTAAAGAAGCTAAATAAGAAGGTGATCCAAGGGAGGATCTTAACCTGCGTCTGTCTGGTGTGGGAGAATCATGGCGACTCCTCACTCAGCTTCTTTCTCCCAGCATCCTGTTCTGCTTTCTCCACCTACCTAAGGGTTGGCCTATCAAATGGGCCTAGGCAGTTTCTTTATTAATAAGAAATCACTCCCACATCATCTGCAGAATAAGACCATACCTTGCCATATCTCTGCCTTCCTGCCCCTTGCTAATGGTTGCCATATTGTTGTACCTTAATAAACTCCCTTGCTTGGAAGCTGTATTTCATTTGACTCTGACTTGTCCAAACGACTGTGATTGGCATACATCTTATTGGGAGAAATTGAAGGATTCTAGTACTTTCTTTGAGTTACTTGTACTGAAGCACTTGCATTTTTAGGTCATATTTCAGAGTAAAATCTTCTGCTTAGACTTGATAAAACTGGACAGTGAATGGGAAGAGTGACGGAAAAGGAAATGCTACAAATTGTACTGGTGAGTGTGTTGAGCTCAGGAGGAGGAAGCAGCGTCTGTTCCAGAAATATCTACCAGTCAAGACCCAAGAAGTCAAATATACCTAATCCTGCAGATCACATCCTTCCAACAGGAGGTGCTGAAAAGAAAAGGACAGTCTTCCATCTGCTTGGCCATCTGTTTCAGAAGACCTATTCCTGATTTAGTGACACTGGGCTTTTGTTGCTTTACAAAATGATCAGCATCACCAAAGACCCCAAATAAAAGCATATGATAACATCATCTAATAGCTGTCTCAGATGGTGTCAGCTTCTGGGTTTTCCCAAGATATTTTCTTATTAAAATATGTCCTTCAAAATACTTGCGAGGTGGAAGAAACATGATCTGTGAGTCAGTGGCGTTAACCTGAACTCAACTTTTATTTATGTGGGACAATCGCCTTTATCTTTTGCCTTAAAATTCCTCACTTGTAAAATGTAAATACGTTTACTTCCCAGAATGTAAGCTCTGTGTACTTGGGATGCTCCATCTCTTTTTGTTCACTGATGTATTTTAAATATCAGGAGTATGGCTGGGCATGGAGAAGATGCTATCGAACTCTTCCTGACCATGGCAGTGCTAAAATGAGGCTGATATACATATGTACATACATACATACACACTTCCATACATACATATCTCTCTAAATATATCCTTACAACAACTTTAAGCCTTTTCTGTATTTATTTATTATGTACTTCTATATTGGGTAGAATTAAATTATTAGACTTAAATACATTTAGTTTTGTATTAAGCCATAAGACTTTTGAAACACCATTATGCAAGCACTATTTTTTAACACGTGTTAAAATGGAATTGCATATTTAGACATGATCTAAAACAGTTTTGTATGGCCAGGTTACACATTCTAATTAATAATAAACTAGCTGTCACCAATTATACTTTAGCATCACATTAAGGACAGAAATCAAGAAAGCAACTTCCCTTTGGTGTCATTTGACCAAGAGTGAGCTCATATATGAATTACCTGCTTTGCTACCCTCTATTGTCCATCCTCCTATCTGTCTGTAGTATGAGTTTGAATCTGTGCCTGTATCTGTATATCTTGTTTCTGTGTGTCTGTCCCTAACAAAGGGCCTTGTTTTCTCTTCTATTGAATATCAGAGAAAGAATCACATGGAAAAGAAAATGGCTTCCTGGCTTTCTTTGGCAGCACAAATGGCTCTGGCATTTTCAGCAGGTCCTGATAGAGAGCACTTAGGGTTTTTGAGCAGAGTACCACAAGTTGCTTAATGGTGACGTGGACTAGCTATGTCTCTGAAGCTGGGGCAATGAGCATGGCTCTGCCATGTTGGACAGGGCAGAACCAACAGGCAAAGTCACAGTGTTAGTCCACGCCTGTTTAGTATTTTTAAAAAATCACTCCTGGTCAGAAAATGATTACAGATACATAATAAAGACATATTCAGAAAAAATAAATCTCTGAATGGGTCACAAAATATTTTTAAAAAAAATGTATGTAGGCTTAAGAAAAAAAGAAAATGGGTATAGGCAGTTATAGAAAGAAATAGTCTTAAAAATAAATAAAGCAAAGTCTTTAAAGAGACGGTAAAAGGAATATAAAAGAGTATATACGGTCATAGAATAAAGGAGTAAAGACAACAGAACCGAAGTCAGGGAAAATGATCCTCTAAGATTCACATATCTCTAAGAGTAGGGTGAATCCTCAGCAGTGGAGGAGAGGGTGCCTGAGCTGGCCTTGCCCCGTAGTCAGATTGATGATTATCTTAAATATCACCATAGAACAATCAGCCAAGAACAGATGGAAACAGAAGCAGAGACCCCCATTGGAGCACCGGACTGAGCTCCCAAGATCCTGTTGAAGAGTGGGAGGAATGAGAATATGAGCAAGGAGGTCAAGACCATGAGGGGTTCGCCCACTGAGACAGTTTGCCTAAGCTAATGGGAGGTCACCAACTCCAGCTGGACTGGGAGTGAAGGAGCATGGGAACAAACTGGTCCCTCTGAATGTAGTTGACAGTTGGGGCAGACTGAGGGGCCACTGGCAGTGGCACTGGGATTTGTCTCTACTGCATGTACTGACTTTTGGGGATCCGATTCTCTTTGGATGGATCCCTTGCTCAACTGGATGTAGTGGGGGTGGGCCTTGGATTTTCCACAGGGCAGGGTGTCTTGTCCTCTCTTAGGATTGGAGGGGGTAGAGTGGGAGGGAGTGGGAATTTGGATTGGTATTTTTTTTTTAAAGTAACGAAATAAAAAAGAGTAGGGCAAATCTCGAGGAGGAGCAGGAAGAAGAGAGAGGAGGTCGGGTGTGGTGATGAGAGGACCACATCTGGCAGGCCAGGAATCAGCTGTGCTCTTCAGTCAGAAGGTTAGAATGGGAAACTAGGTTTCCTAGTCTCCTTACCTTCCTCCTCATGGCTGTGCTGAAGCCTTCTGGGAAAGGAATGTCAGGCTTTGTTAAACAATGCTTCCTTGTTACAAAAGACTTTGTTATGAACACTGCGAACTGAATACTGGATGTTATTAATATTACATCCACTCTTATTTCACCAGCACAGAATGACAGAGGCTTTTCACATTGCCAAGCTTGCCCGTTGTTCTCGGCCCACTCTTCCCATCCTATCTGTAAGCCGCATTCCACTGAGTCCCCCGAGGGACCTGACACCCGGAAGGCAGCCAGCAGCTGTCTTCCACATTCAGGACTTCCCCACAGGGACTTGCTTCTTTTTTCATGAGAGTTTTGCTTTTAATTTTCTCCATGGGTTCCAGCTAGTTTAAAACAAGGTCAGACACAAATGTTTTCTTGAATTGCCTGAATTCATACACTTACACAAGACATTACTTGTAAATAATTTAGGGATGAATTTATCTAGGTTACCAACAAAACTATTACTTATACTTGCTAACTTTGGGCAAACCTTGCGCTTGCAGACTTTTCTTTAACCTTTGAGTGCAATCGCAGCTGAAGTATCTACCAATACTTGTAGTTGGCTGGCATTGCCTCCGAAGAATTAGTTTGAGAGAGGAAACCAGTCATTGGCAGGGGTCAATATTTCTTTAAACTAACCAGAGCTACCGGAACTTTGCTATGTGTTTTTCCCCAACAAAGCTAATGCTTTTTGACAAAGAATAGGGTGATTCCCTTAAATTACGCCTCTGGCTGTATTGATCTCCCGAGTCATCTCTCTTGCTTTCATCAAAATTGTTTCCCTATACTCAACTTTTCTTAGTTGTGTTTTACATCACAAGCATGACCACTTAGCCATTAGTCTTTCACATGCTCCTCTTTAAGGTTCACTGAAAGCTTGTTCACACGTGGGCCATTCTTGTAGTAACAGTTCCTTCCTGTTCTCAACTTCATCTCAGTAGAGCAATAATTACTTGGCATTTTATTGATTCGTTAGTTACTGACATAATCTGAAGTTGCACTATAGTAACTTCTTTAGACCTTCAGATATCTCATGGTCTTTTAATATAGTCTTCTCACCATTAAACATGTTAAATATTTTTAACTTTTCAATTTTGTATACATCTTTTCTTCTATCCATCCATTCCTGAGGACAGGGGACAGTGGTTGTTTGGAGTTAGTACAAGGACATAGAAAAGTGCGTTCTTATTTAAAAAACACAACAGAGGAAAGGAAGCCTCTTCTATGAGTCCTAGGGAAATAGGAAATAGTGGCAGGAAGATATTATTTATTATGCATGCTCACTGGCCTATATAATTTACAAACATAATCTCATGTATTGCTCAATAACTCACATATTACTTCAATTTTTTTTGAAGGAAAATTACATTTACACGTTAGGTGTGAGCAAACGAAAGGGTGTCAAGGTGAGTTGCTTAGGATACAGACATAGCTACTGTGTAAGGAAATGGAATCTAAACTGAGGTCATCTTTAAAGATTATACTGGATATTGTAACTGTAATTCTTAATCAAGACCTGTTTTTGTTGTATGTAATTTTACTATGTCAAAGTTAAAACCTTCCTTTTTAATTAGACAAAAAGGGGAAATGTTGAATAATCCTTTTGTACACTATGAAGATATGTTGCTCTCATTAGTCTAACAAAGAGCTAACCGACCAATCTCTAGCTAGGCAGGAAGAGGCTAGGCAGGAGAGCCAGGTTGAGAGTACTGGGAAGAAGAAAAATTGAGTCACCAGGAGATGTAAAAAAAAAAAAAAAAAAAAAAACAAGATGAACTTGCCGTGCTGAGAAAGATACTGAGCCATGTGGTAGTACCTAGATAAGAATATGGGTTGATTTAAGTTGTAAGAGTTAATTAGCAATAAGCCTAAGCTATTGGCT
This sequence comes from Alexandromys fortis, assembly GCF_014885135.2. Lineage (NCBI taxonomy): Eukaryota > Metazoa > Chordata > Mammalia > Rodentia > Cricetidae > Alexandromys > Alexandromys fortis. The sequence continues at coordinate 2,340,241 of NW_026067911.1, forward strand.
GAGCAGTTATAATCAATAATAAGACTCTGTGCCATTTATTGGGGAGCTGACAGTTCCAATGAGAAACCTTACCTACTTCTCCCCACCTGCTCAGTCCTAATGGCCTCCTGAGGAAATCTTAATTGAGAAAATGCCTCCATACGGTGACTGGTGTTTATCTTTATACTCCCTTCTCTCATGCTATTATCTTCTTAAGTTTTTACGAGTACTTTTACTTATTTTTGTGTTCAGGTCTGTGCGCCACTGCATATGTGTGGAGATGTCACATATCAGAGAACAAATTGATTTTTTCCTTCCACCATGTGTGTGTTATGGATCAAACTCAGCTCATCAGTATTGCCGGCAAGCACTTATACTTGCTGAGTCATCTCACTGGCCCCATGCTATTACTTTTATTATAAAATATATTCCATTTAGGAAAAGATATGCTACTACTATTGCATATGCACCATAATTGTTTGGGAATGACAAATATATATTTCTCCACCTTCAAATACATTTACCAAATGTTGCAACCTTAATTTTTTCCCTAAAATTTCTTATCCTTGCCTAAAACTCCTTAAAATTTTAGGCTGACAGATATTAGTTATTTCCAGGGGTTGTAACCTGCTTCTTTGTGAATAAAATAATGCCAGTTTTGCACATTTGGATGGTTTGGTGGCTTGGCTTGAAGTTAAGTCACAAATTTATAAACTATGAAGAAATTTTGACTCCTACTACTTAATTAGTGTTCCAAACGCTCTTAATCTCTTGTTTTGTTCCTCTATTGCTTGCCTCTTCTACTGTCCTGGAGTTCCATGTGTTGGGCTGGTCTTGTGGTAAAACATGACTGCTGACAAGAGGAGCTTGACAGGCAGGTCTGAATCAGTGCAGAACATCCAGAAGTCCAGGGTCACTGTTCTTGTGGCACTCTGGAGAGATAATGGCCGGGAAGACAACTTAGGAGGAGAGACAGTTTGGCTGGCTCATGCCTATGAAATGCTACCTGCTATTATAACTGAGAGCTGTTAGGTCCTGCTGCCTACTTAGATTTGGTTAACTTTAAAGTTCTTTTAATTTTATTGGATTCATGTGAAATGGGAGGCTTGCTGAACTTGAAAAACTTCCAGGTTTCAACACAGTAAAAGAAGGTTGCCTCTTCAGGGGTCTCTGCCTCTATTTCTTTCTGCTTTTTATCCTCCAATTATTTTACTCTTTAGTAGGATGCTTTCCCATGACTGAGGTTAAATAAATCCCTCAGGCATTTTCTTGCTTCCTTGGACTCAGCTGAAATAGATATAAACATTGCTTAACCAGTCTCTGAAGAGAAATAAGGGCGGGGTGGCAATGTCTACTACAGACTTCATTCTGTATCAAATAACAGAATATTGGCTCCTAAAACATACGACTTGATAATTATGTCTCTTTATCATAATGGTCCTCTTCTAATTATAGTCCTTCACCTCTTCTCAGTATGGATCCTGGCAAGAAAAGAATGGCACATGCAAATTATTTCATTTGAGTAGAGATTCTAAAGTGATGCAGGGGCAATCTGGAGAGAAAAGAGAATGTGGTCATCAGAGTGCAGTGACAGAGGTCCTCTCTAAAGTCCACAAGGCTCTTCCTTCTGTGCCTTTCTCTTCAGTCGGCATCTCTCTTTCGCTGTAAGCTCTAGTCATACTGGCTCTCTTCACAGTCCTGGCAAACAATTCAATGCTTCTCTTGCTATGTCTTATGTTTCACTTATCAGCTTAACGCTCACTCGCGCCAAGAAGCACACCAAGCCCCAGATGTGCAGCTCCCTGGCTATATTTTACTCTTGTGCTTTGTAGCATTTAGCACAGTTTAGAATAATATAACGATCTGAGTGTTTGCTTTCCGCACTCCATAGTAGATGGCACGAAACCGACTCAACCGTTCTACCACACACTAAGTGTGTATGTGTTGCAGTAAAATGTTCACGTCTATTTATGTTAATTTTCAGTGTAACCATGTATCCACTACCTATTTTTTTTTTTTTACTTTCCTATTATTTATTTACACCGTTATTCATTAGGTTGAAAGTAGCTGAGTTCTGGGCCTCACTTTTGCTCTCTCTCACTAAGGTCTCATCATTCCTCATCGAAGCAATTGTGGACAGATTTCTGTCAAGATCAAATAAAGTCGTTGGCAGTCAAGCAGAGGACAAGAATGACCTTCCCTCTATATACGTTTTGTTTAGGAAAAAAACCTCATTTTGATTACTGGCAAGGGTATTATCCATAAATATTATGCAACTATCTGGAGCCCTTCTGATATAAGCTAGGTTGCAATGAGAAATGAGTGCCCCTGTCCCATGTCATGCAATCCGCTGGGTATGAGTTCTCCCAACATGTTTCTGGAGGCACAGAAGCCCAACCAAGGTTCACCGAGTAAAGGCAGGAGTAACAGAACATGGTTTTTTTTTTTGTTTTTTGTTTTTACTAGAGTGTTCATTAATAATTTTACTGCATTATTATTAATCTCTTGCTTTCTCCAGGGATGGTGGCAAGAGGAGGGAAAATATATGAAAATGCTGAGAAATCTTATTGTAATCTGGATATAAGCGAATTCTAATAAAAGTCCCTGGTAAACACACAGTGGCGGCTGTGCAGCTCCAGTCCGCAGCCGGACTCTACAGCCCAGCTTCTCCTCTGGTTGTTGAGTCCGTCCTCTCCCTTTTAATCCCTGGATTTCTCTGTTCCTGACTGGAAATTGTAATACATGGAGTAATCTGAGCCAAGTCTCAATGTCTCCTAGAGCCTCAAAGAAGCTCCTGTTGGTAGGTACCTTGCTAAGGGAAAAGTTGGCAGTCTCCCTATATCTTTCTCTCCCACCATGGCAGGTTCAGACACTCCCATAGACATCTGGGAAGGGGAGGCATCCATTTTCCTGTTCCCAACTACCGCGTTGTCAGAGCCAGACATGAGGGACTTTCAAGCATTTTCTTTTCAATTTCTAGTCTCCTTGGTTACATCAAAATGGACTTCTGAGTGTTACAGTCTCACCTCTGAATGTGGGCCATCCGTCTCTTCTTCCTTAAGATCCTCCCAGTCTTCAGAAGCCAGTCATGTAGGAAACTGCTGGGTTTAAAGAAAGCCGGAGAGCTCCTTACTTCTGTAAACCCGAGTACCAAGTCTTCCTCTTGCTTCTGTCTTTCCCACTACACAGTCCCTTTATAAAAGCCCAACCGGAACAACCCTTTGAAAACTTAAGTTGTGTTTGTTCGTTCCACTGCTCAGAATTGTCTTGTGGTTTCTCACTTCCCCCAGTGTCGGCTGCGTTCTTATCATAGTCCTTGGACACACGACCTTCCTCTCCATGATTTCTCTGATCCATTTCTTTTCTGTTCCTTTCAGATGGCACCTCTTTGGACCACCTTGTCTAAAGTCATGGCCCAGTGGTCCGCTTGGGATTTGAAGTTCTAACACTTCATTTCTGTACTTGAATCCTATATGAACACGATGTCTTATCCGTGTGCTGACTAATTAAGATAGTAGCTGATTAATTTACGTGTTCCTGGGAAAGCAGGATCATGACACTTATAACTACCTAATACATGTGAAAGGTAGCCTGGAGGAAAATACAGGATACAAGACAGACTGCAGGACATATGTTGGCTTTTTTCTTACTTTTTGCTCCTTGAGGGTCCTACCACCCAGCTCCCCTCCCCCCAAAATATACACAGAATCTTATTCTTACTTACTAATCCCCAGCCTTAGCTTGGCTTGTTTCTAGCTAGATTTTCTTTTTTTTTCTTTTTTTTATTTCTTTTTTTTCCATTATTCTTTTTTTATTAAATATTTCTGTCTCTTCCCCACCTCCGCCTCCCCTTTCCCTCCCCCTCCCCCAATCATGTCCCCCTCCCTCGTCAGCCCAAAGAGCAATCAGTGCTCTCCGTCCTGTGGGAAGTCCAAGGAAAACCCTCCTCCGTCCAGGTCTCGTAAGGTGAGCATCCAAACAGCCTAGGCTCACTCAAAGCCAATACATGCAATAGGATCAAAAACCCATTGCCATTGTTCTTGATGTCTCAGTAGTCCTCATTGTCCTCTATGTTCAGTGAGACCGGTTTTAACCCAGGCTTTTTCAGACCCAGGTCAGCTGGCCTTGGTGAGTTCCCGATAGAGCATCTCCATTGTCTCAGTGTGGGTGCACCCCTCGCGGTCCTGCGTTCCTTGCTCATGTTCGCTCTCCTTCTGCTCCTGATTTGGACCTTGAGATTTCAGTCCGGTGCTCCAATGTGGGTCTCTGTCTCTGTCTTCTTTCATCGCCTGATGAAGGTTAATGTTCAGGAGGATGCCTATATGTTTTTCTTTGGGTTCTCCTTATTTAGCTTCTCTAAGAACCCGAATTATAGGCTCAATGTCCTTTATTTATGGCTAGAAACCAAATATGAGTGAGTACATCCCATGTTCCTCTTTTTGGGTCTGGCTTACCTCACTCAGGATAGTGTTTTCTATTTCCATCCATTTGCCTGCAAACTTCAAGAAGTCCTTGTTTTTTACTGCTGAGTAGTACTCTAAAATGTATAAATTCCATACTTTCTTCATCCATTCTTCAATTGAAGGGCATCTAGGTTGTTTCCAGGTTCTGGCTATTACAAACAATGCTGCTATGAACATAGTAGAGCATATATTTTTGTTGCATGATAAGGCCTCTCTTGGGTATATTCCCAAGAGTGGTATTGCTGGGTCCATGGGTAGGTTGATCCCAAATTTTCTGAGAAACCGCCACACTGCTTTCCAGAGTGGTTGTACAAGTTTGCATTCCCACCAGCAATGGATAAGTGTACCCCTTTCTCCACAACCTCTCCAGCATAGGCTATCATTGGTGTTTTTGATTTTAGCCATTCTGACAGGTGTAAGATGGTATCTTAAAGTTGTCTTGATTTGCATTTCACTGATCGCTAAGGAAGTTGAGCATGACCTTAGGTGTCTTTTGGCCATTTGAACTTCTTCTGTTGAGAGATCTCTGTTCAGCTCAGTGCCCCATTTTATAATTGGGTTGTTTAGCCTTTTACAGTCTAGTTTCTTGAGTTCTTTATATATTTTGGAGTTCAGACCTTTGTCAGTTGCGGGGTTGGTGAAGATCTTCTCCCAGTCAGTGGGTTGCCTTTCTGTCTTAGCAACAGTGTCCTTTGCTTTACAGAAGCTTCTCAGTCTCATGAGGTCCCATTTATTCAATGCAGCCCTTACTGTCTGTGCTGCTGATGTTATACGTAGGAAGCGGTCTCCTGTGCCCACTTGTTGTAGTGTACTTCCCACTTTCTCTTCTATCAGGTTCAGTGTGTTCAGACTGATATTGAGGTCTTTAATTAGCTAGATTTTCTTAAATCATCCTGTCTACCTTTTTTCCTCTGGGCTTTTCTCTTTCTCTATTCTATAGACATTTCTTTACTTCTTAGTCCGTGACTTACTGTGTAGCTGGGTGACTGGCCCCTGGCATCCTCCTCTCCTTCTCCTTGCTCCCCCATCTTCCCTTTTTCTCTCTGGCTGCCAGCCATGCCTGTCCTTCCTTCTGCCTAGCTATTGGCAACTCAGCTCTTTATTAGACCAGTCAGGTATTTTAGGCAGGCAAAGTAACACAGCTTCACATAGTTAAATGCAACATAAATGAAAACAACACATCTTTGCATCATTAAAAATATTACACAGCATAAACAAATGTAATACATCCTTAACTGATATTCTATGACAGACATGCTTCTTATTGATTACATAGTTGGGTGATTAAAAGTTAATTTATACTATGCTTCCTATACAATTCTTTTTACTCAAACTTCCTCCATAACCATATTTTATGAAATTGCTTTTATCATTTTTTTTTCTGTGAAGAAAAAAGTGTGGTTATGTTTATACGCGTATGTGTCAGGTCAAGCCAACACTGGCTCTCCCTTCTCCCTTGCTTTCTCCCTCCTTCTCTCTGTTCTCTCTCCCTCTCTTTCTTTCTCTCTCTCCTGCTTTTATCACTGTCGTCTGCTGGGTGGCATTATATACCAGGTCTGTTTCAGGTATTTACCTATAAAATCATCCCCTGACATTCCCATCTTACAAGAATCTACTGTTTCTATGTTACAGATGGGAAATACTGGGCTGTCCTGGGAAGGCAGGTTGCTGCAGAATCCTGGCTTGGGGCAAATCCATCTGTTCCAAAGCTGCTGTGCTGACGTCTTTCAAACTCAATGCCACGCAGGTGACTTCTATTTTTTTTTTTTTTTTACTTTATTTTGTTCTCGTCTTCATTGAGTATGATATGGATACAGTAAAGCACTGAAACATTAAGTATTTAGCTCAGTGAGCTTATTAATAGACGTGCATCTGCAACTACAACCTCCTGGTAAGCTGCAGAGGATTCTCACGTGGATTATTTTAAGAGAAAAGATTTTTTTCACAGCAGGACAGTACATACTTAAGTTATTTTATTAAAATAAATAAGGAGAAAATTACATACAAACTCCTTACATTTACAGTTCTTTTTTATTGAAAATAGATTCTGCTCTCATACAATGCATCCTGACCTCAGTTTTCCTTCCTCTACTCCTCTAGTTCCCCCCAACCTTCCCTCTCCACCAGATCTACTTTCCTTCTGTTTCCTCTTCAGAAAAAAAAAAAAAAACAGGCTTCTAAGAGATGACATCAACCAGGACACAACAAGATACAATAAGACAAGGCAAAAGCCCTTGTATGGAGGCTGGACAAGGCAAACAAACAGGAGGTAAACAGTCCAAAGAGCAAGCAAAGGAGTCATAGGTACACCCCTCCCACACTCTTTTTCTCTATCCCTTCTCTCTCATACTTGAACCTACCTGCTTCTGTCCCCACACACATCTATTTGATTTCCTCTTCCCAGGGAAGTTCATGCATTCCTCCCCCCCCCATAGAGCCCTCCTCTTTACCTAACCTCTCTGGGTCTGTTTGTGGATTATATAAATAGGTTATCGCTTACTAACAGCTAATATCCACAAGTGATGGCTGAAAGTCTGAAATTACATGAGATAGGATAAACAGAAAAGATGCTTTTTTGTTAATGTATGAGGCAAGCCATAAGAGGCTGGTGTGTTATCTGGTCTACTAGGTTCTCTCAGACACAGATGGCCTTCTTTGTGGCTTCTGCACCGATGTTATGCTAGGTTTTCACTTCAGAAAGAGCCAGTAGAAACCCATGAGGGGGGAAAGTTTTGACTTTTACTTACTTGTGTTGGAGGTTTCAATATAAAGTCAGTCTTTGATGAATTGTTTCCATGCTGCTGTGAGGCAGAATATTTATGGAGAGAGAGAGAGAGAGAGAGAGAGAGAGAGAGAGAGAGAGAGAGAAAGAGAGAGAGAGAGACACACAGAGAGATAGGAAAAGGAGATGACAGAGACCATCTAGACCACATTCCCAGTAGTACTTTCTTCAGTTAAGTCCACCCCCTGCTTTTGGCTGCTCCCAGTGCTGCTGTTATATTATGAATCCACCCAGGGATTAATCCATCAAGTTTGATGCTTCAATGCCAATCAATCACTCTCAAAATATGTGCAATCTGTCAGACAATCCCCCCAGTACATGAGCTTGCAGGGAGCATTTCAATTTCAAACCATGAGACATCATCCTTAATATCGTCTCTGGACCTGGTGTTTCAGTACCAGCCATCATGTGTGTATTTCAGGCACCAGGAAGGTGGAGGGCAGAAGGACCCATTTCAACCACTATAAGAAATACTTTTCAGTTGTTCAAATTTGTTCATCTTTTTCTCCTTAGACAGGTTTAGTTAGGTAAATGTGCAATGACCACAAGGAGAGTAAGCTTTAGACAGATGTGCTGACAGTCAGTATTTTTATGTTCTGTTACCAAATGAAGAGAAAACGAAGAAGACTGATATATTTGGGGCAGCATTGGCTTTTGATGAACTTCTTTTTGGTGTATATGTAAAATAAGCAGAAAAACAAGTGACAGTTTGTAGGTGGGAAATCCTGACATTAACAGGCCATGGGGAAAGAGCTGAATTGGTGCTTTGTTTAGTTTTAAATCTCTTCTGTGTAGACTTACAAAGCTAGAAGAAGAAAATGCTGATGGGGAGAGGTCTGTGTAGGGCACCACTTGAAGCTGCCCCATTATGATTTCCTGGAATTGTCTGAGACGATTCTTCTCACAGCCTTGCATGCATTTTCCACCCTCAGTCTTCAACTAATTGGAAGGCAGTATCTCATTCCCACAAATCATTTCTCTAAAAACAAATCATGCCATTTTCCCATCTCACATTTTGGTTTACCTGAAATCTTTTAAAGATTTATTTTTACATGTATGAGTGTTTGCTTGCATGTGTGTATGTGTGCCATTTATGTGCAGGGCTTAAAGGGGCCAGAAGAGGAAACTGGGTCCTTGGAACTATAGTTGAGGATGGTTGTAGCTGCCTGTTGGTACCAAACACCCGTCCTCTGAAAGAACAGCAAGTGCTCTTAACCACTGAGCTCTCTCCTGCTTCACATTTTTCTTAATTTTCTATGAGTTATAGGACTAAGTTCTTCCTCTTCTCTTTCATCTTCCTCATGCCTTCTGAGTTTGAACTATTCAGATGTTCTTGTTTTCAGAATGTTGAGTTATTAAGCCTTTGCACAAGTTTAGGGAATCTTGGAAAAGTCAAACTCAACTCAGACAACTCTACCTTTTAAAAGCAATGCACTTCAAATAGACCCACTTGAGTCTGCTTAGTGTTGCTGCATGTACATGGATGTGGTACCATCTACTGGAGCATGGGTACCTGCTCAGGGCCTACATCCCCAAAGAAAAATGATTCTCCCTTTCCAGAAGTCATCAATTGCCGAAACATCCTCTTCCAGGGGTGGGACTTTTTGACTGCCTCTCTCATCTATGCTGGGGTTTTGTACTGGGGGATTGTCTGACAGATGACACATATTTTGGGAGTGATTGATTGGCCTTGAAGCATCAAACTTGATGGATTAATCCCTGGGATTCATAATATAACAGCAGCACTGGGAGCAGTCAAAAGCAGAGGGTAGCATGATCTAACTTGGGTCTTGTGCATGAAGTCATTGCCACTGTGATTTCATGTATACAAGGGCCTTGGCATGTCAGGAAAGCACAGTCTTATTGCAATAATTCACTCCATATAGATTCTACCCCTTCTTCTAAGATGACTCCTGACTCTTGGTGGGCGGGTGTGATAGTGATGTCCCTAAAGGGCTGAGCATTCCACAGTCTATTATTTTCCCTCTATAAAGCATTAGCTACTGGAAAAAGCTTCTTGACTAAGGGTTGAACAATGCACTGATATATGAGTATAAAAGGTAAGCACTTAGCAAAATAACAGTAATAGCTTCTCCCATAAGGCCTATGCCCTACCCAGCTACAAGCTTTTTCCTCAATATGTGGTGCTGGACATGAGTTCTGTCTTGTGGCGGTGACCAAGCAATTGGAGAAGAAGGAATGGAGTGTGGATTTGATCAAAATACATTGTATTCATGTATGAAATTCCCAATAAAAATAAAATTAAAGATAAAAGCAAATCAAAGGTAAATTGTTTTTTTTTGTCATGAAGCAAAAAACTTGCATTTATTTATGAAATCTATTTTTGTCATGAAGCAAAAAACATGCATTTATTTATGAAATCTCTGCCCTTGATGAACTCTGAGTTCCCAATGGGAAATAATTTTAAACATATTGCTTAACACTTAGCGGATGTTCAGCATGCTTATTGAATGATGAGAGAACATGCAGATGGTCTACATTAATTCAACTCCTCAGGGTCAAATGACATATGTATGTGCTAGCGCGACACAAAATTCCATCTGTGGCTTTAATAGCTATCACTAGCTGTCTGGAAGGAATTTCATGTCAGTGAGGCTGGTGTTAGGCAATTCTTCATTGCCTTCTTTCTTAAGGGTGATGGAAGTATTTTGCTAGATTTCTTGTTTGGTGGACTTTATATTTCCATTGAAATTCATACTAAATTCTCGCTACTAAAACTCATAGTGACACAAGTTTTCAAATAGAAATAGAATTACATAATTTCCCCTCTCTTCCCTCTTGCCCCTCCCAGCTACCCTTCCTCAAACCCCTACCATGACCCCACTCTCAATTTTATGGCCTCTTTTTCTTTGATTATTATTGTTACATTCACACATATGTATGTATGCTTATTTCTATACATGCATGTATATGTGTGTATGCACAGATATATTTAAATATAACCTGCTGAGTCTGCTTTTGTTGGTGTAAATATGGTTTTAAGGCTGACCAGTCTGCATTGGACATGGTGCTGCAAATCTAGCAAGTTTCTCAGGGCTAGTGAAGTCAGGGACCTTACAAAAGAATCTGCTATTGCAACATTGTCAGCCCTGCGTAGTTTCTTACTGCAATCTAAATCTTATCCTTATACTCACAGATAAATGGAGCTCTCACCCCTCGTCAAATGGACCCTGTCAGAGAGAAACACAACTGGACACAATACAGAGATCAACAGATTTTGGGGAATCCCAGCCTCAGTGGATATATTACATCATAGCTCCTGCATCTATTGCTCAAGGAACACTGTGGAAAGAGGGTGGGAAGATTTTTTTCCAAGATAGGGTTTCTCTGTAGTTTTAGAGTCTTTCCTGAAACTAGCTCTGGTAAACCAGGCTGGCCTTGAACTCACAGAGATTCGCCTGCTTCTGCCTCCCTACCTAGTGTTGGTATTAAAGGTGTGTGCCACCATTGCCTGGCTCAAGGGTGGAAAGATTTATGAGATTGTGTTAACAGGGAAGGAGAAAAAAATCTCAAGGGTCCCACCTGTAGACAAAGAACTACAGGCTACTATCAACTCCTAGGAGAAGGAGAATTAGCCTCTTCCAGGACTGAAACCTCCTTATTCATTGTCCTAATTTTCACAATTGGTACAACAGCGTAACAAAAAACCCACAGACTCAAGTTCAAGGCCCTGCCTAAATGCAGAAATGATTACACAGTTTGTAAGATGTTAGAAACAACACTGGAAGTGTGTCTATGTGTCTCCTTTACCTCTGCCTAGTTTTGAGGATTCAGAAATAGGTGTTGATTTCTTGGAAACTAAAGTTTTGTTGAAGAGAAGTAAATGTGGAAATACATGTGAAAAATTTCCTCAGTTTTCTTGAAACTTACTGGATGAGATTTGTGGCTGTGAATTCTGTAAGACATTTGGTGTTCTTCAGCATGCTCTCTGTGGTGGTTTTACCAGGGTCACACTACCTAGTTAAGCATTGAAAGCTGTAGAGCTCTATGACTTTCCATGACTTCTATTTTCTGTTTAGAATCTTCATCTTTTATACATGGCCATACATCCTCTACATTTTATACACTCAAACATTGTCATCAAACAAACTCATAGATTTCCCTTAAATAAACTTAGCCTCATTCTAAAGTAAGAGAAAAAGCACAGCTCCGTAATGAACACATAATTATGATAAAACATGCTGACCCGCCGGGTGGTGGTGGCGCACGCCTTTAATCCCAGCACTCTGGGAGGCAGAGGCAGGCGCGTCTCTGTGAGTTCAAGGACAGCCTGGTCTACGAGAGCTAGTTCCAGGACAGGCTCCAAAACCACAGAGAAACCCTGTCTCGAAAAACCAAAAACAAAACAAAACAAAACAAAACAAAACAAAACAAAACAAAACAAAACAAAAACAAAAAAACAAAACAAAAAAAAAAACCAAACATGCTGACCCATTCACCATCTTGCTTGCTTGCAACCACCATATAAAGTTAGCTTTACATGCTATAATCTTTGTGGAAAATAGAGTAATTTGGGCTAATTCAAAATACCAATGCAATATTTATCTATTGCAGCATTGCCATGCACACAGTGGGAATTTAAATGTAATTCTTATTTGATAACTGTTCTTATTGAATATAGTTTTTACTATGTTAAAGTTAAAACCCTTCCTTTTAATATAGACAAAAAAGGAAATGTTGTGGAATATGACTTTGTATTAAGGTGTGTTACATTTGCTCATGCTGCATTTGTTTAATGATGTAAATATGTGTTGCTGTGTACCCAAAACATCTGATTAGTTTAATAAGAAGCTGAATGACCAATAGCTAGGCAACAGAGGGATAGGCAGGGCTGCCAGGCAGAGAGAATAAGCAGGATAAGTAATCTAGGCTCAAGGAAGAGAAAAAGTAAGAAAGAGAAGGAGACACCCAGGGCCAGCCAGCCAGGCATAGAGGATGCATTTAAAGTAGGACATATAGACTAGAAGGAAGATAAAAATTCCCAAGTCAAAATGTAGATGAAGTAAAACAGGTTAAATTAAGTTATGAGAACTAGTGGGACAAGCATAAGACAAGGCTGAGCATTCATAAATCATAATTGGTAACAAGTCTCCATGTCTTCATTTCGGAGCTGGAGAGAGGTAATCCAAGAACGCCTGCTACAGCCTATGACCGCTTCAACCACGGGTTTCTAACAATCAGGTTATAGTACAGGGCTTGTCTTTCCTCTTGTGGGGTGGGCCTCAGATGCAGGCTGAGAGTAGTTGGTTATCCTCTGACAGGTGTGCCACTATGGTGCATTCTTGCCTGGCAGATTAGTTTACAGGTACAACCACTGACACATTTTACCCCCAGCAGCCTACACATCATCTAACACTGTGAAAGAAAGCCAGCGGGGTGGAAATTTCTTGCTCAGTTCCAACTTGATTTCTCTGTATCTTATAACACAGGTGTATGATATCTTCAACAAGAGGGTGTTGTCATCCAGTTTTGGCGGACAACTAGGAGGAATGGCAAAAACTTGTATCTTTTAAGTTGGCTTACAGAGTAGTAGGTTTCTAATTTTTTTCCCATACATCTTCAGTTTTGGAGAACTGTAATTTAACTACACTCAGTGATACAAGATTGTTTTCAAGCACTATAAATGAAATCCTTAAAGTGTAGAAAATACTTATTTTTGTACAGTCTTAGTGAGGGCATTTACTATAACAGTTAAAAATCTTGAGAAAGGCTGGGCGGTGGTGGTGTACGCCTTTAATCCTAGCACTTGGGAGGCAGAGGCAGGTGGATCTCTGTGAGTTTGAGGCCAGCCTGGTCTTCAAGAGCTAGTTCCAGGACAGGCTCAAAAAGCCACAAAGAAACCCTGTTTTGGAATCCCCCCCTCAAAAAAAAGTTGAGCAATAGCACCCTGTCAGGGTTATTATATGATGATGATGATGATGATGATGATGAGTGTGTGTGTGTGTGTGTGTGTGTGAAATTAGTAATCATGGGATGCTTTAGCCTTACTTATATGGGACTTTTTTTTTTATACTGATCACATGTCATTCAAAAAGATAACTTGTTTCCATTGAAAAACAAACTTTTAGACTCTGTGGCAAGAGATGTTGCTCCTGACTAGAATGCAAGTTTTAAACTTATTCCATGGTTTTTGATTTTTGCCTGAAATCTTTTTCTAGACTATTGAGATAATATTTCCCATTATAGACTATTGTGAATAATAAATTAGTTCGATAAATATAAAAACTTGGCACAGCAGGATATCATCAATATGTTTAATTTTCCTTCCCTTGAAATTTGATCTTGAATTTAGTTTTGGAATATAGGTGGTGAGAAGGAGTAAAGGGAAATAATAAATAAATAAGGAAAAGTTAAATGGGTAAGGGTGAGAGGGCAAGCTGGAGGAGGGAGTATGAGGAAGAGGAGCCAATATTAAAGACCTTTGAAAAATGCCTCAGGGAGACCGAATACTGTGCACATATACAGTACATAAAATGAGGCTTAAATGGAACTATTCTCTTAAGGAAACAATGCCTCCCCAAACATCATAGGCTATCAAGCAAAAAGCCTGGTGCCTATTATGGGTTTTCTTGTTATTAATGATATTCCATAGATTCCTCCGAACATTACAGGCATTGCCACTGTTCTTAGCCATCCTCAAGAACTTGATTTAAAAAAAAGCCAAAGACACCACATATATGGGTTACAGGACATGGAGACATCAAGCTGATGCCAACCTAAAAGATTCATCCCTACTGGCTACCTTTCATAGTGCTGGAAGGTTCTATACATGCTACCACGACTGAAAAGTAATTCACAGTCTCAGCCAGCTGTGAACCCTAGGAGCTACAATAACAACCGGCATGGCAAGATCTGTCCATAGGAATGGACGCCGTGGGAGTAATCAACTTCTTTCTGATTGGATTTACAGCCTGTTCTACAAGATGGGAGCCATTAACTGGGATAACTCTTACTGTTAACTGTGGCAAAAGCATGTGGCTGGCTAGATCATAGGCTCCAGGGGAGAACGCAATACTAGTTTTCTGCTAGTTGGACAGGGCAATAAAATGCCCACTCAGTTCGCATCTTCATCCCAACACACGAGTGCGTCTCGTAGCCCTCATCAGGGAAGCTTCTTTTTGCACTAGATGGTAGCAAATGCCGAGACTCACAACCTGCCAAAGTTCAGAGAATGAGACCGTGGAGGACTCAGCTAAATGGGGAAAGAAAATGGGGATGTGGGTATGAGCTGAATTCATTCTATGGAACAGGCAAAGAACTGCCTGAAAGAGGCAATAAACTAAGCTATGGGAAAGACAGAAGCAGCAGAAAGGAGGGTAGGCAGCGTGGGCGAAGGAGACAGAGCTTTATTGAAGTAGGCTGTTATCTCCCGACAGAGTCCACCCAGCGAGCTTTGGGTTAGGAAATTTATAAGACACCTAGGCATTCTATTTTTTTTTTAATCTTGCTCCATGTTTGTCCCTCAGCAGGCCTTTTCCTCTCTGATGCCTGTCTCATGAGAAAGGAGGGAGCCCTCTTACAGATTCCTTTCCTATTCCCTCCCTGCCTGTGTTTTTCTAACTTTCCTGCAAGACTGTTATTACACTGCATTCCCGCAAGGCCTGGGAGATAATTGTTGAGGAGGAATAGGAATATCATAGGAGCCATAGAGTAGGCACTGCATGAGGAGGTATAGGATTATAATAGGAACCATAGAGTAGGCACTACATGAGGAGGTATAGGAATATCATAGGAGCCATAGAGTAGGCACTGCAGGTATTTTGTAAATCAATATTTGCTGGAGATGACAGCACAATTGACCACACGAACTCATGCACAAGATCAAGCCAACCAAAATACTAGCACGGATAATGAAGGGGCTCCTGAAGTTGCACCCGTGTCTGAGGAGATATTGGCAATTGATGGCATCTGGAGAGGGAAAGTCATTTGTCTTCAGGGATTTGGGTCTGAGAGGACATGACACTCATGGATGGTCCCATACCCATGCACACACAAGCAGTACTAAATGGACCCAATGGGTATTACAGACAAAATAGAGCACAGGAGGTTAGGAGGAAAAATGGTGGAGGAATAGAAGATAGGAGAGGGATTGGGTGGGTAGAATGGGGAGTGGATTTAATCAAAACACATTGTATACATGCATGAATATTAAATAAAACATTACAACATCACCGAGGAGTCAGAAATTGAGCCTTAATGCCACTGATTGTCTGGGGCATGGTTCCACGCTGTAGCCGAGGCTGACCTCCAGCTCTGGGGCTCCAGATTTTTCTGTCTCCCTGGCATCTGCACCATAAGTGAACAGCCCTGCAACTGGGAAGCTAAGGTTTAGATCTCTGCCAGCTCTGTTTTAACATGTGATTTACATGTTTTACAATATGGGGAAAGTAATATGGAGGAAAACCCCTAGGACCAATATTTTGGGGGGAGGTCACTATCTAAAAACTTTATAGCTAATTTATATTATAATCTCCACAGGTGAATCCAATTTTAATTGCTTGTCTTAATGTTCAATCATTGAGCAATAAAAATGCGGGCTAGATGGCCCACTCAGTTTAACTGCAAATGGATAAAGGGATCCGATTATCCATTTCATAGCCCCCTTAATTAAGTTTTCTTGCTAATTACATTAGACGGTTGTTTAATGATCCAATTATCTGCTCCACAAATTGACCCTCAAATCACTTTGGAGTTTTCACCTAAGTAAACACACTCGGAGCTTTAGAGTAGTTTACTAGAGTGATGTCACCTATAGAAGAATTGTTTGGCAACACCATGCTGGTTCCTTCATGTCAAGTGAGGCCACGCTGTGAGGCCGTGCTACACCTTTATGTCAACCTAGAACGCTGGGTTATTTTACTGGTTTCATTTATCCCATTTCCAGGCTACTGGATAGAGAGTCTTCTGAGGAGCAGCCGTTCTTGCCAACCTTCCATCATTGCTAACGCTAGATCTCATGTGAGGAGGGAAATGCATCTTCTTTATGAAAAGGTGCAGACACTCATCAGGAATAACTTCTAGCTCTGAAAAGATTCATTTACCCTGGGCATGGTGGTACATGTCTTTAATCCTAGCTCTTAGGAGGCAGGGTCAGGCAGATCTACTAGAGTCAAAGGCCAGTATGGTTTACACAGTGATTTCCAGGTCGTCCAGGGCTATATGGTGAGACCCTGTCTCAAAAGAAAAATAAAAAGATTACATTTAAATCTTATTATACCATTAATGGCATTTTTATCTTTCTTTTATACTGAGTACCCTTGGTTCTTACTGGGCTACCTCCTATTTAACTCTCTGTTAACAGGAGAGCCTGGAGGTCTCTTCACTGAAACAGGCGGAGGCTTTCTTTCTTTCTTTCTTTCTTTCTTTCTTTCTTTCTTTCTTTCTTTCTTTCTTTCTTTCTAAGTTTTCTGCCTCTTCCCCGCCACCGCCTCCCATTTCCCTCCCCCTCCCCCAATCAAGTCCCCCTCCCTCGTCAGCCCAAAGAGCAATCAGGGTTCCCTGCCCTGTGGGAAGTCCAAGGACCTCCCACCTCCATCCAGGTCTAGTAAGATGAGCATCCAAACTGCCTAGGCTCCCCCCAAGCCAGTACGTGCAGTAGGATCAAAAACCCATTTCCATTGTTCTTGAGGTCTCAGTAGTCCTCATTGACCGTTATGTTCAGCGAGTCCGGTTTTATCCCATGCTTTTTCAGACCCAGGCCGGCTGGCCTTGGTAAGTTCCCGATAGAACATCCCCATTGTCTCAGTGTGTGGGTGCACCCCTCGCGGTCCTGAGTTCCTTGCTCGTGCTCTCTCTCCTTCTGATCCTAATTTGGACCTTGAGATATCAGTCCGGTGCTTCCATTCCCGTGTTTTGCCTTCACTTTTTTTTTTTTTTTTTTTTTTTTTGTCAACTTGACATGAGCTAGAATCATCTGGGAAAAATTTACCTCAGTTGAGAAAAATACCTCCTTCAAATTAGCCTGTAGATAAGACTGGGGCATATGTTCTTGGTTAATGTTTGATTTGGGAAGACCCAGCCCACTGTGGGAGGTATCATTCACGGATAGGTGGCCCCAGGTTATATAAGCCAGAAAGCCATGTTCCTCAGTAGTCTCCTTCAGTTTGGGCATCCATGCTCCTGCCTAGATTTCCTATCCTGACTTCCCTTAAAGACAGATTGTGATGAAGACGTGGAAGCCAAATCATGCTTTTCCTCCCCACGTTGGTTTTGATCTGTGTTGTATCACAGTGTCAGAAAGCAAACTAAGACAGTAACATTATTCTTAACCCTAATGCCCATTCTCTCTGCAACATGTGTGAGGAAGTCATTTTTTTTACCATGGGTCTTTTCTCTTACTGTCTACATAAATCTAGCTCTGGCCTCAAGATGAGAAATGATTATTATATACATAGCACATTAAGTCAATAAAATTCCTGTTCCTATGGGAATCACTTTCCTAATGCGTTCTTTCAATAGATCCTCCTCTCTGAAAGCATCAGCCTGCTTGTGCAGGGTCTGTTTCAGTCCAGCCCTTTTAGCATGGGAGTTTTTACTGTGGAACTGGACCTAGCATCTGAGTCTCACTTAAGAGCCACAAAATCAAAATAAATGACTTGTTCCTTGTAAATACAATGTCATGGTAGGCTAATAATTAATGAACTCATGACCACATAAACTGTAATATCATGCATATAAACTGTGGGATGCTAACTGTCTATGCTTATTGGACATAATTTTAGTACACATCTATGGAAAACCACATATAAATGTTTTATCATGTTCTTACGTGTCCTTACCCATGTATGAACAGATGCATGTGCATGAGTGTTTACCTAAGATTATGTAGACGACTTCCAGCCTTAATTCCTTCTTAACACCAATTAGTCATCTCTAATAATATTAAAAGTTAAGTTTAATTAATTTTAGAGGGATGAGAGAGAGAACTCAGATAATCACATTCTCATGCAACACAAGTCCCCCCCAGAATGCATCTTTTTGACACTTTATGTTGAAAAAGATTATTCTGTCACCCAGATCCTGTGCCATCAGATGTGATAATGCCTGTCAGTACTGTTGTTCTGGGAAGACAGGCGTAAATCCTCGAGGATTCTTCAGGATTTCTAGGTGCTAATGCTCATCTTCTGCCTCCCTCTATACTGTCATTTTATATGACATAGAACCCATTACATTTAGGGCAAAAACACAAATAATTGCCTCACGTACACTCCAGTGTGATCATCATTAACTCCTTGGTTTGCCATAATCCTACAAAAGTCCAGAAGGAGAACTCTTCCCAGCAGCTCTTTCTTCTTTGAGTATCTTGCTTTGTGTTTGACTGTGTCTCTCAGCAGCTTCGTGGGCACCGCCTTAGCAGCAGGCAGTTCATTGGTCTTTTTTCCTCCCCCAGACTACTTATGGTTAACTTTAAAAACTGTTTATGCTTTTTATTCTCAAAAATTTGAAATTCTGATATTTTTTCCTTGATTGTGCTAATAACAAACTAGAAACCATGTTCCTTTCTTAAAAAACAAACAAAAAAACAAAACAAAACAAAAACCCAGACACACTAGGTAGAAACAACCCACAGAGGCAATACGAGGCTTCCTTCAAGGGTTTTTAGTTTATGTCTTATTCTACATTTCCTTTGCAATTTCCAGAAAACCTACACACATGAACAAAAATGGGTTGTAGCAATTCACACTAATTCCAGTGATGAAAACAGAAAAATTGCTTGGAAATGCCGACTTTAATTGCCCTTACTAGGTTTTTGAGAGAGGGTTTTACTCCATAGCCAAAACTAGGCTAGAATTTATTATGTAGCTCAAGCTGAACTTGAACTCATGGTGATCCATATTCCACCATGCATTGACAATAATTGCCTTAGTGGTAAGGTTACAGACGGGCAGAGGAGGAGGGTGAAGCGATGGTGAATGTGATGGTCCCGCACAGAGTGTGAGCTGTGTACTGAGGCCACTTATTTGGCAGCTTATCGAAGATGCTTTAGAAAAGAGCTCAGGAAACATGTATTTTAAAACATCCATAAAGACTGGCTGTGCAAGCTGCCTTGTTCATGCTCTATTGCTAAGATACTCAAGCGACCCCAATACCCTCAGGGCTCCTGAATGTATGTCACACTTGTTTTGTTTTGTTGTTGTTCTTTTCTTTGCCCCCTTTATTGAAATATTATTATTTCTCATACATTATATCCCGATTGTAGTTTTGCCTTCCTCCCCAACTCCCAGTTCCTCTTTCACCTCCCCATCCCTCCCTTCCAGATCTACTCCCTTTCTGTTTCTCATTAGAAAAGAACAGGCTTCTGAGAGATAACAATCAAACATGACCAAAATAAAATATAATAAGATCAAGCAAAATATATAGTATCAAAGTTGGCACAGCAACCAGCAGGAGGAAAAGAGTCCCAAGAGTAGGCATAAGAGTCAGAGACCTGCCTGTTTTCACAGTCAAGAGTCCCATAAAAGACTGAGCTAACAGCTGTAAAACATACACAGAGGACCTGGTGCAGACCCACCTAGGCCCTGTGCTTGCTTCTTCAGTCTCTAGGAGTGCATGCGAGCCTTGCCTACTTGATTCAGAAGATCGTGGCTTCTATCCCCTCTGACTCCTACAATCTTTCCATCTCCTCTTCTGTAGGATTCCCTGAGCTCTGAGGGGAAGGATTTGATGGAGACCTCACATTTAGACTCTATCTCTGCATAAACTCTGCTGTGGTTCTCTGCATCTAGTCCCATCTGCTGCCAGAGGAAGCCTTTCTGAGGATGACTGAATAAGGCGCCGATCTATGAAAATAGCAGAATATCATTAGGAGTAATCATCTCTTTTCTTTCTTTCTTTCTTTCTTTCTTTCTTTCTTTCTTTCTTTCTTTCTTTCTTTCTTTCTTTCTTTTTGAACACTAGTGTTTGGTTTTACCCTAGGCCTCTGAACTATCTAGTCTTTGGTTCTTGGTTACACCAGCAGTGTGAGGTATGCTCCTTCTAGTGGAATGGGCCTTAGATCAAATCAGACATTGGTTGGCTACTTCGTTAAATTCTGTGCCATAGCATATTTTAAAGGAAGGACAGATTATAGATGAAAAGTTTTGTGGCTGGGTTAGGGTCCACGTTTTTATTTCTACAGCCTGCAGAGTACCTCCCCACACCAAAGAGAATAGAATGCAAGGGAGAAGACTCCATGAAGGCCCCAGCTTGAATTCTTCATTTTCAATGGGTTGTGTGGCTTTGTCTTTGACAATGGGATCTCACTGTCAGTTTACAGAGAACAATCCTTTGTTTCAACAACAGCCTGAGATAACTGGGGACTTCCATGGGACTCGCTTGTCAAACAACTCAATCAAAAGCAACCCAGTCCTGACTTTGGAAGCCTCACCTGGCAACAAGAGATGGCCAGTTGACACTCCTTTTCCTTCATTCTAGGAGTCCTCACTAGGATCACCTTCATAGATTCCAGGCAGTTTCCCCTGCACTAGGTTTCCATACCACCAAGCAAAAGCCTGCCAATCCAGCCATCTCTGCCTGTCTTCTGTCCCTCCACTTGATCTCCAATACTTCCTGCTATTCCACCCCAGCTCCCGTTCCCACCTGAGCCCAGTCTGCCCATAACATCCATTCCATTTTCCCTGACAGATCCATATCTTTCCCCTAGACATCTCCTTTTTACCTAACCTCTCTGTGTCTACAGATTGTAGCTTGTTTATTATGTACTTAACAGTTAATATCCACTTATAAGTGAATATATACCTTAGTCTTTTCTCTGGGTCTGCAATGCCTCACTCAGGATAATTTTTTTCTAGTTCCATCAATTTGCCTGCAAATTTTATGATGCCACTTTTTTTTTAAAATAGCTGAGCAATACTTTATTGTATAAACATATCACATTTTCTTCATCCATTTTTCTGTTGAGGGACATCTAGGTTATTTCTAGTTTCTGGCTATTATGAATAAAGGGAGCATGACAGAGCAAGTGGTGGGTGGGATGGACCATCTTTTGTGTATATGCCCAAAATGGTATAGCTGGATCTTGAGGCATATCTATTCCCAAATTTGTGTTGAAAGTTTTATGGGGATTGCATTGAATTTGTAGTTTGCTTTTGGTAAGATGGACATTTTTATCATTTTAATCCTACTGATCCACAACCATGAGAAATCTTTTCATCTTCTGATATCTTCTTTAATTTCTGTCTTTAAAGATTTGAAGTTTTTCGCATACAAGTCATTCACTTGCTTGGTTAGAGTTACCTCAAGATATTTTATACTGTTTGAGGCTATTGTGAAAGGTGTTGTTTCCATAAGTTCTTTCTCAGACCATTTGTCATAGTCCACAGGACGCCTACTGATTTTTTTAATTTATTTATTTATTAAAGATTTCTGTCTCTTCCCCGCCACCGCCTCCCATTCCCCTCCCCCTCCCCCAATCAAGTCCCCCTCCCTCATCAGCCCAAAGAGCAATCAGGGTTCCCTGCCCTGTGGGAAGTCCAAGGACCACCCACCTCCATCCAGGTCTAGTAAGGTGAGCATCCAAACTGCCTAGGCTTCCACAAAGCCAGTATGTGCAGTAGGATCAAAAACCCATTTCCATTGTTCTTGAGTTCTCAGTAGTCCTCATTATCTGCTATATTCATCGAGTCTGGTTTTATCCCAGAATGGATGAAGAAAGTATGGAATATATACATATTAGAGTATTACTCAGCAGTAAAAAACAAGGACTTCTTGAATTTTGCATGCAAATGGATGGAAATAGAAAACACTATCCTGAGTGAGGTAAGCCAGACCCAAAAAGAAGAACATGGGATGTACTCACTCATATTTGGTTTCTAGCCATAAATAAAGGACATTGAGCCTATAATTAGTAATCCGAGAGAAGCTAAATAAGGAGAACTCAAAGAAAAACATATAGGCATCCTCCTGAATATTAACCTTCATCAGGTGATGAAAGGAGACAGAGACTGATTTTTTAGTTAATTTTATATCCAACCACTTCACTGAAAGTGTTTATCAGCTGTAGGAGTTCCCTGGTAGAATTTTGGGGTCACTTAGATGTACTACTGTGTGGTATTGCACACAACCTTCTGTTGGTGATTAGAGTTGCTATTGTTGTGAAAAGACACCATGACTGTTACAACTCTTAGGTTCCATCCATTATCATCATGGTGGGGAGCATGGTGGCATGCAGGCAGACAGTGATGGAGCTGCGAGTCCTTCATCTTGCAGTCAGCCTGAAGATTGGGCAGTATTCTGAGCATAGGAAACCTCAAAGCCCATCCCCACAGTGACACAATTCCTCCCTCAAGGCCATACCCACTCCAACGAGGCCATACCTTCTACTAGTGCCTCTATTTATGAGATTATGGGGATCAATTACATTCAAACTTCGACACATATCATCTGCAAATAGTGATACTTTGACTTCTTCCTTTTAAATTTATAGCTCCTTAATCTCCTTTAGTTGTCTTATTACTCTAGCTAGAATTTGAAGTCCTATATTGAATAGTTATGGAGAGAGTGGACAGCCCTGTCTTGTTCCTGGTTTTAGTGGAATTGCTTTGAGGTTCTCTCCACTTAATATGATATTGGCTATAGGATTGCTGTGATTTGCCTTTATTATATTTAGGTATATCCCTAATTTCTCTAGTACTTTTATCACAAAGGGATACTGATTTTGCTGGTGTGAGATTATTTCCTTTATTTTTATGGGTGCAGTTAACCTCCTTAGGTTGACATTTTCCCTCTATCACTTTCTGTAGGATGGAATTTGTAGACAAATATTATTTAAATTTGACTTTGTTGTGGATTATCTTATTTTCTCCATGGTGACTGAAAGTTTTGCTGGGTATAATAATCTGGCATCAGGAATCTGCCCAGGCCTTTCTGAATTTAGGGTCTCCATCAAGAAATCAGGTATAATTCTAATAAGTCTTCATTTATATGTTACTTGTTCCTTTTCCCATCCATATTTTAATATTCTTTTTTGTTGTTCTGTATGTTTAGTGTTTTGATTATTATTTGGTAAGGGGATTTTCTTTTCCAGTCTAATATATTTGGTATTCTATATGGTTTTTGTACCTTTATAGGCATCTCCTTCTTTAGAGTAGAAAATTTTTCTTCTAAGATTTTTGTTGAAAATATTTTCTCGCGCTTTGAGCTGCTATATCTTCTTTTTCCTCTATTTCTATTATTCTTAGTATTTTTCATAGTGCCCCAGATTTTCTGGATGTTTTGTGTTAAGAACCTTTTAATTTAACATTTTCATTGGTCAATGAATTTATATCTTCAAAGTCTGAGATTCTCTCTTCCATCTCTTGTCTTCTGTTGGTGATAGTTGTGTTTATAGTTCCTGTTAGAATTCCTAAATTTTTCATTTCCAGAATTTTCTCAGTTTATGTTTTTGTTGTTGCTTCTATTTTTATTTTCAGGTCATGAGCAGTTTTATTCTTTTGTTTCAACTGTTTGTGTTTTCTTGGCCACTTTTAAGGGATTTATTTATTTCCTCCAGTTGTTTGTTTGTGTTTTCCTGGATTTCTTTAAGGGACTTATTCATTTTCTCTTTACCCATCTTTATCATCTTCACATGGTTTAAAGGTCTTTTTCTTGTGCTTTCAGGGTCTGCTATGGTTGCTGGACTCTGTTAGAGGCATCAGAGAATGTTGTTAACTGTGTTTTTAAGCTGGCATCTAAGCATTTGGGTTTGGCATGATTATAGGTCTACAAGCTGATTTCATGATTTGTCTTTGTTGGGTTGGTTCAGGAGTGCTTTAAAATACATGCTTCCAGAGTTTTTTTCTCAAGTGCCAGATGATCAACCTCAATAAACGGCTAACACTCCATGCTGGACCACCACATTTACCATCGCTTCATCCTCCTCCTCTGGGTTGAGTTTGTTCCTCCGTTTCCTTTTCTTCCCTGGTTTTACAGAGAGTGTGATGATTGCGTGTTGCCTGTTTTTCTGGTCTGCTCAGTTGGTGTCCTCATGGGTAATGCCTGCTAGTGTTGGGGACTGAGATAACTGGTGGAGTTGGGGGAAGGAAGGTCAGAGGAGAAGGTCGTTGTTATCCCTTAAGGATCAAATTAGAGAGGAAAGGGAGACCACTGTAGATTTCCTTCTCCCAAGCTGGAGTTGGAATTGGCAGAATAGGATCACAAGAGTAGTAGGAGAGGTGTGGTTCTGCTTTCATCCTCTTTGGGTTAGCAGGGCGTGGGACAAAGCTGCTGGGTTTAGCATCTGGTACAAAGCAAAAGTTGGAGAAAAGGCTAGAAGGGGACTCTCTGTGTGATCCAAGAGAGATGGGAGGGGCAGAAAAGGCATCTAAGGTGTTCTTGGGGATTGGAACTGGGGAAACAGAGAGAAAAGAAAGTCTACAGCAGTTTACCTGTTTTTTTGGCAGGTGATGATCTGTGGGTTAACAGGGAGTATCTATTGGAGTTGGTGGCTGGAAAATATAAGGGGTGGTGGGAGGTTAGGAAGGGAAGATCTGTGGGATCGACGGGAGATGAGGGAGGCAGGGAAGACTGCCCCAAGTGTTCTGTTGCAGATCTGGGGATGAGATTTCCTACTTTTTGTTTTTGTTTTTGGTGCAAGGAGAAATTGCTTGAGGCTGCATATTGCTAAAGTGGAGGGAGAGATTGTAGGTAGAGGGAAAAGTCCTGACATGCTTAATTGAATGTTTCTCTAGTTACAAGAGAAATTTCTACCCACTTAATAGCTTTAGCTGCTGAAGATGAATTATGAAGCACAGGATATCCTTAGGAAAGGTTGAAGATGGGAAAATACATCTTATCCATGAAATAAATTTATGAACAAAAAGGATAGTGCTTACATGGTTTGTACATGGTTGTAAGAGATGGCACAGGAGGCAAAAGATCATTTAAATTAGCAAAGTGTTTTTGTAGAGGCCATTGGGAAAGACTACATGACCCTGCACATTGCTTTCAGAATCTAAAAGTGAACTTTCTTCTTTTTGTCAGTGGAATTCAAATGATTTTTCAAACCATTTCTTTAGTGCATCATGGAAATGCTTTTTGATACCATATCACATAAGGCATTGTTAGTTTTTCTTATTTTATTTTTGTGCATGAAAAACAGAAGTGTACTGTCTAATAGTTCTGGAGATGTCATCAGGGTTGGTTCCTTCTGAGGACACTATGGGGGAAGGGCATGCCTTGAGTCTTTCTATGGGTTCTGGAGGTTTGCTGGCAGTTATTGGTATTCTACCTACCTTGGTCTCTGCTCTACCACTCTTCTTGGCTCTCAACTTCATATGGAATTTGTGTGTGTTGTTAGTTTTCTCTTTATCAAAATATGGTTCAGTTAGCAAAAGATCTGTGGAATGTGGGGTGACATAGCAGAGAGAACACTGAACGGGAAATGAAAAATGGAGATTCTAGTTTAGGTATCAGTAAGAAATTTTGTTCTCCAGCTATTTTTCCTAGGTAATCAAGGGAACAATAACGATTTCCCTCCTTCCACACTGTATGAGTTACTTTGTGTTGCTGTGACAGAATGCCCAATAGAATCAAGAAGGCCAGGGTTCCTTTAGTTCATAGTCCATCATGGCCAGAAAATAACAGTGGAGTAGAACAGCTTTATGTCATGTGTGGGAATTAGAGAAAGGGGGTCTGGCTTTCTTCTTTTGAACACTTCATTTTTGTCTTGTATCTTAGCTTATGAAACAGCACTACCGACTCTGAAGAAGGGTGGTTCTTTCCTCAGTTAAGACCCTGGAATGCCTTTGCTGAGGTAAATCTCAACCTCTGAGGTGATTCTAAATCTAGTCAGATGGACAAGGAATATAAACTATCACAGGTTGAAGATGGTCACATGGGAGCAGCGGGCAATAGCTCACTCTAGTAACTACTGCTTAGCACTTACTTACTCCAGGGCATCACTGTTCACGAGCATCGTCTGCTCCAAATTTCAGGTACTACATCCTCGCTTTGAAATCCCACTTGCCTTTTTACAGTCAACAGGAGTTACTTAGAGACTAATTAGAAAGGCTTTCCCCTGTCTGGAAATGCTATGCCACCTGAACAGAACACTTGCCAATCACAGATTCCCTCCGTATTTTCTCTGTCAAACTTAGTCTCTTTTCTGAAAATTCAAACCCTTCAAAGCAAGAGGTGTCTTTTCTTGTAAGTTTGTGAGTAATCGTATTTTGCTACTTTCATTTTGCATTTAGTTTTGCCTTTGGTTACATGCCCATGCCAGCACTTATAATGTGTGGTGGTTTGAATGAAAATGGCCCCCAGTCGAGGAGCTGTTTAGGGAGCATTAAGAGATGAGTCCTTGTTGGAGCGTGTCATTAGGGGTGTGCTTTGAGGTTTCTAATGCCTACACCAGGCTAAGTGTTTGGTTCTCTGCCTACTGCCTGTGGATCGATATATAACATTCTCAGGTGCTGCTCTAGCACCTAGCCCATCTAATGTCTGCTTCTTACCATGAAGATAGAGATAAAACCCTCTGAAACTATAAACAAGCCTCTCATCAAATGATTTCTTTTGTAAGAGTTGCCTTGGTCATGGTGTCCCTTCATAGCAGTAGAACAGTGACTTAGACACACAATGGATTCGTCAGATGAAAATATGACAACTATGTGTAAAAGTTAATTTATGAAGAAATATAAAAAGATATCAGTTTTCAAGGTTCAGAATCCTGGCTAATTCTATATCTAGCCATTGTTCTTAGCACATTTTTAGTATCGGTTTTGTGATTGCAGAGTGTCTTCAAATATGTAGTACCTAGCTTTGACTTCTGGCTTCAGTTATATGATGTAGGGCAGGCTCCTTAATAATGCAATCTCTTATGGAGCACTTACTCCTAAGGAGCACTGACAAGCATCTTCTGCGGATGATTTCATCCAGCACTCATCAAGGTTGGAATTGTTATTGGTCTGACTTAGATCCATTAGTTACAGCAAGTAATTTGTCCATTATACACCCAGTCATTTCCACATTAGTAAATCCAGTGTTGTTAATAGCATATAGATCAAAATACTGAAAATGACTACATGATACATAACATGCAAATAAAATATTCAGGAATACTTGTTATCATTAATTGGTAACTATTACAAGGTACAAATAATTGTCTACATTATTAAGGTCAAGAAACTTCACGCAACCTTAAAGAAATAAAACAAAATGTAGTTTTGGGAAGGATGAATGGCACAGTACTGTTCCAGGTCAAAGATCATTAGATCCCTCAAAAAAAAGGAACTTGGGTTCTTTCTGAGGAAGGACCTGAGCCCCTTTCCTTTGAAGCCTTGTTGTTGACTGAGAAGAAAAAAAAGGGCACTGATGGGTTCTGTTGGGAGACAGCCAAGCATCTGTGAAACAGGAAATCGTTACAAGAATTAGGAAGGAATACATGGGTTAGAAGTCCCTGTGTTCCAAAATTGTTCTGTTTGAAGGGTCAACATTTAAAAACAGAGAGTGGCATGCCTTATGTGACAGCCAACTTTTGCTCTAACATTTAAAATTCTAGCAAGTTATATATGAACATTCTGGAGAATGAGAGGAGATGATCGTGGACTTTGCATATATGATTAGGACACAAGTTGTATGAGTTTGTCTTGTCAGTAAGTTAATATGGAAAGAGTTGAAACATTGTTGGGACTTGAAAGTTTCAGTAGGAGCAGAAGTATTCTTGGAGGCATTTTTAGAAGCTAAGGGGACTTTTTCAGAGAAAGAAATCAAGCAAGGGATACAGAGGATAGAGAAATGAAATTTTTTTAAAAAAATACAACTTCAAATTGTGCTCATTTCGGTTTTTAAGACTACAGCTCCAATTTTATCAAAGTTCAGAACAGAACAATGGTCCAATTTACTTAATCTCTATTGATTAGTTGATAAAAGCACTCTAAGTGCAATCATTTTGAAATACATGGAAATTTCAAAGCAAGTAGGAGAGTATTGGAGCCCTGGGAACCAAGTGATGGAGCTGCCCTGAGGTTCCTGTGGACCACACACTCTGTAACGGTTCTTCACTGTCTCCTGCTGCAGCTGCTGTCTAAGATGAAGACACTGAACCGTGTCTGGGGAACACTCAATCATTGTGATTTGAGTAGGGGCTTACTTTTAAGGGAAGAGAATGTTCTCTTTGGTTCCTATAGAATTAAGACGCTTCTGTGTCGTAGGCATGCATAAAAAACAACCAGTAGAACTGGAATGAGTCACATAAAACTGAAGAAATCTCCAGCTGGCAACGTGTTTTGTCTTTGACCCAGAAGCTTTACAGACAGTGATATCCAGCCACGGTCGAGGGTGTGGCCATTCATGAAAGTACAGTTTAACTGTTTAATGCAGAAGCAAGAACATGCTTTTCTCCTCATCCTTCTGTCCTTAGGATTATGGTAAACCATTCCCTAGTTTCCCAAACAGAGTTACAGAGTGACACTATCATTAGGATTTTTTTGTTACATATCTTTTTAAAAACAACAACAAAAGCCCACAAACTAAACACACCCTTGGAAAGTATTTATTTAAAGTTTCAAGATGTTAATCCACACTCGCAACTCCTTATGTAAGGAGTTTTGTGAATGTGAAGCCTTACCTATGGCTCCCACAGACTTGTGTTTGAATGCTTGGCCCATAGGGAGTGGCACTATTAGGAAGTGTGACCTTGTTGGAGGAAGTGTGTCACCGCGGTGGTGGAGTCTGAGGTCATATTGCTTAAGCTAGGCCTACGATACTGTTCACTTTCTATTGCCTGCAGATCAAGAGGTTGAACTCTCAGCTCCTTCTCTAGCACCATGTCTGCCTGCATGCTGCCTTGCTTCCCACCATGTTGATAATGGACTAAACCTCTAAAACTGTAAGCCAGCCCCAATTAAATGTTTCCTTTTAAAGAGTTGCTGTGGTCATGGTGTCCCTTCACAGCAATAAAATCCTAACAAAGACAGATGAAATTTAAAAAAGATGAAAAAAGAAAGGCTGGGAAATTCATAGTATGCAGCAAAGAAAACATTCATGAAATCCCAGAAAGAGATGGCAAGTGTTGAGGGTTCTGAATAACAGAACGTCCTTGAGGAGAAACTGTATCTACAGTAATAGGCTTCCCTGTAACTTTTCAAAAGGCCTTTGGTGTTACCTCCCAGGTTCCCTCTTTTATTCTTCTTCCTAATACACCACCCAGTTTAACCCTTCCTGTTCCATTATTCCGCATTCACCCTTTTTATGGTTGCTTTTACTCTCCCCTTCCCTGACAGCTCAGCCTCTTCCCAACTCCCTGAGCTCTGTGAGTATTCCAAATGAAACAGGAAGATTGGGATAAAGGAAGGTCGGATAGGGGAGCAGGGAAGCACATATCTTAGTTAAAAGAGCCACCTTAGTGTTGGCAAGAGACTTGAACCTAGAGTGGCTCCCAGGAGCCCAAGGCGATGTCCCCAGTTAGTCCCTTGGGAAACTGAGGATAGGGAACCTGAACTGACCCTATCCTATAGCATTACTGACGAATATCTTTCATATCACCATAGAACCTTCATCTGGTGATGGATGGAGATAGAGACAGAGACCCACACTGGAGCACTGGACTGAGCTCCCAAGGTCCCAATGAGAAGCAGATGGAGGGAGAACACGAGCAAGGATGTCAGGACCACGGGGGGTGCACCCACCCACTGAGACAGTGGGGCTGATCTATTGGGA
>NW_026067911.1:2370481-2371913 GCF_014885135.2 Alexandromys fortis
AAAAAAAAAAAAAAACACATCCCTGAGGATTCAAAGCTAGCATCCCCAAATAGAGAACGCATACCTCTGTCTTCCCGAGTCTCAGGCACTTCACTCTGGAAGATCATTTTCAGATCCACCTACTTTTTGAGAATTTAATAATTTTCTTTGTTTAAACAGTTGAATAATGTTTCGTCATGTAAATGTATCACATGCTCATCATTTAGTCCGTTGATGGACAGCTAGGCTGTTTCCATTTCCTGGTTATTGCAAATCAAGCTTCAACAACCATGGGTGAGTAAATATCTCTCTAGTAGAATGTAGCATCTTTTAGGTCCATACCCACAGATGGTATAGAAGGATTATGTGGTAGATCTCTTCCTATCTTTTGTAGCAATCTCCACACTATCTCTGTAATGACTGCACCAGTTTACAATCTCACCAGCAGTGGAAGTGTTTTTATTGCCTCACATCCACCCAAGCATTTGCAATTGTTCAGTTGGAATCCCCAGCTCGGGCCCCATTCCAAACTCTGCCCTCTCAGAAAGACCACCAAAAAGTCCAATGCCCCATTTCTGGTGGTCACGGCAGCTCCTGCTCCGAGGCTGCCAGCTCCACAACTCCCCATCCAAAGCTTGTTGTTGGACACAAACCCAGCTTGTAGAGAATCTGTCATCACCCCACACCTACAGTAGGGCATTTAAGCCCTCTTTCAGAACAGTCATGTGACTTTTCTCATGACCCCTTCCCCCACTTTGCTCTCTTGGGGCTGGAGGACTCGCTGAGGAGTGCTTTGCTCAAATATAGCTCATCTTTTACTTTTTAATTCGACTTGATTTGGCTTACTGCCTCAGCAGAGAAATCTATTCTTGGGGTACAGAATACCTATGAAATCTCAAAGAAGTTTTAATTTTCATCTTCTTGAAAGCTAAGAATGTGGTCCAATGTTTCCTGACCGTTTAGATTTCATCTTTTGAGAACTGTCTGTTTAACCCATGCTCCATTTTTTAATAGTGTTGTTGTTTCCTTCCTGTTTAGTCTCTTTGATTTCATTGTATATTCTTGATACTAACCTTCTGTAGATGTGTAACTGATAAAGACTTTTCTCATTTTGAAGGCCACCTCTTTACTTGAATGATGATGTCCTTTTCTCTACAGAAGTCTTTTAGTTTCATGAAGTCCCATTTATTAATTGCTGATCTTAAAAAATGCCTCCATGAGCAGGGTCCTGTTCAGAAATTCTTTCATGTGCTGAGGCATTTAAACATATTCTCTGCTTTCCTCTTCAGATGATTCAGGGTATCAGGTTATGTTGAGGTTCTTGATAGATATATTTAAAGTTGAGTTTTGTATGCAAGAGGTAAGATGCTGTTTCATTCTTCTAAATGTAGCCATTTAGTTTGACCAGCACCATTTATAGAGGCATCACACACACACACACACACACACACAC
>NW_026067911.1:2371948-2420943 GCF_014885135.2 Alexandromys fortis
TAAATGTAGTTACCTTATAACAGTTGTCCCTACTCGACATTGCAATATAATTTAAAAGTTCAGTTCTAGGAATGGATTATCCATTTAGAGCTGTTGACCAGTGAGGTGCCATAGTCTCCCAAATATTATAGGCTATTACTAATGCCCTTGGCTACCCTCCAGGTATTAAAATCCTATTCCTGAAAACAATACACATTATAGCATATAAAGATGAAGTGGGCATGAGGTCCCATCCATAACTGAGGTGCTGTTAGCAATTGACGGCTGCTGGGAGAGGAAAAGTTGGTTTTCTTTAAGGGTGTGGACCCTGGTAAATTGACAGCATGCATGTAAATTGAATCAAAGAACACTTAGAAATCAAGTTGGCACTCACATGGAAGCTTCGTCCCATCACCAGCTGGTTTTCATAGTGTGGGGAGAGGCTAAGAATGGTATCAAAGGAGGAAAGCAATCATTGGTCTCACTCAGGTATGAACCCATGAGCTTACAATAATGGCCATTCCAGCAAGTCATGCCGTCTGGTGTAATAAGGGCATGAATGTTATAGGAATAACTAAGCACTTTTTGTTTGGATTTCAAAGCTCATTCTGCAAGATGAAACCTGTACCTGGCATCATTATATTTGGCCAAATATCTGTTGCTAGAAGGTCACAGGGCACAGAAGAGGACAGACCACTAGTATTCTGCTATGTGGATGTGGTACTAGGCTGATTCCTGATGACTTCTTGGCATATCCACAGAGCGATGCATCTCTCAACCCTTATCAGAGAATCTTCTTATAGTCGATGGCCATTGACACAGAGATCCGTAACTGACCAAGGTGACACCGTAGAATTCCCAGTCCTAAATGGGAGATTTATATCACAACCCCTCTTCAAGGATTAGGGGTCATTATAGAAGAAGGTGTGGAAAGACGGTAGGAGTCAGAGGTGGGTAACTACAAGGAAACTTGTTTTTTTTTTTTCTGGACACTACAAGGTAGTTGCACATATAAACTCAAAAGGGTTGTGACAGCATGCATAAAACCTGTGAAAACTCAAGGCAGACAAAATTAACTTATGAAGGGGAGGTGGATGAGGTCCCATCCATAACTGAGGTGCTATTGGCAGTTGACGACTGCTGGGAAAGGGAGAGGGAGAATTGTTTTTTTTAATGGTGTGAACCCTGGTAGATTGACAACACTCCAGTGACAGCTTATATGAGAAAGAGAGAGGAGAGAGAGAGAGAGAGAGAGAGAGAGAGAGA
Source organism: Alexandromys fortis (assembly GCF_014885135.2). NCBI lineage: Eukaryota > Metazoa > Chordata > Mammalia > Rodentia > Cricetidae > Alexandromys > Alexandromys fortis. The sequence goes on from NW_026067911.1 coordinate 2,373,194, forward strand.
GAGAGAGAGAGAGAGAGAGAGAGAGGGAGAGATAAAATTCAGATGAGCACAGGGTAACTAGAACAACAGAGGAGTCGGGGGGAAAGCTGGGTAATGGTGCGAGGCCTTCATCTGGCCTCATGCAGTGGAAAATCCTCCATGTGTTCAGTATGACAGCAGAGCTGCTTGTGGAAGACAGTGGGATACATGGTGGAATGTTCCTGAGAATGCTTGGGAACTTTTGTTTTCTTCTCCAGACATAGCAATATAGACAGCCAAGGCTAACCTGAAGTAAGACCTTATTGGTGCTTGTGATCGGTTTGCATTTATCCATTCATTGTCTCTATGCTAATAAACACATAATCCAAGGGTTCTTTTTTTTTCCAAGGGTTCTTTATAGTCTACTTGTTAATTACATATAAAGGGAAGAAAACTAGTCTTGCCCTTAAGGAACTAAAGACTTGTGAAAATACAGCCCCACGTATTTGTTTGGATTGGCTCGCCGCATCACTCTAAGAAAGCAGTGCCCAGGAAACCTGGGGGGGGGGGGGGAAACCAGATGAATTTTCCCCACAGGAATGCTTGAGGAGTTTTATATTAAAAACGGCAAAGGGATAATGCAATATGTTTTAATAGGCTTTTAGAGCCAACTTTACTCATTTTGTTCGGAATCTATTTTTGTTCTACAAGATATTTCTATCCTAAAATTCATACAGCCCAAGGGGAGAGTGTCCTGGGATCTGATCATCTGCTTCGCTCTGCAGTTTTACTGCCGTAGCTCCCATGGCTGGAACACAAGTTTGCCTCGCTCTGTGTAACTTCTCTCCACTGGGAGCCCTTCTGCACTGTTGTGGGCCCCTCTCCCTCCTTTTGTCCTTAGGGGATGTGCCAAGCATCTGTTAGTGGGGACTGCATACAAATGAGAAGTCGATGATGTCTCTGCTATTAGCTCAGCCTTCCGGGTTTCCAGCTCTGACTGGCATGACTTAGCATGGTGGTATGGAATAGCTGCATGCTTTTCCAGGTAAGAGGGTCAAGGTAAAGGCAGTGCTTTGAGACTATTAGCAGCCCTTAATAAAGGCTGTGAGGAAGTCCCTGCAAAGAACTGTGTCTACATAAAAGGGTCAGTTGAGCTGTGGCAGCATGGAGAGACTGGAATTACCTTACCTTCCATTAGTTCTCCTAACAGCCATTCCTTGCTCTCCCCTGAAGGCACTAACACCCTGTGACTAATAGACAGAACCTTTCGGAATCTATTAACTTAGCAGACTACTAGGTTCCGCCAAGTCCAAAGCTAAGACAGTCATCAGAGAGCACCTGGGGCCTGTAGACCCCTCCCCCCTTCTATAACTAACTGCCTTTCCAATGTACCCACACATTCATTTTAAAGTTGTCTTGATTTATGACTTTCTTTGTTCTGGACAACTATGAAACTACTTCCACACTGGAACATGAATTTGGCATAACCCAAATCTGTATTCCCGGACCATAGGCACTCAAAATGTTCCTGAGCAAACTCTCTCTTATTCCTTTTAAGATGAGAGCTATGAATATTGCATTAACAATGCTAAAGTTGTTTCTACACGGGAAGAAAATCTTTTAGGGAAACAAAGCATCTTTCTTCAAACACCACAGGTTAATATGTGTTGAGAACACAGATGAGGGGGGCTGTCTAGCTCCAGGAACTTCTCAGGCAACCTGCGGGTAGCACCCCTTTGGGGGGGTCACAGGGCTAACGTATCAGATATTCTGCATATCAGATATTTACATTATAATTCATAACGCTAAAAAATTAGTTATGAAGTAGCAATGAAATGATTTTTTTTTTTTTGGTTTGGTTTTTCGAGACAGGGTTTCTCTGTGGCTTTGGAGCCTGTCCTGGCACTAGCTCTGTAGACCAGGCTGGTCTCGAACTCACAGAGATCCGCCTGCCTCTGCCTCCCGAGTGCTGGGATTAAAGGCGTGAGCCACCATCGCCCGGTGCAATGAAATGATTTTATGGTGGGGGTCGCCATAGCATGAGGGACTGTATTAAGGAGTCCTTTTTATTCCCATGTAGTTTATTGCATGATTTCCTGGTGCTCCCTTAAATATTTGCCCACATGTCTTGTAATGATGACTGTGTACTAACTTTTTCTATTTACCTACAGATACACTACTGCTTTTCCTGCCAGATCCTACCTCACTCAAGTGTTAGCATTACAAAGTGGTTGGAACGCCGCCTCTGCTCTGAATGATTTAAGAGTGAGGTGCTATTTTTCTGAGGTAGAGTTTGGAGAGCATTTTAGCATAACCCCACTAACTCAGGCTCAACTCTTGGGTCAGAATTTGAAGTTCAATTCCAAGCAGGTTGTCAATGTCTCACAGAAAATGTTGGAGATGAGAGAGTTGTGGATTAAGACTTTTTTTATATTTTGGAATATTTGCACATAAATAGTGAGATATTTCGGGCATTAACTCTGTCTAAACTTGAAACTCATTTGCATTTCAAACAGCGTGTAAAGGTGATTTTATGTGATATTTATAGTGTGCCTATATTTCAGTTGTGGCCAAACAAGGTCAGATGCAGAATTTTCTACTTGTCAACATTATGATGAAATTCAAAAAGCTTAGAATTTGAAACAATTCTGAGTTGGGATTTTAGGTTAGTGGTACTCAGGTGAATCCAGCTTTCTGTTTTCATATTTGACACTGGAGAATGCATTCACCCCTTTCCCATGTTTCTTTTTCTTTTCTTTCTTCTTTATTTTTGTTAACTCTGGGCCCCAGTAGGTCTTAAACAAAACAATTCTCATCTGTATCTCTTTGTAAATGCCCCCTAGTTACCACATTGGTTAAGAATGGGATTACCATGACTTCATGCTTTGTAGAGTACATTGAGCCTCATGCTTCCACCTTCTCTGTAGCACGGATAATAAAATCCCAGAGATAGATATTGGGGTTCAAGATGAAGATCAGAAAAGCAAAGCAGTCAGCCAGTCACTGGCTCTTACCTCTACCTCAGACCAAAATGGGTGTTTTTGCGTCCATGAATCCTCAGACTGAGACCTGTCTCCTCCCATTTTATATTCCTCTCTAGTGCTGGGATTAAAGGCGTGTGTCACTACTGCCTAGCCTCTATGGCTAACCAGTGTGGCTGCTGGGATTAAAGGTGTGTGCCACCACTGCCTGGCCTACATGACTGACTAGAGTGACTGCTTTGCATTCTGATCTTAGACAAGCTTTATTTTTTAAAACACAAAAATATATCACTATACTTTTCCTGTACATTTTCATCAAATTAATCTTGAGAAATTATTGCTTTCATTTTGTGAGGAAGGTAAAGCCTTTCTCTGTTGATATTGTTGTCAAAAACTGAAAAAGTCCTCTTCCTCTATTTTTTTGTAATTTTCTGACTTAAATCTCCAATACTAGTAGTTACACACTTGGGCAGCAGGTGGGCCTCCCAGCAGCTTCAGGGTATATAACACTCTGCCACAGGGGTCATAGTGAGAACTTGGCTACATTTCAGGAACCTCAAGGTTCCTGAAATGCCTTCCTCTTCCTACAAGCCAGTAGATGTCCAGTGAGCAACTGGAATGGGGTGTGAAAATCCTTGTCTTCTCCATCTTCATCACATTCCTGTTTCCTTGGCTGCCCTGGTCCTTGGTACACATTCTATTTAACTCTACACAAAGACATGATCATTAGAGACATGTTTTACTCAAATTACATAACACAGGGCTAGCTTGATTCGTGCATGCCTAATTTCTCTCTTGCTTCCCATCTTTCAGGTTAAAGACACAAACCAGCCTTCATGACAAGAAACTCCAGGTCACGAAACAACTCTAAGGTAATGGCACCAAGTTCCCCAAAACTCTCCAACTCTTCTCCGGAAAGACTGACCCCATTATTGTCCTGTCTCTCTGTCCTGTTTTTTATCTGGTGTCTGTAACATCTAGGCTCCCTCTCCCAATTCTGGTTGCTGGATAAATCCTTCCTTCATCTCCAATACTAGTCTGTCAGACATTAGTTTTTCCAGGCATGAGTTTCAGGACCCATGTCAGCTAACAATATTACTTTCCACTCATACATTTCAAATAGTTTCTATTTTTTTATAAATTAATGCAAATCAAGATTTGAGTTCCTCTTTAGCCTTTTGACTGCTCTCCCTTCTTGGTTGTGTCATCATTTCTAAGGTTATTTCTCAAAAAATGTCCAAGCCCTTTGCCGGCTAGGAAAAGCCTACCTTTCCTGAGGCACAAAACTCCCATTTAGTTTTTCAGCCCTTGAGACTCAGCAGAGTTCCTCCCAGCCAGAGATTTTAGTGCTTAAGCTCCTTTTCAGTCAGGAAAATCTTCACTCATGGATTTATGTACTTTTGCTGTGCTGGTGCTTCGAGCCCTGGTTCTCTCATACATGCTAGATAAGTACTCCTCCATGGAATCAAATCTTCATTCCAGTTCTTCTCTTCTTAGGACATAGTCTTTTTCTTCTTAAAACTCTACTGACAGAGGCTTGAGAGATGGCTCAGTGGTGAAGAGCACTTGCTGGTCTTCTAGAGGATCCCAGGAGAGTTTGTTTTCTAGCACTGTGGATGATCCAGCTCCAGGGTGTCCAGTGGCCTCTTCTGGTCTCCACGGGCACCCACACACATATGGCATACACTCACACATATACATTAATAGACACAAAAATAAAATAAGAGTAATTATTTTAAGAAAAACCCTATAGATATAAATTCATTGTTTGGGACCTGCTTGATGTGGTAGGGTATGTGTGACAAGCTGAATTTTCTTCCTGTGTGTGTAGTCTGATTTTCTTTCTCTTTGAATTTGATATCTTAAATTCCACTGGCCTAAATATATTGTTTTTTTCTGTTAGTTTATGCCAATCATGTTTTTTTTTTTGATTTTTAGAATAAATATTTTTCTTTTTTCTTTTTTAAAAGAAAGCTCCTGGACTGGAATGGTTGTTCAATGGACAAGAATTTCTGCTGCACAAGTGTGAGGACCTTAGCTCAGGTCCTCATCATCTGCACAGAAGAGGAACAGACAGGAGCAGCCCAGGGGCTTGGTACCCAGCCACTGGCCGAGATCTAGGTTCAGGAAGACACCCCAGTGCCAAGGGAAAAGGTGGAGAGTGATAAAGGACCCATGCCTGCTGTGGAGCAATCCTTTTTTACACTATGAATTTTCATTATTCTAATTTTCCAATAAAAGGCTGATTGTCCTATAGCTGGACAGGATGAGATTGAGTGAGAGAACCAGACTAGGAGAATTCTGGGAAGAGGAAAGGTGGAGTCAGAGAGTCACCAGCATGTGCAGAGAGAGCAAGATGGGCATGCTGTACTGAGAAAAGGTACAAAGCCATGTGGCAAAGCATAAATAGAAATATGGGTTAATTTAAATGTAAGAGTTAGTTACTAACAAGCCTGAGCTATCGTCCAAGCATTTATTGTAATATTAGGTCTCTGAGTTTGGGATGGAGCAGGCAGAAGAGAAATGTCTAAGTACACATGCCTTCCTCTACTCTTTGTGTATATAGTCATGGACCAGCATACTCACATGCACAACTGTTACACACACACGTAAAACATGTGTGAATGGTCCTATGTGTAAAATACATATGAGCTGGTTGTCTTGGAAAGCCTCCATTATTCCTCACATCAACCAAAGGACAGGATTTTGTGACTGGCATATGAATTTATCCACCGGTGAGCTTATGGTAGAGTAGGCTCTGGGGATGTGAAGCCGAGCTGGAGGAACTACTTCCCTGTAGGCATACCTTTGGAGGGTGTTTCTTGTTCTAGACTCTTTCCCTTCTCCCACTTCCTGGTGACCATGAATCAGCAGTTGTCTTCTTTCCTCCCAGCTGGTACACCTCACCTCAGACCCAATGTATTAGTCACTTTTCTATTATGGTGATCAAGCAGGAGACCAAGGCAGCTTACAGAAAGAAGGGCCTATTTATGGTCACTTTTCCTCCTGTCTCCTGACCCATTTGCCTTTCTACCTTTCTATCAATTGCACATTTGCTTTTATTGGGATCAGTGATTATCTAAGAGCTACAGAAAAATGGTTTCTAGACCTCCAAGAAATAGTCAATGACGATTTTCCTAAAACAGGCTTTTCAGTTACAGCGAGGGGTTTTCATTTTGGGGGTGCTGTTTCTGTCCTTCATGCTCTGTTTCCCTTTTCTATACGTATTAGAAACTAGGAGTTGATTTCCTAGTTCGCTGGCTTTCCTTTGAAACGGGGCTATTTCTTGAATCTAATCTTAATGCTGGTTTTGAGCTGTGCAGTGGCCAGTCTATTATTTATGATCTTTGTTCATAATCAGGAATCCCCTCCTCCACCATCTCTGCAGGATTTGGCTGGCCATCAACATCCAGAGGAATCTTCCAGGTACCAAGCACGGCCCACGGCCCAACATCAGTGCTGTGACTACAGCCCCTTCAGAATGAAGCTTTAGGTCATGGAACATCAGGTTGGGTTCAAGATCCTCTTGTCTTTTATCTTGAATCTGTAAAAACGTTTATATCCTACCTAATATTCTTCAACAAATACTCAAAACCTGTTGTGAATCTGTAGAGAACAGGAAGCCTTCCTATGAGGCATCTATCAGAAAATCTGCTAACTTTCAGGTGTGTGGGTCATCTTCACCTTCCTTTTACAGGGTTACTGTACATTGTGAACACCCTGCTGTTCATTTCTGTGTAAGATTTAGCACAGGAACAGACAATTCCCTAGTAATAGTGCCATTAACTCTTGAAGCACGGCACTCATTTGTCCCACTTATAGGGTACTGCCGCCTGTTACAGTAAGCAAAAAGTATGTTTGCTTCTAGAATTGTAATACTATTTTATTATTCTAACTTCTTAAGAAACCAAAATTGTTGAGTAAATATTATCAGAACAAAAAAACCCATGTTAGCTACATTAAAGAAAAAACCATTAATTTTGCGATACTTTTCCTTCCCCATATCTGAGTGGACAATACAAAACAACCGACCAGCAGGGCTCATCCTGAAGCTGCTTCAACATCCTTTCCTTCTTTACTGACCCTGTAGGTTTGTCAGAGGGTAGTTCAGGTTGAACATAAGCCACAGAGAGTTTATCATTTTTTTAAAAAAACAAAACAATGGATCACGTAGACTCTTTGATCACAAGTCAAAACTAGATGACAGAGATGTGACACAATATAATTTATTAAATAAGACACACCTCAACCCTGAAATGTCTCACTTGCCCCAAAAGTTCATGATGTTATGACTTCTTTTGACTTTGTCCTTGTGCCCAATTTAAGTTCATGATGTCAAGAGTCACAGTCGTGTACCTGTGCTTCGACTTTTGAAAAGACTGCTTTACTTATAGAAATACATGCAAAATGCTGAGGGCCACCCACTTGTGTCACGTGACTACTCCTCAAAACTCATCATGGCCTCAGAAATGGGCCATGCAATGGGCTAGCCTGAGCCACATGTGATGAAATAGCAAAACAAGCATTCTTCGTGCTATCTGGATCTCTAAAACACATATCCAGGGCTTCCAGGTAAGAAACTATTGATTCATTATATGAGATAGGTAGACTTAAGAGAGCTGTGTAGGAAGTTCTTAATAAACTTCTTAAACTTCAGATGCTTATTGTCATTATTCTAAAGTCAGGCTATGTTCTTGGTGGAATTGTCTCCTATACTTCTATGACTAAGGAAGAGCTCTGTCCACCATCTCTGTTCTGTGAAATACCTGGAACTTCCTTTGGTCCAGATACAGCATTGATACACAGGACTAATCAGGGGATTTAGGCCTAAGCCCTCAAAACCAATTTGTGAACAAACAAGATAGAGAACAAACAGATTCTCTATGCCTCTAGATTGTTTCCCGTCTCTATTCAAAGTTAGAGCATCTGGAAGCATTGGAGCTATACGCTCTTACCCAATGATCTGGACAAATTCCCTCACAGAATGAAGAGCAAGCACTGTTCTAAGTAGAAGCTCACTTGGTTGGCCAAAGTGTATATTAATTTATTCGGTATTCTTCCCCTTTAACATCAGTGCCAGTGGCAATTTATCTTTGAAAAATTATGACTACAGTTTCTTTTACCAAAAGTAAAATCAATGAAGAATATTTCTAATGCTGTCCCATAGCTCAGAATTTTTTCTTCTTCTCATGCTAGTAGGCAGGATATCTAGATGGACACTCCCCTCCACTCAGGTGCCACTGCAACGCCTGTCACTTCCCTACATAGTAGCAACCTGGTTTCCAATTGTGTGCTCGCAAGGTTTTCAAGGATCTTAGCAAACATAAAAATAGAATATTAGATAGATAAATGACAAACTGTGTAGCTTTTACAAAGAGAGCAGTTTAATACTTTGAAGTTGCTTTAGGAGCTTAGTGACTTGGCCTGATGTTCCCTGCAGCCTTCTCTTCACGCTGTGCTGAACTGTGTAGCCAGCAAAGCCCAGATTTGTTAATTGCCATTATCAGATGAACGGGGTTGCAGCCTCACAAAGCTGGGCAGCCACACAAGTCAAAGGCGAGGCTCCACTGCTGGTGAAAACCAGGTTCCTACCCACCAAAGCGTGTGGGTCCTCGTGTGCTTGGCGTCTAGATGTGAGGAAAGGTAAATGAACCAATATGCCTTGGTGCTCTTAAAATACACATGCTTATTTTCCACCCCACCGCCCCCCCAGCAATTTGTTTTTTCCTACAAAGAACAAATAAGGCACTCCCTGGTTCCTTCACCACAAGATTTTATTGAGTAGATACTGGGCTGGGAGACCTGTAATGGCATTCCGGGTCACAGAAGTGAGAAGTGGCACTGTCCGGAGACCAATGAAGGGGACAGAAACTGACCTGGCAACTCCCTTGCTGCTTTGCCCACTCTTCCGTTTATATGAGGATGACAGCCAATCTCTGTTCACACTGTATTAAATGAACAAATGGAAAAAATCATAAAATAATGACAGCATGAGGGGACAGCACCCAGCTCTAGCTCCCTAGTCTCTTATGTTCCAGCCCTAGGGACTTATACTCAAGCAGAGATTTTTGTGTTTAAAAATACAAAAGCTTGAATGTTGAGAGACTTTTGCTTTTAAGAGATTACTTTGGTCTCCTCTTACTGCTGCACTAAACAATCACAAACTTAGTGGCTTCAGCTCTAACAGCCTATGATGTAGAGCTCTGGTCTGGCAAGGAGAGGTCTGTACCCTGCTCTCCCCACGTGTCTGCTGTGTTTCACTCGGTGGCTCCCAGTAAAATGCTTTTTCTTGTTTCTTTAGATCCTAGAAGCTTCCTGCAATTCCATGTCTTATGGTCCTCTTCATCTTCCAACCAGCAGCTTCTAGTCTAGTCCTTCTCTGTGGCTGGCTTTCTGCCTCCTCCTTGCTGATCTCCTTTCTCTGCATGGAAGGGAACTTCTTGCCAAGTGTCCCCTATTTTATAGTCAGCTGATGGACAGTTGTATCTCAGCTTAGTGAGAAGTTTCAACTCCCTCTTCTTTGAAGGAGCTGTGAATCTGAAGTCCTGGGAGCCAGCATTGTCCACTCCAGAATCCCACTCTTCACTAACAGATCTGGAGCAGGGGTGGCTGCTGGGGCCACACAAGCTGTAGCTTCTCATTATACCATCATGGTAATCAGAACCACTGCCCTAGATCGGAAGAAGTCCAATCATTTTTAAAATATAATTTTCTCTGTTCTTTTCCTTTTAATCTCCCTCCAGAGACTAAGATAGATTGACCTCAAGCACAAAAAGAATACTTACTCTTTGTTACTGAGTTTGCTGAGAGCCAGTTACATAAGCTACATAATCCTGTACAATTTAAACCAACAAATTAACCCATTTCACCCTTCCCAGAAGTCACTTGTATGGGGGAAAAATCAGCTAAAGAAGTGAAGGCACGAAACACCAATGTTTTAGTTTTGTTAGACCATCACATTATATGTCTACCACTTACCTTCTTTATCTTGAAGAATTTTGTTTGTAACATTTTAAATTCCCCCAAAAGGTCTTTTTCTATTTAAGTTTAAAATATTAAAAATATTTTTCCTCTATCTTACTGTATTTTACCTTGCCATGTTTGATTGCTGTCTCTTAGAAGCCTGCTCTTTTCTGATGAGAGAGAAAGGGAGTTGATCTGGAGGGGAGGAGGAGTGTGGAAGAAGTGAGAGGAGCAGAGGGAGAGGAAACAATAATAAGGGTATATTGTATGAGAAAAACTGATCTTCAATAACTGAAAAAAAATTGTATTTTATTTCAGATAGTAGTAGTAGACCTAACCAGGGTTCATTCTCAGCCGAAAGGAGGTTTCATGACTCATTAGTCCCGTATGTGAATGTGGTCAAAATACTAGAAAAAGTGAAATAGGGAAGTGAAGATTTATTTGGCTCCACTGTTTATGTCCATGGGGTCTCCTGTGTGAGCAAGACATCTGGGCAGCGGGAGAGTGCAGCAGAGGGGCACTCCTTACTTTATAAATCACCAGGATCAAAGAGGACATCAGGAGCATGTTAGAGATGGTAAACCCCAAGGACCCTCCCTTGGTGATGTACTTCCTCAAGCTAGGACCCACATCCCAAATTAACACCACCAGCTGGGGACCAAGCTTCAAAGCAGGAGCCTGCTGGTTCACTCCAGAGTCAAGCCATAACTCACACCTTCAAACCAAGGTCGCCAAAGGAACCACAGAAGCCTTCAACAATTTACAGGAGCTGATGCAACAATTTTCTTCAGTTCCCCAATTTTCTTACATCTTTTAAATGTACCTCTTTTCCACATTTCTATGGTTTATTTGAAAGGGAAGTTTCAAAAACCATTTCAGCATGGTTTCATCACTAGAAAAGCTCCCACGCCCTGAGACTGCACCTAATATCTAATATCTGTTTTAACATGCCTCAGGAGAAAGACCTGGACTGTACAGACCAGTCAAGAAGCAAGGAGGAGGGATTTGAGATTTTTCTCTTGTAACTTGAGCTGAATTTAGAGTTTTATAATGTTTTACTTGACACAATCTGTTTTGAATATTTCTTCAGAGGAGATAGAAAAGAGTTAGTGTTCCTTTGGAAATCAACCATTTCCTCCATTTTTTCCAGTCATTTGGTTGCATTTATTTTATCTTCTTTTGAAGGCATGTCCCCTGCCAAAGGGGTGGACTGTCTTATTACGTATTTTTTGTCCTCTGTCTGAGGTTACTGGCTGGATGCTCAGATCACTCTCTTCAGTTCACAGTTCTGGGGTCACTATGATAGACCAGCGTGGCCTAGAACAAGCCTTCCACCACTGTACTCAAAATTCCTGACATAAGCATTTTAAGTCAAAGAAGGTTCATTTTGGTCCAGAGTTGTGTAGGGATCTGTATTTAGGATGGTAAAGGCATAATAGAGCAAGCAGCACACATCATGGCAAGCCTGGAGTCAGATAAATAGTTTGGCAATGTTCTGCTGGCTTCCTTCCCCTCTTTTCTTCTGCCTGTGTCCTCAGTCCATAGCATGATACCACCCGCATTCAGGGTGGTTTTCCTCTCTAATAATCTTTGAAAATATCTTCTCTGACACATGAAGAGATATTCCTCTCCAATCCTATAGGTGATGATGAACCCATCAATACTGACAACAAAGACTGATCATCGTACTAGGGATGCTAGTATTAAAGCAGTTCTCCTTGGAGTTTGAACCTGAGGGTACCACCCTTTCCTAGTTTGTCCTTACTCTCACTATGACAAGATATGGCATAGCTAGTCTTTTATGTTTTTTACTTCCTTTCCATTTCCAATCCTAGAAGGAACTGAGTAGAGTATGCTGTAATTATGGCCTGCTACTTATCTTCCTTGATCCTTCTGGACTCATGAATCGCTTAGAACAAGTCTCTGATGCGGTCCCTCTGCTCCTTGCCTTTAGCGGTCACTGCACTTCTCTCCACTTCTGAAGATGACTTCAGAGTATTGCACTTGTGCTTCTAGTCTGGGGGAGTCCTTCCAGGCTGAGAACGATTTCTTCCCATCTTTGAAACTGTCACTATAACAAATCATTTATTTCCTGGCTAAGACATTGCATTTGCTCTGACCTTTCCAACACAGGCTTAGTCTAGCCATGGATTCTTCTTCAAACCAGGCACTCTTCTATTTTGCCACAAGTCTCTAAGCATGGGTCAAGTTCTGCTACCAAGCATCTCTGCAGAGTCTAGCTCAGTCTTTACCCATGTGCCAATTCATGGTCCCTTTGAGGGAGCTAAGTGTTGGGTAGAAATAATAATAATAGTTAAGGGTTCTCATCTCCAACCCAAATTAGATAACTGAGAAATTTAACTCCATGATTTTCCCATTATGGTAAGCAAGCAAATAACTTTTTCCAGGCGTGCATATGAGCACACACACACACACACACACACACACACACACACACACACACAGGGGGCAATGATGGTGCCATGATAGATTAGAAGAAATGCCTGAGTGATATCTATATAAACAGATGTCTGTGGAGAATCAGCAGGTCTAAACTATTTCCAGAAAATGCCTGAGTATGTAGAGCCACACAGCCTCCTTTATAATGCACAGGCCAAACATTCTCTGCAGAATCTCATTCTTAGTCTGCTCACAAACACTTCCAAATCTCTCCTTGCACCTCTGCCTATGGACAAATGTAACTAGACCATGCATAGCCTCACCTTCAATCCCAAATTCATCTGCATGCTGTTTCCCCCATTTTAATGCAAGGGAAAAGGTGAAGGTGTCTCTGAGCAACAAGACTGGACATGGACTTACATGTCCAGAGTTACAGTTTCAGCTATTCCAGGGGTTCCAACAGTGTCCTCAAGTCACTTTGTTGCATCTTTGGGTCTTCTGCTTGGATATTGGGAGGGGAGATTAGGGAATCATGAAGTTTTTGTTGCTTCCCCAGAGTTCCCTATTACTGGGGAGTAGACTTTCTGAACTTATTTGGACTTGGGTTGTTAAGTTCAACGACTCCTCTCATGACCAACACTGATTATTCTCCAGTCAAAATTTTAATCTCTTAACTTTACCTAGGAGTGCTGTGGGTTCTAGTTTTCATCCAGTCCTTTTATCGTCTGAATCTAAGGAGTGATGGTTAGAGTCTATCAACTTGAGATAAAGCAGAGTCACCTAGGAAAACGGAACGTCATCGGAGGCGTTGCCTCCAGCAGAAATGGTCTCTAGCCATGTCTGTGGGACACTGTCTTGATTAATATTTGATGTAGGATGGGCCAGTCCTTTGTAGGCAGTAGCATTCCTAGGCAGGTGGTCTTGGTTTATATAAGAAAAGTAGCTGAGAAAGTCATAGGAAGCAAGCCAGGAAATTAGGAAATGGCATTCCTCCACAGTTTCTGTGTGAGTTCCTGCCCTGAGTTTTAACATTGCTACTCTAAAGGATAGACTGTAACCCGCAAGGTAAGTTATTTTTCATCAGTTTTTTTTTTAAAAGACCACAACAACAGCAGCAGCAGCAATAACAGAATCAACCAGAACACAAGAAATTGACAAGCTGGAAATAAAACCCTAATCCTCTCCCTTCCTCCCCTCCTCTCATTCTTCTTCCTTACTCTCCAAGTTCTCTCCTCCTCTCTTTTTCCCTCTCCTTCCCTTCCTTTGACTTTCCCTGTCCTCTTGCTTGTCCTTTTCTTATTCCCTCCTGTGTCTCTTCCCTTCGTCTCCTTCCTAGGTAAAGAATGTTTTGCCTCTAAATTGGTGGTGGGGCTGAAAGTTAAGAAATATAAGTACATGCCAGAGCAATAATTTAATCTTAGACATTTTAGTTTTTACTAGATAAACTATTCTACTTCATCTTCCTATAGTTCACCTTTTCCCCTTGAATATCATACATTATCTAAAAGAATTTTCCCTTCATCTCCAAGTACATCCTTCAGCAGTTGGCCACGTTAAAGTGAGAAACAGGAATTTAATCTACTAGGCTATGCAGCATGTCATAAAAATGCTCTGGGGTAAATTGATCAGTCATTTAAAATTAATGTGCATAAACATTCCTTTATGGGGTATGTTTTAAAAGACCATAAAGAGCCATAATGAAGCTCACTTGCAGTCATCAGATCAGGGCATGGCTAGGACATGAACTTAGATGTCTCCTTTCACCTAGTTGCAAAATTATGGTATTTCATTTTTACATATAAATTAAATTAGGAAAGCTAAACAAATATCAAGACTTTCCTTTTCCTATTTTCATGAGTCTCAGCATTTTCTGTTTGATTACAAAATGTAGAATTTATCATCTCCTATGGGGACCAGGGACTGGAGAAGTGACTCAGCAGTTAAGAGTGCTTCCTGCTCTTGCAGAGGACTGGGTTTGGTTTCCAGCATCCACATGGTAGCTCCTAACCACCCATATCTCTTGTTTCAGGGGCACAATACTCTCTTCCTACCTCTATAGACTGCTATCTATACCAGATGAACATGAAATCACAAGGCTCACACACATACACACATTTTTTAATCTTAGAATTTATTAGCAGTTTGGTTTAATCTATTTTAAATTTATTTATAAGCATTTCTGCAAATGTATCTCACAGAAATGTTTTAGTATTCAGTTTTTTTAGGGAAAGTTCAGTCAGAAGGTAGTAATATATTTTAAAATATGGCTTAATTAAAGTGGAAATAAGGAAACATTATAGAAAAGGAGGCTAAGTAACCCTTGATCTTTTGTCAACCATTAGAACCACAGATTTCCTGTATCAGAGTCCTACATCTAACATAAACCTTCATCAAAACAGAAATGGAATACATGATGAAATTTATTGGAACTTAAATTCAAATATTTGTCTGCATAGACAGACCATCAGAAGTTTATTCAGTGTGATATGCAAATAAATTTCATTGAAATCATTCATGATTTGCACCCAGTCACATCAGAAGGCACGATGCTGTTGTATTTGACCTGTGATTCTACAGCTTGCGATTTAACTTCTCCTCTCAAGTAATTGAAATCAAAGACTTAACACCCTGAGAGAATCTGTATTTCAATAGCACCAAATCTTCTCAGAATGACTAAAGGCAAAACAGGTTGGAAAGCAAACGACAAGACTCTTGCTGGATGATGGAGCTGCAGGCAGACCACTAGGCAGAGAGATGGAACACCTCATCTTCCACACTGGGCAGGCATATGCCATTCTGTGGATATCACCTGCTCAGCATCAGGACAGCCTGTCAGAAATCACTGGACAAGGAAAGGACCTTAGAGGCCATGTAGTACCTTCCTTGCTTTATAGGCACACAAGTTAAAAAGCTAAAAGGCTTGACAGAGTGAACCAGGTTGCGTGGGCCCCCATTTCCTGTCTCCTATCTTCCAACACATGAAGGCTTTTTTTCCTAATTCCTCTGGGACTGCGGCAGATCTTTCTATAGTTCATATAATCAGCCCATACGTTAAAGGAACAGAAGGAAAAGCAATGAACTCAGTTCACCCCCTTGAATGTTAATTCAGCTGAAATATTCCTTATGGTAAGAAATCCTTCTCTACTGCAAACACTTGTAAAAATAGATCAACAGACGAGATCATTGCACCTCAGTCTTTACCCTACACCCCACTGTTACACACATCTATTCTGGGTGAATCAAATTGCATTATTGCCCCTTTTGAGTGTTCTTCCTATAAGCAGTGAGCTATGTAAAATCAGTTATCATTCTTACGAGAAATTATAGTCTCAAGCCTCCAGTACAAGTCAAGGCACAATGGAGCTTTGATGGATGGATGCCAGCGAGTGACCTTGTTTTGTATTTGTGACCTGTGTATATACTAGGTACTCTCTAAGTTTTCAGTGGGTAATCGAATAGAACATTAGGAGGCCTCCCTAGCTAGATACAAGGCTGACTTTTAAAGAAGCAATTGCTTATGGAAAGCTTTGTATGTGTTAATTTTTCATAGCTATGACAAAATGCCCGAGACAAACAACTTAAAGGAGTGACCATTTATATTAGTTCATCGATTCAGAGTTCCCCAGACCAACAATAGTTAGTTATCTAACTTCTGGGCCTGAATACAGAGGCAGAGCATCACAGTAGGGGAGTTTGTGGCAAGGCAATATGGTTCAAAATAGTTATTATATTGCATAGGAAACAAAGAGAATAGAATGGTCTGAAGACAAGATATACCCTTCAGAAGTGGTCTCGCAGTGGCCTACTCTCTGGATCAGTCTTCATCCATTAATGATCAGCCCAGCTATTAGCTAATTCAGTGGTCCATCCACTGATACCACCATGTTGGTCCAGGCATCTCTCAATCGCCTCACCAGCTGGAGGCCAAGTCTTAAATACAAGAAGTCTTTGGAGCACGAGACCTCCTGTAAAGGAGTCAGAAAAAAGACCATAGCCCTAAAACTTGGCAGAGGAAGGCTGAAGCATAATCCCCCTGCCTCCAACCCTTCAGCATATCTCCATAGGCCCTACGGTGACACTGAATACTGTCATTTACCTCAATTGACATTGCGTCAAGCTGCCTTTTAAAAATTTATGTTTATACTCACAGACAAATTCTATTTTTAGCCGTAATCAGAGAACCATTTCTTTCCAGTGAGCAGTGGCGAGGCATTTGGCTGCACAAGTTCTGAAAAGGGACAGGTGACTGCCCAGCTCTAAAGAAGGCACCTACACGGGTCCTTGTAAGGTTCAAGGGACATTGCAGAAAAGCAAACAGAAAGAATGTGAGCACAGGAAGATTGGGAGGAGGCAATGATGCATCTTCTGGGCAAGATTAGTGCCCACATTGGGGAAAGAGGAGGAGACATATGTGTTCTCTCTGCTACTGTTTCTTTTTATCACTTTTCCTGCTTCATTTTCACTATGCCTAAGGGTCAGCTGTTATTATCTTCATTCCACAGTTTGGAAAATGGAGTCTCAGTCAAGTAGAGTGACATGTGGAAGGCCATGGATCACCCAGATGTGCCACATCTCATCTCCCCCATCCTCTGCCCCATCTTCTAGCATCCTACCTTGCTGGTGTGGCCAGGACCCATCCACGGAAGCCAGAAAAGGCCATCTTATCTCTGGAAGTGGAGCTACAGGCAAGTGTGAGCTGCCATGTGAGTGTTAGGTACAGGGAACCCTTGTCCTCTGCAACACCAGTAAGTGCATTTGCTAAGCCGTCACCCCAACTCCCACACGAAGTATTTTAATGTCTTCTGTGTGATGTGGTTTGAGTGCTTTGGTCCCCTCAGGATCTGTTGATTCAGATCTTAATCCCAAAGAGGAAGTGCACTGTTGGGGAGCGATGAAGACAAGATACGAGCCCTCATCAGTAGGATAAGAGGATTCCAGACTGTCCCCATGTCTACCATGTAAGTTACAATGAACTGAGGAATGAGGTCTCACCAAAACATTCTGGGGTTTTGATCATGGACTTGTCAGCCGATAGAACTCTTGAGAAGTAAAGTGTGTGTATAAGTCATCAAGTTTTATTACAGCAGCATGGGTACATTAAGAAAATTAGTAATATGTATCTGTTTTGAGTGCAAGTAAGTGCAGCTCTTAATCAAATACATGTAATGCTCAAATGTATGTGTGTGTGTCTGAGCGTCTGGATGTCCGTGTGTCAGGGCTGTTCTTAGAATGAATGTAACACTTCTGGATTCTTTCCAGCATAGATCTGCAGCATCAATCACTAGCTGCTATGAAGATGTGTCTTTTTCTACTTAGTTTCTCTTCCTACAGTAGTAAAGTTTGAGCTACAATTAGTCGCTCACTTTGGTTTGTGGTATTGTCTGATTCTTATATCAGCATCTCTTCCTCTCCCCTCCCCACGTCTCCCATTCTTCTTTCTTCTTCTACTCTCCTCCCTTCCCTCTCCTTCCTCACTTGATACTACGTTTTCCATCTTCTCTTCAGTTGGAGGAAGCTGTAAGACAGGTTTCCAGACATGAACTGTAGATAGACTGAGTAGATTGCTTGTAAGTGTCACCATCCTCCCAGTCTGTTGTATAAAAAAAATCCTTGCAGCTCCCTATTTCTCTTATCCCTTCATCTTTGGGAAGAAATTCGTGTCCTTAAATGGCAGTGACAAAGAAAAGACTCCACAATCCCTTCTGCCACAGTGACCTTTGCTGCGTTTTGATGTGAGAAATACTCGTTGATTAAAGCCTCCGAGATTCAGATTTATTTTTGTTATACCAGCTAGCTTGCAATAACATTCTGCTCTATTTGAAGGAGCCAGAACTATGCCTGACTGCAACCTATTAATGATGCGTACTGATGGGAACGTGACAGGAACAGCAGATTTGTGGAGAGACATGAGTCGTTTTAGTTTGTATGTAAGGCATGTTTGTGGGAGGCAACATCTTGCACTTCCTCTTCATTTCATGACATTTCCATCTATAAGCCAAGTGAGCAATCCTACGCACTGCCTAAAGGTCTCTCTCTCCACAGCTGTCCTCTGGAGCTGTGATAGAAAGGGGCTACTTCCATGTGGGCCTACATTGCCTTTCTATCGGCTGTTGGGTACCATCCATGAGACCGTAGGTCTATGCTAGGAACGCGAAGACAATGAGTAAGAGAAGGGGACTTGAGGGACTTGAGCTATTTCTCCACACATCTTAGACATGCTTTCAGAGTCTGTCCTGGCTCTGTCATGTGAAGTCCACTTCTCTCTGATGGAGTATTGCTCAGTTTTATGACTTTGTGGGTCAGACAATAATCAGTAAATGATAGGTACCTTGAAACACAGGGTAGCTTCATCTTTCCTGGGCCAAGAAGCAGGCCAAAATTTTCTTGAAAGAGAAGTTATCTGCAGTATCAGTGATCTCAAGAGAACCAATCCATCTTGATAACCTTACCAGTTTCCTGAGCATGCTAAAACGTATCCGTTTTGACCTTGCTTCTTTTTAGGAATAGATAATGAAAATATCATATATTTCCATTGCCATGAATTATACTCTATTAGTAGAAATAGTCGCTAAAGTCTTTAAATTTACTCAAATGAGAGAACCTATTCAGAAAGTCATCAAACTGCGAAGAACACTTATACTTAACATTCTACTTCTCTAGAGTCCTCTTGGTTCCAGCCTTCCTTCTCTAGAGTAACAGAGCATTTGCTGTGAGCGTGTGTCTGAGGGTGAGGGATAAAAAGGAGATGGGGCCTGTGAGGAACGGTCTCACAGTACATGCACTTGGTGAGGTGGAGACCTAGGGCAACTGATGGACCATTGCAGGGCAAATCTGCGATCTTGAGAACCACGTGAGCTGCTGTACCAGGTCCATGTCTGAGTCCATGTCTGAAAGTGGGAGAGTCAGAGAGGCAGGGGCACAGGGGAGAGAGAGCCAGTGAGGGGTGTCGCAGGAGAGAGAGACAGAGAGAGAGAGAGAGAGACAGGGGTGCAGGGGAGAGATAGCCAGTGAGGCAGGGGTGCAGGAGAGAGAGACCCAGTGATACAGGATTGCAGGGGAGAGAGCCAGTGAGGCAGGGGCGCAGGGGAGAGAGCCAGTGCAGCAATCAAAGTTCCCCTATGGAGCTTTCTGTTCACTCAGCCTGGCAGCAGATTGGGCGAGCACCATCCACACCAGGAAGACGATCTGCTTTCTTCAGCTTACTAATTCAAATGTTAACCTCATCCAAAAACACCCTCACAAAACACCCAGAATAATGTTTAACCAGATATTTGGGCATGAAGTCAACATGACACATAGAATTAAAACCATTATAGTCTGTATTTGTGAGATCAAATACCCATTTGCAGAATTCTTGCATAAAGCCCAATGTTTAATTGGAATTTTCAATTCCTCCTCTCTAGATTAGGTTTGTAAGTTTCTGAGTATTTGACCACTAATAATGTCTATGTACCTCTGTGTATTCCTGTGTGCGTGCATGTGTGTGTATGTGTGTGTGTGTGTGCGTGTGAAGAGAAAGAAGTTACTCTAATAGTAAGTATAATGTTCCCCAAAATGTTGTCTTTTCCCTTAACTTATTTTTGTGGTGAATGAGTTGGAATAACCAGACAGAGAATGTTGGGAGGCAACTATATCGTTTACCTCTTCCATCGTCATGTTAAACACATAGGGAACCCCGAACAGTAGTAGAGTCTGGAAGAACAGGCTTTATTTTCGTCTCCTTTTTCATGATTTAACTTACATGTTATTTATATTAGTAAACACCAAGTAGAGTCTCAAGGCTATGTTGAGTGGGCAGTAGTGATTTTTCCAACATTCCGTGCTTTCCTGTGTATAAAATCTTGACAGAGAAACACAGCCAGAGGCAGAGCCCAATATGTTTATCATTGACATTCTCAGCAAATACCTTCTGAACAAAGGAATAAACAAGGCCATGTCTGGACCATGTAACGTTTTTGGAGGAAGGGGTGCATTCACGTCATGTTATCAAGGCTTTCTGAGCTTTTTTAAGCATATTTTTATTATTTCCCTTATATTTGGAATTATAATTACATCATTTCCCCTTCTTTTTCCTCTCCCTCCAAACTCTTCCAGATACGTCTCCTTGTTTTCTTTGTTTTTATTAATTGTTGTTTTTCAAAAGGCAAAAAATATATTAAAAGCGAGCTACTCCAGATTGATCATTTATTTCTAGTCAAATGTTCCTTTCCTTATTTTCCTTCATTATTCTAACCTACTCAGTGTGAGTTTATGGCAATCATCTTCCTTCTAATTTGTAACATACATCGAATAGACAATTGGCACAGTTTCATGGCAATCCATTTTATCTGCGAAAATTGCCAACTTTATCATCCTTGGCTCTTCTTAGAGCCTAATGCTGTAGGCTCCAGGCCATTATAAAAGCTTTTGTTTTAAGGTGAAAGTCTGAATTTTCCAAAGAATTCTAAGTTAAATAAAATTCTTTGCCCTTCTAACAGTTGGGGATATAGTCTGGAAATACGACTCTCAGTTGTTCTGTAAATCCCCTTTTTATTTCTGGTACCCTGTGAAAAGTAACAGATTGCATTTAGTTAATGATTCTGGGGCTCTCATTAAAAATATAGCTTTTGTCATCAAGACTGAATTGTTGCATCTCTAACCACCTCTGTGTGGTGCATGGTAAACTGCACCGCAATTGGAAAACTCAGTTACTGAGTGGCTTTTGACAAGGTCCTCTCCTACCTTCGGAAAGCAGAGAGAAAAATTCAGGAGAGCAGTCACAGTGAAGCAGAGAAGTACAAAGGAGTAGATGGATCCAGTTGGATAAAACCCATCTGAAGTCACGATACACCCTGAGACACACCACTTCTCCACGCATCTCCCTCTCCCTCTGGACCATCAACATACATCTGAACCATACAACACACTGATCTGAACTAATGCTGTGTTTTCCTCTGGAGGCCGAGAGGCAACCACCACTGCTCTGATAGCTGCACAGTCCCTGACATGTGCATAGTTTGATAGTTGGGAAAGCTAACAATTAGGCTGTAAACTCTAAGGAGTGGAAAAAATTAAGAATTGGACAAAAATCATAATAAATGTCAACATAATTGTTAGCTTTGTGTTTGCAAGTTCTTGGCTCTCATCCACAGAACTTCCTCCTACTTTTTCCTCCTTAAGTTCCTGTGGAACTACTCCTATTTTCCATTTTTGATACAAAATAGTTCTCTCATCCTAATTTGCTGGCAAAAATATATTTTAATTTAAAACTCAAAATAGGGAAAAAACTATTCTTATTAAAGAGATTTTAGGCATTGCTGACAGTGTTTACTAGCCAGAGGGCAACCCCTTAGGAACCTTCTTCCGGACAAACCATCTACCTCCCCCACTTTCCCCATATGTTCTAGGGGCATAAAGACACAATCCACCAGCTGCAATCCCGGTGCAACGCTCACTCGCCTTTCGCTCCCATCTCTTGTTCACGAATGTGCTTCCATTTTCCCATAGCAAACATTGGGTGCAAACCCCTCCACCGTGTTTTCCTGAGTTTCTCTCTGCCTTAGCAATCCCCTCGCTGCTGGAACGTCATCTAAACCTATTGCTGACCCTCTTTCCCACCCATTGTACCTTCAGTTTATTGAAACTAGGCCTGCATTTCTGGAATTATTGTAGTAGAAACCAACAAGGACACACATTCTAATAACTGCACATGGTGTACCCTTCTGTTTTTTTTTTTTTTCCTGCAACAGGGACCAGAGTCAGTGATGTTCCCCTTCATCAGAATTCTCCAGCCCTGGCCAAGTTGGCAACTCTATCCTACTTACTTAAGGAATGAGTTCTTTCTTTCACTGTTTCTCCTCTCAGTAGTACCTCAATATGTGCCATGTAACCTTGAACCATACACTTCTACCTAAATGTATCACCCCATTCTTATTTTCTCTCCTGAACTTTGTCTATATTTCACCTTCCATTGCCTTTCTCTTTGGGAGCCTTTAGCGGGCTCCATCTTTAAATTATCCTCAACACAAGCTACCGAGGATCTACTGATACCAGCTTTTCTTCCAGATTTGCTATGTTCATTAATAGTAATCCAACTCAAATCTAGGAGAAACATTAGGCTTAGAGCCACAAGCCCAGATCAAGCCCTAGCTCCAGTTTTACAATGTTAGTGAGGTTCTAACTAACCTGTGCCTCCATTTCTCCATAGGAAAAGTTGTAATGATAAAACTCCATGGAGTTTAAAAACTAAGGCAATGAAGATGACCCATAAATGCCTCTTGCAAGGTTCCTTTCATGCAGCCATGCAAGGTTCCTCCCCCTGCAGCCATGGAAGGTTCCTCCCCTGCAGCCAGCACAACGCAAGCAGCAGGTAGGGACTGCCGACTTCTGTAACCGAGGAGCACTGCTGTGGCACTATCAGGGAGGATTCCCTCAGCAGGGCTTGGGGAGGAGCGGGAGACAGGCGGGAGGATGGGGTCAGGGTCCGGGAGACGGTCTGGAGTGGGCGTGGCTGAAGACAGCTGTAGGGGCATCATCACTCTGCTTCTCCTGTGCTCAGCCTCACGTGTGCTTCGCTTGCCTCTCTCCAGCCGTAGTCACGCAGACAGCTCTTTAGCAGACTTCCTTCTTGGTAACAGAACACACCATAAAACATTGGAATGGATGTTTTTCACTAAATAATACATTGTGAATGTTCTTCCAGTCAACAGAGAGGGATCTAATTAGATTGTTTTTAAGGGAACTGAAATGTCATAGTGCAGATGTAGTACGGTTTTAGAAGAGGGTTTTATTTAGGTCCTTTGCTCCCACCCCTATATCCACGTATGTGGCGCCTGCACCACCTGGAACCACTATCGGGCAAGGGTCTGGAGAGTAAAGAACACAAAGAGATGCGGGTCACTCTGGAAGCAACAATGCCAATTTTATTAGGTTCCAAGGCAGCTTATATAGTGCTCTCCTTGACTAGTGGCCATGCCCAAGCTCTCGGAATTTTTCAGCTGCAAGCCCACCAGAAACCACTTCCTCATTATCAGAAACTCATTTGAGGGTTCCATGCTCAGAGCATAGCATATAAAATCAAGTTGTTGACTGAGGCAGGCAAGGGGTCATAGAAAGTTCAGGGTCTGAGGGTCTGCGGCTCCCAACACACTTAAGCCCCTCCACCCTTAATACGCCCCTCTTTCTCTTCCATATCAACAGTCCTATTAACATTCTGAGCCTTCTCCCTTAGAGACAACTTCCCCTCCCATGGTCCCTCACAAATTTCCTGGTCTACGCATACCCAGTCCCATATAATATATATATTCTCAAAGTTATAATAGGCACATAAGAGAGATTGTGGGTTTATTTTTCTCACCTCACTTAATACCACAATGTCCAGTCATGTTTCTGCAGCCATTCCCTGTTAAAGAGCCACACGGTCTGCATCTATTTTCTCTTGGCATCCATGCCTACCCTGGCTTCCTGTTAGTCACACTACTGATTTTCTTTACATAGAGAAGGTGTATGTGTGTTTAGTGTCGGTAAGTCAATTATGTGACCAATGTTAGGTGTTTGCCTGTGGCTCTCGTGCGCACACAGCCTTCGTCCATTTTCACAATAGGTTTGTTCTATAACAACGATTCTTAGGAATCCTTTAGTATTAGCCCCCTTTGGCCTTCAAGATTGTAACTAACTAACATGACTCCTTTTCTTTTTAATCTTCTTTTATCAATTGTAACAATCCTAAAAATTCAGTAGTTATGTACTTAATTTTATATAGTTCTTTGATGATTTTTAAGTTTCTTAATTTTCATTCCAGTTTCCCCCAAATTTACGTAGAAAATCTTGATATCTTTGTTCTAAAATTCTTTTTGTTTTATTTTCACCATTTAAACATTAAAACAAATTAGGAATTTCATTTGCTTTACATAGAACTCTGCCAGCCTCTGCTTCTTTTTCCTCGGCCTCCTGAGTGCTGGACTATAGGTGTGTACCATCATGTCCTGCATCTGTTTTCCATTTTAAATCACAAATTGGTTCTGCTTCCATGTCAGTGCAACATAAGGGTCTTAGGAAGGACTGACTTCTGGAGTTTTCTTTAGCGCTTAATACAGACAGGTGAAGGGTGGATGAGAGCAACGCATGCGGGTCATCCTGATTGACTCTGTTCCTTCATTTTATAGCATGGAGTCAGCCATAGGCACCGGCATAGGCAACCCTAGTTTTTAGATAACAGTAGCTTACCTTCCAGATTTCTGCCTTTTTAAAATGGAAACCGAGTTAGACTTGCACAATGGATTTCTGGTAGCTGTTTACTCACAGCGAGGTGTTGATAGTGTCTCTGGATCATACAGAATCAGCAGGAAGATGGTAAGTCTAGTACCTTCTCTTCCTCCCGTGGAGCTGGAAGTTAGAAGCATGGATTCTCTTTTCCTTCTTGCAGGGATTACCTGGTGTACCCTGGATAAATTACATGTTTTGTCTTTTGCTACAAAATTCTGTATAATTGAGAATAGAGAAATCTTACATTTTCTATTTTACTGTTTTTTGACTCTGAAATTTTTTTATTTTACAGCATCTAACGAACCATTTATTTTCTATAAGCAATTGGTTAAAATATTTTTTATCCTACATGTCCATAGCATGTGACATTATTTGTACATCTTTCTATAAGATAATAGTTTGTTTTATGCCAACTTTTTTTTGGTCAGAGTGAAGAGACACTTCCCCCTTTACTGAAAATAGATTATTTTCTAATACAATATTACTTCACTACAGTTTCCCCTCCTTAACTCTTCCCAATTCCTCACCAGCTGCCATCTGGATCCATTCTCTTTCTGTCTCTCATTAGAAAAAAAAATAGGTTTCTAAGAGATAATGACAAATCATAAACTATAAAATACAATAAGATAAAACAAAAAACATCACATCAAAGTTGGACAAGGCAAAACAACAGAAGCCACAAGGCACAAGAATCAGAGACCCACTTGTTTACATACTCAGGAGTTCCATAAAAACACTAAACTGGAAGCTACAAGGACCTCATGCCGACCTTTGTCAGCTCTGTGTTTGCTGTTTCAGTCTCTGAGAGTTCGTATAAGCATTGCTTGATTGATTTAGAGATCCTCGTTCTCCTGGTGTGCTCCATTTTCTCCTTTTAGCCTCCTATTCTGTGGTGTATCCTGAGGGCTAAGGGGAGGAATTTCATGGAGACATGCCATTTACAAGCTGTGTGTTCCAAGGTGTCTCTCTTCCTCCCTCCCTCCCTCCCTCCCTCCCTCCCTCCCTCCCTTCCTCCCTCCCCCCTTTCTCTCTTTTTCCACACACGTGTGTGCATGTGTGTGTGTGTGTGTGTGTGTGTATGTGTGTGTACTGTCTGGCTGTGAGTCTGTATTTATTCCCATCTATGGCAGGAAGAAGCTTCTCTGATGATGGTTTAGAACACTGATCTATAAGTATAGCAGAATATCATTAAAATTGTTGTGAAATATTATTTTAACTAAGAAAAGATGTGCTATATTTGTTTATGCAGCAATATGTTATTTTAACTGTGTAAGTCTTTTACTTTTGATTTGTTTAATAATATAAAGATTGTGTTTAATTATGTAAAGATATGTTGCTTCTGTTTTACCTTGCCTGCCTAAGGCACCTCATTGATCTAATAAAAAGATGAACATCCAATAGATAGGCAGGAGAAAGGATAGTCGGGGCTGGCAGGTAGGGAGAATAAATAGGAGGAGAAATCTAGGTTGGAGAGAGAAAGAAGAGGAAGGAGGAGAGAATGAGGGAGATACCGAGGGCAAGAAGCCAGGCAGTTGCTTCCAGCCAGCCAGACATAGAAAAACAGTGAAAGTAAGTTATACAGAAAGGAAGGAAAAATCCCTGAGACAAAAGGTAGATAAAGAGAAGCAGGTTAATCTAAGCTAAAAAAAAAAAAAAAGCCAGAAATAAGCCTAAGCTAGACTGAACAATCAAATAATAAGTCTCTGTGTCATGATTTGGGGAGCTGGTTGGTGGCCAAAAACGTAAAGGCCTGGTATAAAAGTAATTTTATCTCTAATTTTTGTTTGTTTGCTTGTTTGTTTTTAAGACCAGTAGTATTTGGTTTTAGGTCTCTGGGATATATAGTCTCTGGTTCTTGGTCACCCATGCAGTTGGGTATGGGTTCCATCTCTTGAAATGGGTCGTAAGTCAAATCAGATGTTGGTTGGTTACTCCCATGCTTTGTGCCACCATTGCCCTAGCAGACTTTGAAGGAAGGACAGCACTGTAGATCAAAGCCTTTGTGGCTGGTTTTGTGTGTACACTCCTCTTTTGATAGTCAACAGAGTATCTTCCAGTACCAAAGACACTGGAATGGAAGAGCGGCAGAACCATCTTGTTCAGTGAGTTGTGTGTGTCTTGTCTTGTGAAGCCTTATGTCAGTTTCCTGAGAGCAACCACTGTCTTTTTTTTAAAATTTTTACTTAAAAATAAAATTTCCACCTCTTCCCCTCCTCCCATTTCCCTCCCCTCCCTCCTCCCCCTCCTCCCACTCTTTTCCCCCTCCCCCTCCAGTCCAAAGAGCAGTCAGGGTTCCCTGCCCTGTGGAAGTCCAAAGTCCTCCCTCCCTCCATCCAGGTCTAGGAAGGTGAACATCCAAACAGACTAGGCTCCCACAAAGCCAGTACATGCAGTAGGATCAAAACCCAGTGCCATTGTCCTTGGCTTCTCAGTCAGCCCTCCCTGTCTGCCACATTCAGGGAGTCCAGTTTGATCATATGCTCCATCAGTCCCAGTCCAGCTTGCTTTGGTGAGCTCCCATTGGATCAGCCCCACCATCTCAGTGAGTGGGCGCACCCCTTGCGGTCCTGACTTCCTTGCTCATGTTCTCCCTCCTTCTGCTCCTCATTTGGGCCTTGGGAGCTCAGTCCAGTGCTCCAGTGTGGGTCTCTGTCTCTAGCTTCATCCATCACCAGATGAAGGTTCTATGGTGATATGCAAGATATTCATCCGTAGGGCTAAAGGATAGGGCCATTTCAGGCTCCCTTTCCTCAGCTGCCCAAGGAACTAACTGGGGACATCTCCCTGGACACCTGGGAGCCCCTCTAGAGTCAAGTCTTTTGCCAACCCTAAAATGGCTCCCTTAATTAAGATATATACTTCCCTGCTCCAATATCTACCCTTCCTCCATCCCAAACCATCCCATTCCCTCAAGCTCTCCCCATCCCCCCTTCTCACTTTTTTCTCCCCATATCCCTTTACCCCAATTTTTGCCTAGCAATCTGTCTCCTTCCAATATCCAGGAGGATAACTATATGTTTTTCTTTGGGTTCACCTTCTTATTTAGCTTCTCTAAAATCACGGATTATAGGCTCGATGTCCTTTATTTATGGCTAGAATCCACTTATGAGTCACCTTTCACGATAGCCACAAATAGCATAAAATATCTTGGGGTAACTCTAACCAAGGAAGTGAAAGATCTATTTGACAAGAACTTTAAATCTTTGAAGAAAGAAATTGAAGAGGATACCAGAAAATAGAAGGATCTCCCTTGCTCTTGGATTGGGAGGATCAACATAGTAAAAATGGCAGTTTTACCAAAAGCAATCTATAGATTCGATGCAATCCCCATCAAAATCCCAACAAAATTCTTCACAGACCTTGAGAGAACAATAATCAACTTTATATGGAAAAGCAACCACTGTCTTGACAACAGCCTGGATCAACTGAGGATTTCCATGGAACCCCTTTGGCTCAATTGGACATAACTCAGTTTCATTGCCTGAAGCTTTATTTAGTCACAGGACAGGACCAGTTGGGAGACTTCCTTAGGATTGCTTTCCTAATTTTAGGGATTACCACTGCATTTGGTTCCATGTACCCCTCAAAGTTCTAGCTGTTTCTCCCCACATTTCCTTCATTCACCCCACCCCATACTTCAGTTCGTGTTCTTCTTGCCCCAAGTCAACCATAAAATTTATTCTATTTCTCCCTTTCAGAGAAATTAATAAACTATTATACTTCTTAAACACTAACCATTTGAATTTTCCAGAAAAATGACACCATTCTTCAAAACTGTAGCAAAAATAACCCTATTCTTTGTTAAAGCCATAGCTAGCGTGCTTTAGTTCAAATTCTGCTATACAAATTGAAAAGGTTTTCAGGAACGTCATTTTCTGGGTTGAAAACTTTTCAATAAAAGGCAGAACTAGAACACTGATTAAAACATGACTGTTATTGAACTCAATACTCATAAATTTCTTCTATTCTTTACAAGAATACTTTTACTCATTCATCAAACACAAATTGACTATTTACTATTGCCAGGTATATTATAACTTGTATGTGTCCCAAGGACTTTGGTTCACTACCCTACAGAGCTAATGTTCAGTCAAAGAGCAGTAGGACCCAGGTTCAGTACTGGCAGACAGAGGAGTCATCTCTGCTTCTGGCAGTACAGAGACGTTTGAGAAAGTTCATCAAAGGATAACAGTTTGAGTGAATCTTAAAATACAAATAAGAGTTCCTCTTTGATAAAAGACAGAAGGGCATTCCAAACAGCAAAAAGGGCCCAAAGCACACATAGTATTCTACACTCCTGGGTGTCAGGTCTGAGCCTGAACTGATACAATGTGGTTTTGGATGAAGGTGGACCACTGCTGGCTACTTATTTACCATGGCTATTTCAGAATTCCTAAATTAGTTATGAACATGTAAGTGAGATCAAAGCAATTTATACACAGATGCTGCAATTACATTTCAATTATAGGTGAAATTAAAATGGTTAAATGTAAGTATCTACAATAATAAGATTGACATAAATTTGATATCAAAATTTTGATTTAGTAACTCTCACACAAAATAACTGAATCAAGTGAACAGCATAAAAATTTATCTATTTATCATTTAAGTGGTGATTTATGTGAAGAACTCAAACCCCACCAAGTCATATTATGCATGTCAGTCTTCGACCTGAGCTAATTTTTACAGAGAAAAGCTTTACTGTGACTCACGTCATTGAGGTTCGTTTCAGCACTGTATGGAGGTAGTGCCTTGTATTGGGGAGATGTGGCAGGGGTAAAATCACTGATCTCCTGGCCAAGAAGAAATGAAGAATGTGGAAGAAGAGAGAGGAAGTTGGCTGGAACCTCAGTTCCTAGCCACCTAGAGACTCCACCAGTTCTCAGTCACTGTTTCCACATTTCCCGAGAGTGCCAGGCTGGCAGCTAGTCCCCAGAGCATGTTCTCCAAGAGGACATTTAATATCAATACCATAAGGCATAGTCCATATAAGATAATAACATACATATTTGGAAATCTGGAAGTTTTGTATTTTTTTTCTAGAACAGCGGTTCTCAACCTTCCTAATCCTGATAGCCTTTAACACACATTTCATCATGTTGTGGTGACCCCCAACCATGAAATTATTTTCAATGTTATTTCATAATTGAAATATGGCTACTGTTAGGAATTGTAATATAGGATATTCAGTATGTGTGATATTTGACCCTTTGAAGGGGTTGATGACCCACAGGTTAGGAAGCACTGTTCTAGAAGCAAAGTTCTGGGAAAGCTGAGCTTGCTTTGAGTTGGTCAGGTTATTCTACAGTTGGGATCATGGATGGAGTACACACAGTGCTGAGACGTCAGACTTGGAATAAATGTGATGCTCTCAGGAAAACAGCATGCCTGGAACAATGCCGAGAAGCTCATAGGTATTTTTGTTACTGAAATTTAAGACTAACAAGCTTATTTTAATGACTCTTATATAGCTGCAGCTTTGTTAGGCATAACTTTTTTGCTTCTGGCTATAGATCTTAAATATTTTAGGCAAGAGGAGGAGGGGGACAGGAAGGGAGAGGAGCAAGGGAGGCAAAAGAGGAGGAGCAGTGGAGGAAGAAGAGGAAGAGAAGAAAGACTGAGAGGGCAGGAGGCTGAGAAAAAGAAGGAAGAGTGGGTCACTTCCATCACTGAGAAATCATGTATGGCTGCACTCAAGGCTGAAGACATCCCTTAGCTGTTTTCCATCTTCCTCACCTTTGGCTACATCCTAAGACAAGTTCCTCCCTTCCTTCTCTGGCGATCCCAGCTGTAGTTTGTAGGAACTTGTGAAGCAAGCCAGCTCTTTCACCATATTCCAACCAACCTTCTAGGCTCTTCCTGAAGGGAGTCATCATGGCTGCTAATTTGTTTCTAAACCTATGTCACATAGTCCCCAATTCTTTAAAGAACAGAATTCCTACTTGAGTAAACCTAAACAGTAAGTGTTACAGAAGTTCAAACAGATGCTAATGTTTGGGATTATCCTGTCCAGCCGCCATAAATTCCATCTTTGAGTTTGTAATCTTCTTGCATTCAGTCTGTCAGACTACAATATAAGAAAGAGTCCAGGAGGAAATTAGCTCCACAGAGGTGGATGATAAAGGAATCTTATCACAGTGTCTGCACTAAATGTTTGCATTCACATTGATTTCAAAAATATTCTGTTGTTGCTCACGTGCTCCTGCTCTCAAGGAGAGCAGAGAACTCTTCAGCTGAGTGGAAGAAACCCGCAAATGAGGATCTAGTAAAGGTGTGGGAGAGACCAGGAAAAGGAGCATTTTTTCTTGTATATAAAATGAGATATAAAAGTAGTGTGCAAATGCATCTGGGGAGAAGGTGTGATCTCTAATATTGTTGAATTGTAATTTGGAAGTGAAAATTCTCAGCTGTTATGAAGAAGGAAAGAACTGGACTCTTAAAACTGTTCCAGATGGAGTCCTATTGATCCCACCTCACTCTCCGCATTTTCAGCCAAGGAAATGATTTTTGAGTGTGAGGAGGGAGAAGGGGGAAAACCAGCTATTCCAAGGGCATTTTCCTTTTGTTAGCCTCACAGAGCAGACATGGGAAACTCTACTGCAGTCAAAGCACAGGTGGCCATGCACTGCTCCTGTGGGCAGATGGACTCCGTAAAATCATGGGGAGGATGGTAATATCTGTGCACCTTTGTGTTGTGTCCCAGTTTGCCAGTGAATAAGAACATGAATGTTGGGCACTAATTTTTTTAAGATTTATTTTATTTATGTGTATCTGTGTGAATATATGTGCACATACGCAGGTGACTAAGGAAGCCAGAAAGAGGTGCCAGATCCCTTGGAACAGAAGTTACAGGCAGTTGTAGACGAAATAAAAATCAAGACTGGACAGATGGCTCAGTGGTTAAGAGCACAGGCTGCTCCTTCAAAGGCATGGGAGTTTGATTTCCACACCTACACCGTAGCTCACGGTTGTCAGTTATCACTCCTGTCTCAGGAGATCTAATGCCCTCTTCTGGATTCTGTGGGTACCTCATGCAGATGGTGCACATGCATGTAGGCAAAACACATATGCACATAAAATAATAAATAAAATGGAGGAGTAGTCAAGTAAATGGCTTTGATTTTGTAAAACAAAATGTCTCGGAAGGTCAGTATCAGAATTTTGTCTGTTGGGGAAAGAAAAGCTGCCAAGAAAAACAATGTTTCCCCAAAATATCTTCTAAGTTTTGTAATAAGGTAGGTAGACAGGGAAGAATCTTAAGATTCAACCGTGTTCAACACCGTGTTCAGTGAATTGGAATTGACCATGTATTTATTTGCCTTCCTGATAAATGATGTGAAATTTCTTAAATATCCAGAATTGGGATGTTTAAAGATCAATTGCATTAAAAACACTAAACTGGCATATTTCTCATGGTGGCCAAATGAAGGAGTCAAATAAAGGATTTCTGGGGGATGAATTATAACAATAGTCTATCAGTCATCCCACAGACAAATGCTGCCCTTACTGGATGTATGGGTCCCAATGCCCAGAAGCCTAGAGAGGGCTCTATAAGTATACATACAGGGACACACACACACACTCACAGACAGACAGACAGACACACTCACAGACAGACATACAGATAGGGACACACACACACTCACAGACAGACAGACACACTCACAGACAGACAGACAGATAGGGACACACTCACACTCACAGACAAACAGACACACTCACAGACAGACATACAGATAGGGACACACACACTCACAGACAGACAGACAGACATACAGACAGGGACATACACACACTCACAGACAAACAGACGTACTCACAGACAGACATACAAACAGGGACACACACACTCAGAGACAGACAGACGTACTCACAGACAGACATACAAACAGGGACACACATACATACAGACAGACAGACACACTCACAGGCAGACATACAGACAGGGACACACACACAGACAGACAAAAAGACAGACAGACAGACATACTCACAGGCAGACATGTAGACAGGGGCACACAAACAGACAGACAGACACAGACACACACACACATACTTACAGTCAGATAGACACTAAATTGCTAGCCAGCTCTGGCCACCTTTAAAGCCATGGATTTCCTCTATTATAAAACACCCATAAATTATGAGGTAAAAGAAAGAGGAGAGCGGAAGAGCATTTTAAAGAGCACATGTGAAATGGTGTGAGCACATCGTGCCCTGCTCCAGACTCCATGGCAACCTGAAAAGAAGGAAAAGGGAAAATACACTGTTAGAGTCAGACAGTCTTTTTTCCAAAGATGTTCATATTTTGTTTTGCATGTATGTGTATGTGCCTGAGTATGACTCCCTGAAATGGAGTAACAGATAGGTGTAAGCTGCTACGTGGGTGCTAGGAACCAAACTTTCCCAGAAAATGCAGCAAAGTGCTCATAACTGCCCCGCCACCTCTCCAGGACAGGTGGACATTCTCTCAGTCAGCCAGAAACACACACTCATTCTTCTTGACTAATTTTGTGACTATTTCTTTCATAAGTCTCTATGATAGCGACATTTAATAAGACAATGGTTGTAGCTTTTGTATAAGATTCTACAGGGCACTTAAGAGGTCTCTACAATGGGTCAGCGTGCTCCTGGGGATTTAGTTGTTTGCTATTTGTGGTCAGTGCTGGGATATTTCTGCTTAACATTTCTTCTGCCCATTCTCAGCATCTTTGCCGTGAGAGGGCTCTAAGTGCAGATAGTGATAATGATTAATATTATTGTTATTTTGTAATGTCTCACTTATCACTGGGCTCCTCTTTCCTGAGCTGTCTTTCAGATGGTTCCTATCAACACTCAGCTTCATTAATTTCTTCTCTTGTGTCCACATTGCCATTGGTCCTGTACAATACATTTCTAAGTTTGTATATGGTATTTTCAGTTTTGTACTCTACACTTTAGAAGTGATTTCTTCTTAAAATATATTTATTTTTATTTTATTTGCAGTGGTGCTTTGCCTGCATGTATGTCTGTGTAAAGGTGTCAGATCTTTGAGTTACAGGCAGGTGTTAACTGCCAGTGGATGCTGGGAATTGAACTTGGGTCCTCTGGAAGGGCAGTCATTTCTCCAGTCCCTGAAGTGGTTTCTTAATCTTATCTAAAACCTCCCAACTCTTTTCCATTCATTACATATTAACACATTCCTTATTCAGGAATCATAGCATCTGGTTTTTAGTTGGGTCCTTTTTCCGGGCTGGCTTTCTTTGTTCTGTCATTAATTTTCATTCACACATTTACAGACTTCTGATTTTATAAATTGTCACAACACATTGTAAAACACATTGATCTCACCCTAGGAATAATGTTGGTTTTTGCTTTTGTCCCATGAGTGTAGAGAACTTTGTGCTTTTTCTTTGCAGGTTTATTTAAGTTTTGACCTTTATCCCAGTGCAAATTTCATAATTCTGGAGCTTCATTTGTGTTTCTAAAATGTGGTTAAGACTGAGATATCTGCTGAAAGCCAAGGTCTTTGCTAACCTGTCCTGCCTGACAACACAGATTCCCAACTGTCTCCTGTGCAGTGGGCAGACCCTGAAACACCAGCTCAGCTGCTTACTGTGTTTGTTCAGATAGACACGAGTCAGAGAGGGCTGTCCTTGTCTTGTTGGGCCCTTCCGGGCTGTTCTGCTGCCCGGGTCAGACACAGTCCCTTAGGCTGCTCAACAGAAAGGCCTTTGGTTGTTGTTTCCTGCTATTTGTATTTGTAGATAATGTGTTGCTCTTTAGTCCAGGTTGACTTGGAACTTGGAGTCCTCCTGCCTCACGCTCCCAAATGCTATGTTACAAATATGGGCTACCCCTCCCAGCTCAGAACTTATTTTCTTAAATACGCATTGAGAGTTATTGCTGAGCAATGTGGACTTGGCATTGAAAACAGGGAACAGCCTTTCTCTGCTCGTTTTGTTCCAAATGATGTTGCCACAGCTTGCCAGATGTCCGAGGAAAATGGGCTCTCTCTTCCGTGAGCATCCATCACCCTGCCGACTAATTTCCCCAAAGGTTCCTGTATCAGGCTATGTCCCAGAAACGCCGCTCAGTTTCCCTTCTCCTGGGACCTGCGCTCCACATGTGGCTGCGCTGACTTTTCCTGCGGAACCTGATTATTTTTGAGCTTGGTGTGTTCAGAGGGGGATGAAATTCAGTTTAGGGGTACTTACCTGGGAGCAGAAACTGTAAATAAGCAGAGCAGCGGCCAGCAGAGAGGACAACAGGGACTTCTGAAGGGGAAGAGAAGGCTGTGGCCGTCAGGTTTACCAAGGGAGCTGGGAGTGTTCCTTGTCTTAGTCTGAGTATGTTGTAGCTCATATTGTGTTGTGGCTTTTTAAATTTGTTCATTTAATAAACATATTCACTTTCTCTGCACATTTCACAACTGAACTTAGTACACGGAAAAGGACAAACAAGAATGGTAGAACAAGCCTTTTTTTGTTTTGTTTTTGTTTTTTCGAGACAGGGTTTCACCGTAGCTTTGGAGTCTATCCTGGAACTCACTCTGTAGACCAGGCTGGCCTTGGGTTCACAGAGATCTGCCTGCCTCTGTCTCCAGAGTGCTAGAATTAAAGGTGTGTGCCACCAGCATCTGACCTAACAAGACATCTGAAAGCGGTTTTGAGTTTCATTTCTGCTGTGTGGTGGAAGACTGGTGTGCAGCTTTTCAGAAGATGCCTCGTTCAGCAGATGCTGGCGATGAAGGTAAAGGTGCAATTTATTAAAGTAAGTCTTTTCCATGGAAAAGCATGTGCCTGGAGCCTGGGGTGGCTGTTCTTGTCAATTTAGGTGGATTAGGAAACACCTCTGGGATATTAAAGCACACCTCTGAGTGTGTCGATGACGACATTTCGAGGGACAATTAGGATTAACCCCTCGATGGAGTCATTATATGGCGGCATTATTGGGAGGTGGTGAAGGGAGGAGATGGCGCCCCACTGGGGAACGCAGATCACTGAAGGAGAGGTCTGGGGGCTGTGTCGTGCTCCAGCATCTCTCCCTGTGCTTCTCTTCTCTGCTTACTGGCTATCATTCCATGAGCAGGCCAGCTCTGTCTTGTCTTCCCCATCACGATGGGGGGATGCTTCCTAGGCTGAGTCAACACATGTTTCTATCTTTAAGTTCTGTCTTTGTCAGGTCTCTCACAATGCGACAGATGTAATCAGGCCAGAGCCCGACTCATCAGGGTTCATCTCCCACCATCTCTAAAGTCTACTGTTATGAAGATGGGCAGATTATTGAATGTGCCTCAGTGTTAGTCTCTCCCCTTCCCAAAGAGAGAGAGAGAGACTTGCTAACTGCCAGTAGGGGTGTGGTCTCTCCTCACTACTCAGGATATTATTGGAAAACAATCCAGGAGGCACAACATAAGCCCCAGAGCCATGCACACTGCATGGTGTGGAGGTTGGGAGTGTGGCAGTAATTAATCACATGCATATGCATGTGCAAACAAAAGAAGTGTGGAATTTAATAGTGATGTTGCTATACCAAAGTTTATGAAAGGCTATCTCATATTTATCTCACAGAACTTGACTTGAAAATGCATGTATTCTAGAATATTTGGAGGACTTGATATGAGAGAAGGTGTACATACTTTATAGGGAGATGACTTGACTGGTTGCCAGGACCTGATAATAAAGACAATATTATCTCCCCACTTAGATAGACCTTTTATCCATATCTAGCATTTCTAATGAAAGTACATCTGCCTTAAGTACAAATTATTCTTTTGCCCCAGGTCCTGATGAATAATTTATAGTTATAATTTCTTACTCTTTTTCCTAAAGTATTATTTGACATAGCATACATAATACATACATACATACAGAACTCTTTAATGAGAATTCTCCTTTATTTTTTATGGAAAAGAACGTGTTAAAACCCATTCCCTGGAAAATACTTCTCTGATCGTAAAAGCATCATGGCAAACTGTCAGATCATTTGTCTTCAAGGGACCATACTTCTTGGCTATTCAGACTGTGCACTGAATTGGGATATGATGGAAATTTCTAGGCTTCTATTTCTTGTCAACCCTGGTTACATGTCAATCTTCTCAGAACTTACTGAAAGAGACTGCTGTGGTGTGATTGTGACTGTGCTCCATAGGTTCCAGTATTTTGCCTCTTGAAATCTGGTTGTTGGCATTTTAGAGGCTACAAAGCCTCTAGAAACTCTGGTAGTGGTTGACAATTTTGACCATGACTTTGTGTAGTGGTTTGAATAAAAATGGTCCCCAAAGATTCATATATTTGAATGCTTGTGCTCTAGTTGTGAAAGATTAGGAGGTGAGGCCTTGCTGGAGGATGTGTATCACTGGGGTTGGGCTTTGAGGTTTCTAAAGACCATTCAAGTTAGTGCTCTCTCTCTCTTCTCTCTCTATTTCTCTCTCTCTCTCCTCCACCCCTTCTCTCTCTCCCTCCTTCCCTGACTCCTGCTTGTGGATCAGGATATAAACTCTCAGCTACTGTTCCAGCCCCTTGCCTGCCTGAATACTGCCATGTTCTCTGTCATGATGGTTATAAACTCTAACTCTCTGAAACCATGAGTCCCAAAACACTTTTCTTTCTATAAATTGCCTGGGCCATGGTGTTAGCGCAGCAATAGAAAAGTAACTAAGACAGAATTTGGTACTAGGGAGGGGAGTACTGTATGAGAGGCCTGATTATGCTATTTTAGGATGGACTATGAAAGACTTGGGGGAATTTGGACTAGGTAAGGAGTTGAATAGTGTAAGTAGGGTTTAATGGGCCATTTGAGTAGTAGATTGGAAGATAACAACGCTGAGAGCAATGTGGAGTATAGAGGACCAGCTTAAGAGGGTTCAGGGAGAAACAATATTAACAACTGCACTAGACCATTCTTGTGATATTTTGGCAAAGAATGTGGGTGATTTTTGCTCTTGTGCTAAGAATCTGGGATTAAATTGAAAAGTTTGATACTAATTTCATTGGCAGAGGAACGTTCAAGACAGCCTAATATTGGCCGTGTCATGTGATTATTAATGATCACTCTTATGCTGATCTATAGTGAAAAGGAGAAAGGGGCAAAAAGAGATACAGAATACACAGAGGAGAAAATGAGCACCAGGAAATCTAATGCTGGAGCCATGGTTTGGGCTAAAAGAGGTAAGGAGAAATAGAATAATGGGAATGATGCTCTTAGAGCAAGACATCACTCAGCTAGTCTCCCAGCTTGTAAAAATTAAAAGGCCTAAAGAATTACCTGTTCCTCAAGAGCAACAACAAAGACAGGTTTATACAATGTAACTCAAGAAGGGTGCAGGTTTCCAATCATAGCAGTCAGCAGAACTTGGCAGCTTCCGTTGCATGGTGCTGGCTTTAGAGTCATGAAATATCTAGGAATAACGGGGTATGGAATCTTCTTCCACAGCTAAGGATAGAGCTGAGCCCAGGCATAAGGCCAGAGAGTCCCTGCATGGAGGGCTGGAGAGGTTATTGTCGTAAAAGTGAAGTCTGGATTGTATTGGAGACCTCAAGGAGTTGAAGGTCCGAGAGTCATGTACTATCTGCCAAGAAGAGCTGCACATAGGAAGCAGAGCCATCTTAAGAGAGGGAATTGTGTTTCAGTCAGTAAAGCTGGAAGGGTAGAACCATTTGAGCCCTTTGACACTGAACATGAGTCATAGGATTGGGAGTTTGCCTCATTCCACTTTGGTCTTGCTTTGATCCAACGTTTCCTCAGTATGCTCTGGTTCCTCCATTTTAGGATGGCAATGTGTGTTATAAGCCACTCTCTGCTGGAAGTATAAAATTTGCCTTTTCCTTTTATATGGGGGCTGCAATTAAAAGATTGCCTCATGTCTCAGAAGAGACTTTGGAATGTGAAATAATGTTGAGACTATTAAAGTCTCATAGGTACTTTTGAAGTTTGACTAAATTGTTTCTACGTGTTGATATAGTTGTAAGACTGTGGGAATAGGGATAGAACAGAATGATTAGAATGAGAATGGTCCCCATAAGTGCACATGTTTAAATGTTTGTTCTCGAGCTTGTAGAGCTGTTTTGGAAGGATTGGGGTGTGTAGCCTTAGTGGAGCAGGTGTGTCACTGAGGTTGGGCTTTGAGATGTCAAAGGACCATGACATTCTCAGTTAACTCTCTCTCTGCCTTGTGCCTGTGGATCAGGATGTGAGCTCTCAGTTACTGCCCTACTGGATACCTGCCTGCCTGTTGCCCTGCTCCCCGCCATGATGTTTATGAGCTCTAACCCTCTGGATCCAGAATCCATGAGTTCCAGTAGAGTCTTCTTTCTTTTAAGTTGCCTTGGTTGTATTGTCTACACAACAATAGAAAAGTATCGAGGACAATCTGATTCCAAAGAGCCTTTAAACTTTATGAAGACTTTAATAACTCTTCATTGGCCTTTTGTTCCATAGATATATTCTCATAATAAAATTTATAATTTTGTATTTTATATATAATTAGGCATAATTTATATAACATATAACATTTTATATTATAATCTTTAATTTTATAAAATATGTATATTTTATCCCTGTTTACATAAATATATTCTATTTTTTGTTATTTTACTATTAATTTTTTAGGCATATGGGTGTTTTTGTCATCATGCAAGTCTGTATTTCACACACATGTCTGGTGTATGTGGAATAGAGCACTTTAGATCTCTGGATCTGGAATTATAGACAGTTTTTAATTACCTACCATGTTGGCTCTCTGAATCAGACCCAGGTCCACAGGAAGAGCAACCAGTGCCATTCACCAGTGAGCTATCCAAAAGGTATATATAGTCCTTGCAGAAACCTTCTATTGAAGATTTTTCTAATGAAGATGCAACTTCTTCACTGTACAAGCTCAACACAAGCCCTTTTCCTACCACAGTCAGGCTCAACACAAGCCCTTTTCCTACCACAGTCGGGCTTAACACAACCCCTTTTTTCCTACCACAATCAGGTTCAATACAACCCCCTTGCCTCCCACACTCATCAAGAACCCATGTTGTTGTTGTTAAACCTTGAAAGCTTCCTGAGCCTTTGTCATGAGGC
This sequence comes from Alexandromys fortis, assembly GCF_014885135.2. Taxonomy (NCBI): domain Eukaryota; kingdom Metazoa; phylum Chordata; class Mammalia; order Rodentia; family Cricetidae; genus Alexandromys; species Alexandromys fortis. The sequence continues at coordinate 2,412,790 of NW_026067911.1, forward strand.
AGATCTTGGTCCAAGCTTAATTCTTTCATGGTTTTGAATATTCTTCATTATAATATCACAGCAGAAAATGTAGTAGAACCTTTGGTTCAAGTTATGTGTTTATATATTGGGTAACTTCTAAGAGGGTTCTTGGCCCCATAAATCTAATGCTCTTCAAAGTGAGGATACTTTTCAATTACTCTATTTCACCTCTTTTGTCAACAACATATAGTGAACATAAGCACATTTTCTTGAATTCACCAAATTAGTATCTTCCCCCCCCCCCAGCTGTGTGTAGTTTCTTCTCTTTCAGTGTTACCTAACTGCAGTAACAGGCTGGGGTGAAAATTCACTTCATAAACGAAACAAATGTTCATATTTTCCCCTTCAATTTAATCTATTTTAATCCAAAATCTCTTTAGGGTAGAGATACACCAATTAAAACCACTGAAACACAGAAGACGTATGGTTAATTAATCTACTCTGTGTTAAGCAAAGTGAGTCAGTAGAAAGAATAACCCATTTCCTGTGCAGCATTTTCAATTACTCTCATGATTAATGTTTTAAATACTTTTGTGTCTCCTTTCATCCCAAAGAGAAATGCTGTTCTTTAAGAAAGGCCTCATTACAAGGAACAAAAAATGAACACAGTAGAATAGAAGAATGTATCTACACATCACAATGTGATAAGGTTTTTATTATTTCCAAGTATCTGAAGAATTCCAAAAAGTCCACAGCAAAAGGCAATTCAGTGTTCAAAGAGTCAAGGACAACAAATTTTTCTCAAGATAGACACATTGCCAATGAACACACAGAAAATGCTCAAAATCACTAATCACTAGGCAAAAGGAATCAAAATTTCAATGTAGTACCATGACAGGCTTACTAGAATGAATCTAGTTTGTTTTTTTAAGTATAAAAAATGTGTTCTAAGGATGTAGAGAAATTGGGAACTCCTTTCTTAGATTCTAGATGGAGTGCAATGTGTTATAAATGTTGTGTACATAGTTCTTCAAAAGATTAAGCATGGGATTGTAACATTATCTTGCAATCTTACTATTAACTTTATATCTCATCGAACTGAAAACAACCTATATGTGATATAGGTACTCCAGTTGTCATTGCAGCCTTAACCACAGTAACCACAGAGTAAAATATTCTAAATATTCATCAACAAATAAGTGAAAGTGATATTAACATATTCTGTAGTATCTGCACATGGAATGGAGAATTATTAAGCCATAAGAAGGAATACACTTCTCATACTTGTCATGGCATGTACAACCCTTGGAAATATTATTCCACTTAACTCTTATTTGCATAAATATGGGTATACATTAATGATTATTGTAAATTTTTATAACTTATTTTATTTTTAAAAAGAAAACAAACTATATTTTTCATTTTACATACCAATCCCAGTTCCCACTCCGTCCCCTCCTCCCATTCCTTCCACCTTCCTCCTCACCCCAGCCCTCCATCCATTCCTCAGAGAGGTTAAGGCACATTGCTTTGAGGAAGATTCAAGACCCCCCCCCCCTACTATATCTAGGCTGAGAAAGATATCCATCCAAAGGGAATAGATTCCCAAAAAAGCCAGCACAAGCAGTAGGGATAAATTCTGGTGCCACTGTTATTGACCCCGCAGTCTGCCCCAGCCATACAAACGTCACCCACATTCAGAGGAACTAGTTTGGACCTGTGCTATTTCCTTCCCTGTCTGGCCAGAGTTGGTGAGCTCCCATCCGCTCAGTTAAACTGTTTCAGTGGGTGTCCCAATCATGGTCTTGACTCTTTACTTCTATTCTTACTCCTCCAACTCTTCAACTAGACTTTGGGAGCTTAGTCCAGTGTTCCACTGGGGCTCTCTGCCTCTGTTTCCAGCAGGTTCTGGATGAAGGTTTTATGATTACATTTAAGGTATTTATCAGTCAGACTACAGGGCAGAGCAGTTTGGACACCCTCTCCACTATTGCTTAGGGTCTAAGTGGGGGTCATCCTTATGGATTCCTGGGAATTTCTTTAGAGCCAGGCTTCTTTCTAGCCCCATAATGGCTCCCTCAATCAAAATAGCCCTTTCCTTGCTTTCATTTCTGTCATTTCTCCATCTCGACTATCCTGTTCCCTCAAGTTCTCCTCCCACCCTTTTCTTCTCCCTTTCTGATTCCCTTCCACCTTCTCTTCTCCTCCCACCCCATGCTCCCAATTTTGTCAGGTGATCTTTTATAGTTCCCCTTTTCAGGGGGGATCTATGCATGTTTTCTTAGGGTTCACCTTGTTCCTTAGATTTTCTAAGATCATGAACTATAGGCTCAATATTCTTTGCTTTATAGCTCGTATACACTTATGAGTGAGTACATACCCTGTTCATCTTTCTGGGTCTGGGATACCTCACTCAGGATGTTTTTTCCTTCTAGTTCCATCCATTTGCATGAAAATTTCAAGATGTCATTGTTTTTTTTTTTTTACCACTGAGTAATACACCAATGTGCAAATGTGGCATATTTTCTTTACCATTCTTTGGTAGAGGGGCATCTAGGTTGTTTCCAGATCATGGCTATTACAAATAATGCTGCTATGAACATAGTTGAACAAATGTTCTTTTAGTATGATTGAACATCTTTTGGGTAGATGCACAAGAGAGGTATACTGGGTCCTGAGGCTGGCTGATTCCCAATTTTCTGAGAAACCACTCTACTGATTTCCAGAGTGGTTGTACAAATTTACATTCACTCTAGCAATGGAGGAGTGTTCCCCTTACTTCACATCCTAACTAGCGTAAGCTATCATTGGTGTTCTTGATTCTAGCCATTCTAACTGGTGTAAGATGGTATCTCAGAGTTGTTTTATTTGCATTTCCCTGGTGGCTAAGGATGTTGAACATTTCCTTAAGTGTCTTTTGAGATTATTCTATTGAAAATTATGTTCAGTTCTTCTCCCATTTTTAACTGTATTATTGGGAATTCTGATGTCTAATTTCTTGAGTTCTTTATATATTTTGGAGATCAGTCCTCTGTGTGATGTGGGGTTGCTGAAGATCTTTTCCCATTTAGTAGCAATGACATGAAAACTGGTTTATAACCATTTCTTCCCTTGGCTAAGTTTAGCGTAGATGTTAAACTATTTGGTCATTTAAATAAGACAGACCACTGTCTTCTTTCTAAGAAAGGCAGAGGCAACATGTCTCAGCAGTTATAAGCACACACCAGTCTTATGACCCAGGTTCAGTTTGCAGCACCATATTGGGTGGTTCATGACTGCCTATAACTCCAGCTCCTGGGGATCTGGTAACCTCTTCTGGTCTCCATGGACACTGCACTCGCATGCACAAACCTAAACTTAGATACACACACATAATTAAAATAAATAATTTAAAATATTCTTCTAAAAAGAAAAGCAAGAAAAGAGGCTGGCAAGATGGCTCAGCAAGCAAAGGTATCTGCCATCAAGCCTCACTGCCCAAGTTCAAACCCTGAGACAACCACAGTGGCAAGAGAGCTGATTCATGGAAGTTGTCTTCTGACTTCCACAACATGCACCTTGGCATGTACACACTCACAACCCTCACACACGTAAATAAATAATTTTAAAAGTTTTTAAAGCAGGAAAGGACGGAAAACCATGAGCTTAGCGGGAGTCTAAATGAAGAGGAGGAACCTGAGACTGGGTGCTCCAAAGCCCAACTGAAAAGTGACTTTGTTTAACCTTCTTCAGTACTCACCCTTCATCAGGAACAGAACATCCAGAAGATTGAAGGCTGGCTTTGCTTGCTTGCTTGCTTATTTGTGCTATTGGAAATTGAGTCTATGTCTTATGTCCTTATGCAAGCTGTACATTATTCCTCTAGTATGATCCCCCAAATAGACATGAGTAAAATACAGTGAAGCCAAATCTTCCCATCTGAAATGCTCTAAAGGGAGTCATCTGTGGGAAGTGATCTGGAGCAATGTATATATATATTATAAATATTGATTAACCATCATCAGGCGATGAAAGGAGACAGAGACAGAGACCCACAATGGAGCACCGGACTGAAATCTCAAGGTCCAAATCAGGAGCAGAAGGAGAGAGAGCACAAGCAAGGAACTCAGGACCGCGAGGGGTGCACCCATACAATGAGACAATGGGGATGTTCTATCGGGAACTCACCAAGGCCAGCGGGTCTGGGTCTGAAAAAGCCTGGGTTAAAACCGGTCTCGCTGAACATAGTGGACAATGAGGACTACTGAGACCTCAAGAACAATGGCAATGGGTTTTTGATCCTACTGTACCTATTGGTTTCGTGGGAGACTAGGCAGTTTCATGGATGCTCACCTTACTAGACCTGGATGGAGGTGGGTGGTCCTTGGACTTCCCACAGGGCAGGGAACCCTGATTGCTCTTTGGGCTGACGAGGGAGGGGGACTTGATTGGGGGAGGGGGAGGGAAGGGGAGGCGGCGGTGGGGAAGAGACAGAAATCTTAAATAAATAAATAAATAAATAAATAAACAAATAAATAAAAAGAAAAGCTAGAGAGGCCTGAATTGCCAACCCACCAACCCTGGGAGCACTGAGTGACTGCAGGAAACACTGAGAGAATGAAACCATGGCCCTGACTCCATTTCATGGAGCAACCATCTGAGACTTGGGCCCACTGGCACCTGGAGGAGTGATCACTGGAGGCTCTGCTCTACTGGTACCTGACAGAGCTTTCAATGGAGACACAGCCCCCAATTATACCAATTACAGAAGAGATGGATAGACAGGTAAGAATATACTCAACATCATAAAGAGCGATACACCACAAGAAACTAGTGGCTCTACAACAGCAAAACTGAATGAAGACAATACAGATGAAGCAAAAGAAAATGACCTTAAAAATAAATTTATGAAAATTATTGAGATCCTTAAAAAGGAAATGAGAAATTCCCTTTAAAAAGTGGAGAAAAAAATTGGAAGAAATCAACAAATTCCTTAAAGAAAACAAAAAAGTGAAATAAATTATTCAAGACTTGAAAACTAAAATAGAAATAATAAATTAAACAAAGACAAAGAAAATTCTAGAAATGGAAAATTTGTATAAATGATCATGGACCACAAAGACAAGCATAATAAAAGAGATGGAAGAGAGAATCTCAGGCATTGAAGATACAATTGAGAAAATAGATTCATTGGTCAAAGAAAATGTTAAGTCTAACAAAAGTTTAACACAAAATATTTAGGAAATATAGGACACCATCAAAACACCAAACCTAATAATAATAGGGATAGAAGAAAAAGAAGTTTAACTCAAAGGCACATAAAATATAGCCAACAAAGTCATAGATGAAAACTTTCCTAACCTAAAAAAGGACATGCCTATGAAAATACAAGAAGCTTACAGAACAACAAAAAAGAAGTCCCCTTGCCACATAATCATCAAAACACTAAATATACAGAATAAAGAAAGAATATTAAGAACTACGAAGGCCAAGGAACATATAAAAGCAGACCTATCAGAATTATACTGGACTTTTCAACGGGAACGATGAAAGCTAGAAGGTCCTAGACAGGCCTTAGGATGACACTAAGAGACCACAATGCCAGCCCAGAGTACTATACCTAGCAAAACTTTCAATCACCATTGACAGAGAAAAAAAAAAGATACTCTATGACAAAACCAGATTCAAACAATAGCTAGCCACAAATTTAGCCCTACAGAAAGTAGTAGAAGGTAAACTCCAACTAAAAGAAGTAAGTTACATTCACAAAAACATAGGCAATAGATAACATCGAGCAGCAAAACCAAAAGAAGGAAAATACACACACAATACCATCACCAATAACAAAAACTAAAACATCAGTAACTAGCAATAGCTGATCATTAATATCCCATAATATTAATGGACTACATTCACCTATAAAAAGACACATACTAACAGATTGAATAATAAAACAGAATCCATCCTTATGCTGCATACAAGAAACATACCTCAACCTTAAAGACAGATATCACCTCAGAGTAAAGGATTGGGAAAAGATTTCCCAATCAAATGGACCTAAGAAACAAGCTGGTGCAGTTATCCTAATATCTGACAAAATAGATTTCAAACTAAAATCAATCAAAAGAGAAAGAATGTCATTTCGTATTAGTCACAGGAAAAATTCATCAAGAGGAAATGTCAATTCTGAACATCTATGCCCCAAATAAAATGACACCCACATTTGTAAAAGAAATATTACTACAGCTTAAATCATACCTTAAACCCCACATACTAATAGTGGGAGACTTCAACACCCCACTCTCACCACTGGACAGGTCTGCCAGACAGAAGCATGACAGAGAAATAAGGGAACTAACAGATGTTATGATTCAAATGGACTGAACAGACATCTATAGAATATTTAATCAAAACATAAAAGAATATACCTTTTTCTCAGCAGATCATGGAAACATCTCAAAATGTCTGAATAACTGGCAACAAATCAAACCTCAACAGATACAAAAAAATAGAATAATTCCATGTACCTTATTGCATCACTATGGCTTAAAATTAGAATTCAACAGCAACATTAATTTCAGAAAGCCCACAAACACATGGAAATTGAATAATGCTCAGCTGAATCACCAAAAGGTCAAGAAACAAAGAAATTAACAACCTATGTTTCCTAATTATACATTACATTTTTAAAATGAACTGCACAATCGCAATACTTCAATCAAGGGCAGAAACACATATAACAAAATCACATATAACAAAAACACATATAACAAAATCAACCTTAAAATCCATACCAATGCAAATTATTCATATCTATATCATATCCCCCTTTAAATGTAAAAGAACATTTTTAATCAATATTTGGGAATATGGGTGCAGTTATTTTTCTCCAAACTGCTTCCTGCTGAATGGGGGCGCTGTTATTTAGGTCTTTCATGGTATAACCTGTGTGCTAGGTATATCTCAATTACCAGTTGAGTGAAGTAATTTTTTGAGGGTGTTCATAGCAACCTTTCAGGAGGGTGTGGTCTATCATACCATATTGGGACAGAAGCAATCCATAGGGTCTCATCCTCTGTGAAAACAAAAGAAGAACCTCCTTTCCAAAGCATCATATCCTTAGACCCAAATTCTGAAGTCAAGATAGCTTTATAATACACATTCTGGTTTAGTTTTGCAGCCCACACAATGAACTGTCTCTCTGTACTTAGCTCTGTCACAGTAAAAAAAATTCAAAGAAAATACAATAATACACAGAATCCAGGCTCTCTGTGAGTTTCTGTGTGATTTTCTTGGGGCTTGCTGGCTGTGGAGTACCGGGCAGAACAGAAACCCCAACAAGCAGGCCCTCATGTTACAGAATGGTGCCCATGTGGATAACTACATCCACAGAAAGCTTGAGAAAGCTTGGAAACGAATAGAGTAAAGCATGGCTTCTTGGTGGCAGCAATTTCTCAGGTCTGCTCTGCTTGCTAGAGGCAAGTAAGCACTCTCATTTAAGAGAGGCTTCCTGAATCAGCTTTAGCTGCAAAACCGTGCCGCTCTTTTAAGAGGTCCTGCCACAAAAAACTTAAATGGTGTTGATGAAAAGCTGAACACATGCTTTTCGATTTTAAGCCGTAGCAGGAAAAAAGCTGTGCCATTGTAAAATGACAGTTTTCTGGGCCATCTTGCCAGGGCAAACTCTGACTCTTTCAGGCAGGCAGTCCGTGTGGTTAAGCACACTGCTAAAGCTTGCTTTCTGAATCATCCCGTTTCCCCAAGTTCCCCCCAACCTCCCCTTCTCGCTTTTCTCTCCCCATCTCCCCTTACTCCCCTCCAACCCCACCCCCAAAATCCCAATTTTTGCCCGGCAATCTTGTCTACTTCCCATAACCAGGAGGATAGCTATATGTTTTTTTTGGGGGATCACCTTATTTAACTTCTTTAGGATATCAAATTATAGACTCACTGACCTTTATTTATCTCTAGAAACCAATTATAAGTGAGTATATCCCATGTTCATCTTTTTGGGTCTGGGTTACCTCACTCAGGATAGTGTTTTCTATTTCCATCCATTTGCATGCAAAATTCGAGAAGTCATTGTTTTTTACCGCTGAGTAGTATTCTAATGTGTATATATTCCACACTTTCTTCATCCATTCTTCCATTGAAGGGCATCTAGGTTGTTTCCAGGTTCTGGCTATTACAAATAATGCTGCTATGAACATAGTT
>NW_026067911.1:2421522-2468309 GCF_014885135.2 Alexandromys fortis
AGGGGTGCACCCACCCACGGAGACAGTGGGGCTGATCTATTGGGAGCTCACCAAGGCCAGCTGGACTGCGACTGAAAAAGCATGGGATAAAACCGGACTCTCTGAATATGGCGGGCAATGAGGGCTGCCGAGAAGCCAAGGACTATGGCACTGGGTTTTGATCCTACTTCATGTTCTGGCTTTGTGGGAGCCTAGCCAGTTTGGATGTTCACCTTCCTAGACTAGGATGGAGGGGGGAGGACTTTGGACTTTCCACAGGGCAGGGATCCCTGACTACTCTTCAGACTGGAGAGGGAGGGGGAGAAGAGTGGGAGGAGGGGGAGGGAAAAGAGAGACAGAGACAGGGAGGGAAATGGGAGGCGGGGAGGAGGCGGAAATTTTTTTTCAATAAAAAAATTATATTACAAAAAAAATTTCAACATAAACTATAAAGAAAAACTTGCTTTCTGGCATGGACCTACTTTTCCAAAAAGGTTCTACCTTGTTTGTTCTTGGAAAGAGACAGAATTTTTAAAGTATCCTGACTTATATACCCATATTCATGAGCTTAAATTTGAGGGAAATTCTTCAGGATGAAAGAAAAACTTTCAGAATGGCAATTTATATAACACTTTTTATTTTTATTTAATTTTAAAAACAACTTTAACCTTTATTACATTAAATTGCATAAACACAACTGTAACATAATGAACAGAAAAGTTAAACATAAGTTTATAACAAATAAAATAGGTTATTGTATAATTGGAAATATCAATGCTAAACATGAAATCTCCACTTTCACGGTGGGAATGGGATATAGCAATATTATTCTATTAAATTAATGAAAGACATACTTTAAATTGAACAAAGCTTTTCAATAGATTCAATATAGCACTAGCAAAGCTGAGGTTTGGATTCAATGAGACATGAGATAAAAATGGATATTTACCATTACAGTTATTTCTAATCAACTTCCAAAACTAAGGTGTGTCTCTTTAATTCTGGAATAGACTATGCCTTTGAATAACCATAATGCTTGTCTTTACAGTCCTGGACAGGCAGGCAATATCTTGGCCACATCCTATAGCTACACAGGTCTACATTAGTCCTTTACAGGCAGACAGCAGTTTGCCCACATCCTATGGTCACATATGTCTACAACCTAGGCAAGTCCAATAGAGTTTGATGGGTCAGAAAAGAATCAGTCTATTCAATTCATTTTCCTTTCTTGGACTATTTTCAAAATTAAAAAAAAATAAATAAAAACACACGCCCAGCTTCAATTTCACAGCTCCAACTCCAGCATTAGAGATGCTAGTCAGCACCGCCTGCCTCCTCTTGTTGATGCCCCTCCTGGTCTTCAGCGGGAATAACACTGTAATGGGCATTCCTTTCAGGGATAAACAGTGCACACAAGGAATAGAGTTGAGAGTTACAGGATTTTGGAAAATGACAACTTCCAAGAATTTCAAATGAGTTAATGAAAACAAACAATTATGGGGGGAGGGAAGAAGACAAAAAAATTCATAAACTAAGTCCAGCATTGAAACAGTATTTTTGGACACGTGTTCTTAATGAGGTTTGAACAACAGTTCCTAAGCTTGCAGTGGTTACATGCATCCTACAGGTGGCACTGGGCAGGACTCCCCAAGTTAGGACTACATTGAAGAGAGTGGGCTTTATCGTGTTGGACAGTTCAGTATCTGTTTTCAATATTTTCAACCCATCTTGAATGAGGTATCTAGAAGCATCGATGGAAAAGTGCAGGTTTCCATAGCAACCGGGAGGATGTTGTTACAGTAAGTGAACGTGCAGGATCTCCCATACCATCCTCTTCCTAAAGAGGGGCATATGATGCTGAGAAAAGGTGACAGGTTGGTCTCTAGAAATGTAATCTGCATATTTACAGGTAAACATGCCACAGTCGCTCCTGTTCAGCTGTTGAGGAATCTCCGCTGACGTCATGCTGTATTGCTTCCACTCCAAAGGGTCCAGCTCCATGTTCCTTCGAGTCTTGCTCTCATTTTGTAAATACTGGAAGATTGTTTCACAGATACTCTGCCCTGTGTGTCCCATTGAGTCATAATATATAATACTGCGTTTCCTTAGGTCGATTTCTATTAGACTCCAATGTACCTGCTGGTGAATAGGCACTAAAATGATTTCCTTTTCAAATAGATTTATTCCTCGAGTCCATCTTTTAACAGCACTGTAGCCGCCATGTTTTAGCTTAGTGTAGAAAAAAGTGCTAAACACATGAAGAGCAGGGTAGCCTTCACTGTCATTTCGCTGAACCAGAAGATTCATGTAAAAATTAATTACCACATCATTAAGCCACTCACCAGTCTCTAGTGTCTGGATATCTTCTCTAGTAATTTTCAATTTAAATGCACTACTTAAAATTTCATCTTTGGGCCCTGGACCTAGTGCCTTCTTGATTTCTCTTTCCATGTCCTCGGTGACATCAAGGACTTCGTTTGTTCCTCTGCCCTTTCCTTGCCCTGCAACAGGCTTTTTCTCTGTTGTAAATATGGGCATCTTGTTGGGGAGTAACCTGCTGCTGCCACTATGCGGGATTTGAGCCTGTGTTCCTTGCAAGTCAGACTCCAAGTGGTGTCCCCTTCTTTCTTCAAGGGTTGCTCCCTCTTTCTTCTGTGAATCAGAAGATTCCTCGGTAGACATCTTTACTCTTTTGTCTGGTGACAGACATTCTCTTGTGGCAACAGCAACAGATTGTTTAGGATCACACTGAGTTGGACTGGATCCATGACTCTGCCCTTCCCCACAACCTTTGATGTTCAAAGTATCTATGAGGGTTGTGTGAGCCCTGCGTGGGTCATAGTTCATGTCACTATTGTATTGAAGGCACTGCTGTAACTTTCGGTCCTTTTCCCTTTGATGGTCTTGGGCACATTTCTCCATGACACAATAGGGCCGCTTACGACCCTTACCACCATCAGCAGACTTTCTCTCAGTTACACCCTGCTCCCGTGGACCTTTGGCCCACTCTAGGGGCTTTAGTTGTTTTGGACTCTCTTCCTGGGGTTTCCGTGGCTGCTCTTTGACTGACTGTTGGCTTTGAAGCCATAGATCTTGCTGTTCCTGAGCTATCCTCTTCCGAGCCTTACTGGGCTCCTCAAACTTCCAATCCGTTCTATCCTCATCCTGGCGTTTCAGTTTTCCACCATGTCTCAAGGCTTCAGACTCCGTCTCCGTGCCTCCTTCATCTTGCTGTTTCCTTTTTCTACATTGTCTGGAAGCTTCAGGCTTCGTCTCCATCCCACACTGTCCTGGTTGCCACCTGGAATCACTCCCTGGATTGCCTGTGTTGGGTGCAGGACCCCGATGTCCGGAGAACTACTTACTCCAGGAAATGTAAAATCCGCAAGTTGGTTCAAGATTGGAAACCTATCCGGTCACAGGATGAAGAGCTCAGAATAGCTTTTCTTCATAAAGAGAGTTGATTGGGGTATCAAGGTTAGTCAAAGTATGAAGCCAATTGAGTGGGTAGTGTCGGGAACCGATTGGTGAATAATCAAGTGTTCGCAGTTCACCAGGGTCCACTGTGGGAAACCCCGTGGAGTTCTAGGACTACTTCCTTAGAAAGGTCCCTCTAGGACACAGTAAGTGGCTAAAGTCCCAGGACATCAAAATCGGACAAACTATCCTAGTCACTGTAAGACACCAGGCCTTAACCGCGCAGCTAACACAAGGGAGGCAAGCCTCACAAGTGATACCTGAGTCGGAGGTTGACCTAGCCACAGCATTCAAGGTTCTATAGCTGGTTGTGATGTGACCAGTAAGAATGTAACTCAGTGTTCTTGGGTGGGGGGTGGCCCTGCTCACCCCCAGCTGGGTTCAAGAGTTGGAAGACAGGATTGCAGGGTTGTGAACTAATCACACACATCTCAGTTTCCCTCAGCAAAGCACAAGGTTACCCAGATCCTCTCAGCATAACCGAGTTCATCCTGATTAGTACATTTATCTTTTAGAAAATCGTCCGTCAGGGTCAATAATAGAAAACAAAATATAATTGCCCTTCAAAATGGCCCCTCACAATAAGCTTACTAATTACAAAGAATAAGCAGAATTTTGCATTTATAAAACCCAGTGGGTAGTGTTGTGTGACAAAACTTTTCATAGGGAAATGAAGCACATGTCTACTCTCCTCAGATGGGGAACCCAGGATGGACCAAAGTACAGAAACCACCAAAGTCCAACTCAGTGAGCCAATGAGTTTTATTGGGGTTACTTATAGGAATGTGGGTGAGGGGTTGCTTACAGGAGCAGAAATGACTCAAAGACAGGTGCATCATCATAGCCCACCCTCAGCATGGGTGGCAGCTCACAAAAGCTGGGACCCTGGAAACACTGCACACCTTGCAGACAGCTCAGCAGGCTACAGAGTGTCCTTTCCAAGTGAGGCAGTGGCTCTAAATCTCTTCCAAGCAGCTATCTGGTGTCTGCTTCTTCCAGGCAGCTGGTCTGAATTTGACTCTCCTGAGAATCTTCCTTGCTGCTCAGCTCCCTTCCATCTGAGAGGGATTCTCAGCTTCTATCGCTTACTATGGCAGGGAGGGCCTAGTGAATCTGGTCAGTTTCAGGGACTTTTTGGGTTCTCTTCAGTTGTTTGCCTTCCAGCTTGAGGAGCTTCCCTTCAGAGTGGAATGTTTCAGTCCTCCAGGAAACTGTTGTACAACAGGTACCAACTCACCAGGGACCAGTACATTACCATGAGAGTGTAGATAAAATTTCAGCATTGTCAACAGAATTCATCGAGAAAAATATACTGTCTTGGTGACAGTCCTAGCAATAACAGGAGCCCTGAGCTCGTCCCTAGAAAACACTAGGAGGAATTACTCTGGAACTGGAGTTAGAGAGGTGTGGGTTTGGTGGGTGCAGGCATCTGAATGCCAGTCACCACGATTGGACAACAAGCACTTTAACTACGGATCATCTCTGGCTTCTTGAGCCGCCCTTTCATTTACTTTCAAAAGTACAGAGATTTTTTTTTTTTTTACAAATGTGTGAGCAAAGGAGTCAAGACACATATTATTTGTTGCTCACACTTAAATGTGACTATAAGTCCCAATCTCTGGCCTCCATCTTTCGAAGCCCCGCCCCGTGCCTGCAAAAACTTGACCCCTTCCCTGAGGATGGTCAAGGCAGACCACCAAATCCTTGACTGCTCCCCTGGAGGAGAGTGTTGGCCGCCCGCCAAATCTTGACCACTTCCCCAGTCTATTTAAACTGCTCCCTTGAAAGTCCCTTCTACATTGGAGGCTTCCTGGTTCCCCTTGGGGCCACCGGAGAGCTCAGAAATCCCATTAAAACCTGGATACCCTTCAATTGGGCTTGTTTCTAATTCGGCTTAATTGGTGTTTTTGCTTCGGCAGAGAGCTCGTGTTAGGAAATATTCCTAACATCCGGAGGTCCCACCACAACCCAAGCTCTCTACACAAGGCTAAAACCAGCTCCTGAACTACAGCTCTTTTTTTTTTTTTGTCTATGTGATAGGGTTTTGGGAAACCCATTCTTACTGTTGTCCATTATCGGACTCTTGTGGAAGGTGTGGGCCCATGCCAAGAGTCCGATCTTAGGCTGGGTCTACCTGAAGTGAATTTTGTTTGTTTTAGGGAGGCCTAGCATTCAATTTTTTTTTTTTAGCATTTAATTTTCATGACCCCATTTAGTCCTAAGAGCTACTTTAGCAGATGCACTGTTAGACTTAGGCCATGCAGTTGGGCATAGACTTTATAATGGGCACTTGCAGTTCAAAACCAGATCCGCTGTCACCCCTGGGATGCCTCTTACAAAATCTTTATACATTGGGGCTGTCAGATATAATCTGTGCTGAATGGCTAATTTCCCTATGCACTAAGATTTGGCCTCAATACAATATTGACAATGGGACGTGTTGGCCACCAGAAGGAAGCTTTGAGCTTACCATCCTCCCAGACCTAGAAAATTTTTGTCACCATAGGGACGGTTGGACAGAGCTTACATATGTCCATGGGTTTTGGGCTCTGTGCTCTCACCCTTCCCTCAGTAGCCAGTGTCTCGCAGCACCTGGTCGCTAGGACCACGACACCTCCAAATTACTGGTCATCTTGGAACTGGAACCCTGACAATTCCACCTGGACCATGCAGCCAGAGGCAGTGGCCCCTTCCCCACTCACTCAAAACCACACTACCCACCACCCTCTTGTGGAACAACATTCTCCTTTCCTGTCCTCTCCTACCCCCTTCCTTGCCAATCTGGAAGTTCAAGGTCAACTTCCACCTTACCCACCTTCCTCCTCCTTGCCTCCACCTCACCAATTTTAGTTTTGGGGGTAGACAGGACCCATTCCTCCCCATTTAAAACTTTGCCACTGCCCTACATTATTGCAGGACAATTTTTCTCTCGTTCTTTGTTAGTGATGCCTGTTTGCCCAGCACTTTTACTGGGTTGAGGTATCCTGAGCTAACTCCTAGGTTTCTCGAACTTTGATGGACAGGACCTCACACCACACCGGCCTTCTCACCTTCCCTAGGAACAGATGCCTGGAGTACACAGAATGCCTTTCCAGCTACACCTCTCCCTGAGCGTGGACCCACCAATGTCCAGATTCCCCCCTTCCCCACACTGCCTCATGCCCGCAGGAAATAGCCAGACTTGAGTCAATGCCCCCGTTTCCAAAGAGAGCCTATTAGTCAAAATATCACCTCAGCTTCTTGTCACCGCTTATGCAAACAGTCTGGAATGTAAGTCCCCATCGCTGACCTCCATCTTTTCCGTCAATGTCCTTAGTTTATAGCTAGCATCCACTTTTATGGGTACATACCATATTTTGGGGTCTAGGTTACCTCACTCAGAATAGTGTTTTCTAATTCCATCCATTTGCATGCAAAATTCAAGACGTCATTTTTTTTTTAACCACCGAGTAAGACTCTAATGTGTAAATGTGCCACACTTTCTTTATCTAGTTGAGGGGTGTCCAGTTGAGGGGTGTCTAGGTTGTTTCCAGGTTCTGGCTATTACAAATAATGCTGCTGTGAACATAGTTGAACAAATGTTTTTTGTAGTATGATTGAGCATTTTTTGGGTATATTCCCAAGAGTGGTATTGCTGGATCTTGAGGTAGGTTGATTCCCAATTTTCTGAGAAACTGCCATACTGATTTCCAAAGTGGTTGCACAAGTTTGTATTTCCACCAGCAAAAGATGAGAGTTTTCCTTACTCCACATCCTCTCCAGCATAAGCTATCATTGGTGTTTTTGGTCTTAGCCACTCTGACATGTGTAAGCTGGTATCTCAGAGTTGTTTTGATTTGCGCTTCCCTAATAGCTAAGGAAGTTGAACATGTCCTTAAGTATCTTTTGGCCATTTAAAATTCTTCTGTTGAGAACTCTCTGTTTAGTTAAGTACCCCATTTTTTAATTTGGTTATTTAGAATTTTAATGTCTAATTTCTTGAATTCTTTATATATTTTGGAGATCAGTCCTTTGTTTGATGTGGGGTTGGTGAAGATCTTTTCCCATTCAGTAGGGTGCCTTTTTGTCTTATTGACTGTGTCCTTTCCTTTACAGAAGCTTCTCAGTTTCAGGAGGTCCCATTTATTTTTTGTTGCATTCATTGTCTGTGCTACTGGGGTTATATTTAGGAAGTGGTGTCCTGTGCCCATGCATTGAAGGCTACTTCCCACTTTCTCTTCTATTAGGTTCAGTATGGTCGGATTTATATTGAGGTCTTTAATTTATTTGGACTTCAGTTTTGTGCATGGCAATAGATATGGATCTATTTTCATTCTTCTACAGGTTGACATCCAGTTATGCCAGCACCATTTGTTGAAGATGCTTTCTCTTTTCCATTGTATAATTTTAGCTTCTTTGTCAAAAATCAGGTGTTCATAGGTATGTGGATTAATATTCGGGTCTTCAATTCAATTCTATTGATCAACGTCTCTGTTTGTATGTCAATACCAAGTTGTTTTGATTACCGTAGCTCTGTAATAGAGCTTAATGTCAGGAATGGTGATGCCTCCACAAGTTCCATTATTGTATAGGATTGTTTTCCCTATCCTGGGTTTTTTGTTTTTCCATATGAAGTTGATTATTGTTCTTTCAAGGTCTGTGAAGAATTGTGTTGTGATTTGATAGGGATTGCACTGAATCTATAGATTGATTTTGGTAGAATTGTCATTTTTACTATGTTGATCCTTTCTGTCCAAGAGCATGGGATATCTTTCCATTTTCTGGTGTCTTCTTCAATTTTGTTCTTCAAAGACTTAAAGTTCTTGTCAAATAGGTCTTTTACTTCCTTGGTTAGTGTTACACTAAGATATTTTATGTTATTTGTGGCTATTGTGAAAGGTGATGTTTCTCTGATTTTCCTTTCAGCTTCTTTGTCTTTTGTGTATAGGAGGGCTACTGATTTTTTGGAGTTTATCTTGTATCCTGCCATATCACTGAAGGTATTTATCAGCTGTAGTAATTCTCTGGTAGAGTTTTTGGGGTCACTTATGTACACTATCATATCATCTGCAAATAATGAAAGTTTCACTTCTTCCTTTACAATTTGAATCCCCTTGATCTCCTTATGTTGTCTTATTGCTATTGCTAAAACTTCAAGCACTATGTTGAATAGATATGGAGAGAGTGGACAGCCTCGTCTTGTCTTTGATTTTAGTGGAATGCTTTGAAATTCTCTCCATTTAATTTGATGTTGGCTTGCTGTATATTGCTTTTATTATATTTAGATATGATCCTTATTCCCTAACCTCTCCAAGACCTTTATCATGAGGGGTGTTGGATTTTGCCAAATGCTTTACAGCATCCAATGAAATGATCATATGGATTTTTTCTTTCAGTTTATTTATATGATAGATTACATTGATAGGTTTACGTATATTGAAATACCCTGCATCTCTAGGATAAAGCCGACTTGATCATGATGTATGATATTTTTGATGTGTTCTTGGATTTGTTTTGCCAGTATTTTATTGAGAATTTTTGCATCCATGTTCATGAATGTGATTGGTCTGTAATTTTCTTTCTTGGTTGAGTCTTTGTGCAATTTTGGTATTAGGGTAACTGTAGCCTCATAAAAAGAATTTGGCAATTACCCTTCTGTTTCTATTATGTGGAGCACTTTGAGGAGTATAGGTATTAGCTCTTCTTGAAAGTTCTGGTAGAATTCCAGAACTAAAACCATCCAGCCCTAGGCTTTTTTTTTGGGGGGGGGGAGGTTTTTGATGACAGCTTCTATTTTCTCATGGCTTTTAGGTATATTTAAATTGCTCACCTGGTCTTGATTTAATTGTGATATATGGTATTTATCTAAAAAACTGTCCATTTCTTTTACATTTTCCAATTTTGTGGAGCACAGGTTTATGTAGTAAGACCTGATGATTCTTTGAATTTCTTCAGTGTCTGTTGTTATGTCCCCCTTTTCATTTCTGATTTTGTTAATTTGGATATTTTCTCTCTGCCATTTGATTAGTTTGATAAGGGTTTGTCAATCATGTTGATTTTCTCAAAGTACCAGCTCTTTGTTTCATTGATTTTTTTTTGGATTGTTTTCTGTGTTTCTATTTTGTTGATTTCAGCCCTCAGTTTGATTATTTCCTGTCTTCTACTCCTCCTGGGTGAGTCTGCTTCTTTTTTCTAGAGCTTTCCGGTGTGCTGTTAAGTCATTAATGTGAGCTTTCTCTGTTTTCTTTATGTGAGCACTTAGTCCTATGAACATTCCTCTTAGCACTGCTTTCATAATGTCCCATAGGTGTCCCTCCCCAATTCCCTCAGCTTTTCTAGCCAGTCAGCAGGGAGTTTTCCTGTGGCTGGGCTTTATCCCATCCCACCCAGCCCTCACACTTTCCTGTTTGCCTGTGAGCTCAGTGGAACCCTGGAACACAGATTGCTCCAATACTGAGGGGAGCTGGGGGGTAAGTCAACAGCCACAGGTCTGGACAGCTGGACATCCCACTCTCTGGGACCTCCCCAGTGGGACAAAACTCAGGGACCCATCCCTAACTCCTTTGGCTTTTTTAGCCATCCAGCAGGGAGTATTCCTGTGGCTGGACTATCCTCCAACCCATTTTGCCCCCACACCTACCTTTTCACCTGCAAGCTCAGTGGAACCCTACAATGCAGATTACTCCAATACTGAGGGGACCTGGGCGCTTGCCCCAATCCTGAGGGGACCTAAGGGACAGCCATAGCAAGGATTGGACCAAGACACCAAGATGCTGCCAGCCTCATTTGAAGGGAGAGATGGGTAGGCACCAATGCAAGAATTCCTCCAACATCCTAAAAAGCAACATGGTAACACCAGAACCCAGTGGAGACACAAAAGGAAGACTTGATTATCCTAACACAGAAGAAGTAGAAGAAAACAACTTTAAATGTAACTTTATGAAAATGGAAGAGAAGACAAACAAAAAGTTGGAAGAAATTAATAAATCCCTCAAAGAAACCTAAGAAAACCAAGAAAAAACAATCAAACAGGTGAAGGAAACAGTTCCAGACTTGAAGAATGAAATAGAGGTAATAAAGAAAACACAAACCGAAGGAATTCTGGATATGAAAAATGTGGGTAAATGAACAGGAACTATAGAGACAAGTATAACCAACAGAATACAAGAGATTGAAGAAAAAAATCTCAGGTGCTGAAGATACTATAGAGGAAATAGACTAATTGGTTAAAGAAAACATTAAGGAAAAACATATAGTTATCCTCTTGGCTATGGGAAGTAGACAAAATTGCCGGGGAGAAAATTAAGATCTTGGGGGTGGGGTGGGGTGGGGATAAGGGGGGACGGGGAGAGAAAAGTGAGAAGGGGAGGATTGGGGGAACTTGGGGAAACAGGAAGATTGGGATAAAGGAAGGTTGGATAGGGGAGCAGGGAAGCACATATCTTAGTTAAGGGAGCCACCTTAGTGTTGGCAAGAGACTTGAACCTAGAGTGGCTCCCAGGAGCCCAAGGCGATGTCCCCAGTTAGTCCCTTGGGAAGCTGAGGATAGGGAACCTGAAATGACCCTATCCTATAGCAATACTGACGAATATCTTTCATATCACCATAGAACCTTCATCTGGTGATGGATGGAGATAGAGACAGAGACCCACACTGGAGCACTGGACTGAGCTCCCAAGGTCCCAATGAGGAGCAGATGGAGGGAGAACACGAGCAAGGATGTCAGGACCACGAGGGGTGCACCCACCCACTGAGACAATGGGGCTGATCTATTGGGAGCTCACCAAGGCCAGCTGGACTGTGACTGAGAAAGCATGGGATAAAACCGGACTCTCTGATCATGGCAAACAATGAGGGCTGATGAGAAGCCAAGGACAATGTCACAAGGTTTTGATCCTACTTCATGTTCCGGCTTGGTGGGAGCCTAACCAGTTTGGATGTTCACCTTCCTAGACATGGACGGAGCGGGGAGGACCTTGGACTTTCCACAGGGCAGGGAACCCTGACCGCTCTTTGGATTGGAGAGGGAGGGGGAGAGGAGTGGGGGGAGGGGGAAAGGAGTTGGGGGAGGGGGAGAAGGGTGGGAGGAGGGGGAGGAAAATGGGAGGCTGGGAGGAGGCGGAAACTTTTTTCTTTTCCTTTTCTCAATAAAAAAAAAAAGAAAACATTAAATCCAACAAATTCTTACCACAAAACATTCAGGAAATCTGGGACACCATGAAAAGACCAAACCTAAGAATTATAAGAGTAGAAGAAGGAGAAGAACTCCAGCTTAAAGGCACAGAAAATACATTCAACAAAATTACAAAAGAAAACTTTCCCAACCTAAAGAAGGATATCCCTATGAAGGTACAAGAAGCTTACAGAACACCAAATAGACTGGATCTAAAAAAAAAATCCCCTCACCCTATAATAATCAAAACACAAAACATACAGAACAAAGAAAGAATATTAAGAGCTGCAAAGGATAAAGGTCAAGTAACATATAAAGGTAAACCTATCATAATTACACCTGACTTCTCAATAGAAACCATGAAATCCAGAAGGTCCTGGATAGATGTACTGCAGACACTAAGTTGCAAGCCCAGACTACTATTCCCAGCATAGTTGTCTTTCATCATCAATGGAGAAAATAAGATATTCCATGACAAAAATGGATTTAAATGATATGTATCCACAAGCCCAGCCTTACAGAAAGTACTGGAAGGAAAACCTCAGCTCAAGGAAGCTAACCACACCCACAATAACACAGACATCTGATAACCCCCCCACCAGCAAAACCCAAAGAAGAAAAATACACAAATACTCCTACCGAATAATAACCAGAGTAAACAACCACTGGTCATTAATATCGTTTCGTATCATTGGATTCAATTTACCTATAAAAAGACACAGGCTAAGAGAATGGATACAAAAACGGAATCCAGCCTTCTGCTGTTTACAAGAAACACACCACAACCTCCAAGACAGACATTACTTCAGAGTAAAGGGTTGGGAACAGGTTTTCCAATCAAATGAACCTAAGAAACAAGCAGGTGTAGCTATCCTAATATCTAACAAAATAGACTTCAAAGTATAATCAATCAGAAGAGATGGAGGACACTTATACTCATGACAGGAACAATTCATCAGTATGAAGTCTCAATCCTGCATATCTATGCCCCTAACACAAGTGCACCCACATATGTAAAAGAAACATTACTAAAAGTTAAATTGCACACCAAACTCCACACACTAATAGTAGGGGAGTTCAACATTCCTCTCTCACCAACAAACAGGTCAACAAGACAAAAACTTAACAGAGAAATTAGAGAACAGATGTCATGATGCCAATGGACTTAACAGATATCTATAGAACATTCCATCCAAACAAAAATGAATAAACCTTCTCAGCACCTCATGGAACCTTCTCTAAAATTGATCACATACTTGGTAACAAAGCAACCATCCATAGATACAAAAAAAATTGGAGTAACCCCCTGTGTCTTATCGGATCACCATGGACTAAAGCTAGAATTTAACAATACTTCTCCCCAAAAGCCCACAAACTCATGGAAACTGAACTCTCAACTACTGAACCATCCTTGGTTCAAGAAAGAAGTAAAGAAAGAAATTAAAGTCTTTCTTGAATTCAACAAAAATGAAGGCACAAGATTTCCAAAGTAGCTGTATAAGTTTTTTACTCCAACCGGCAGTGGAGGGGTGCTCCCTTTACTCCACATCCTCTCCAACATAAACTATCAATTGGTGTTTTTGTTTTGGCTTTAGCCATTTTAACTGGTGTAGAAGAGTATCTCAGAGTTGGTTTGCATTTCGTTGATGCCTAAGGATGTTGGGCATTTCCTTAACTGTCTTTCACCCATTTGAGATTCTCCTATTGAAAATTCTCTGTTTAGATTTGCATACCATTTTTAATGGGATTATTTTGTATTTTTATGTCTAAATCTTGAGTTCTTTACATTTTTGGAGATCATCCCTATGTCAGATGTGGCATTGGTGAAGATATTTTCCCATTGAGTAGGCTGTCATTTAGTCTTATTGAGTGTGTCCTTTGCCTTGCAGAAGCTTCTCAATTTCAGAAGGTCCCATTTATTTATTGTTGCATTCATTGTCTGTGCTACTGGTGTTGTATTTAGGAAGTGATCTCCTGTGTCCATATGTTCAAGGCTACTTTCTACTTTATCTTCTATCAGGTTCAGTGTGGCTGGATTTATATCGAGGTGTTTAGTCCATTTGAACGTGAACTTTGTGTGTGGGGATAGATATGAGTCTGTTTGCATTATTCCACATGATGGCATCCAGTTATGCAAGGACCATTTGTTATAGATGCTTTGCTTTTTCCGTTGTACCATAATTTGTTGAACTTGCTTTCTTTTTTCCATTGTGCAATTTTAGCATCTTTGTAAAAATTCAGGTGTCTACAGGTGTATGAATTAATATCAGGGTCTTTGATTTGTTGCCCTTGGTCTACCTGTCTGTTTTTATGCCAATACCAAGCTGTTTTCATTACTTTAGCTTTATAATAGAGCTTGATGTCAGGGATGGAGATGCCTCTGGAAGCTCCTTTATTGTACAGGATTGTTTTGGCTATACTTTTTTATTTTATTTTTCCATATGAAGTTGATTGTTGTCCTTTCAAGGTCTGTGAAGAATTGTGTTGGGATTTTGATGGGAATTGCATTGAATCTAAAAATTGATTTCGATAGGTTTGCCATTTTTATTATGTTGATTCTACCTATCCAAGATCACAAGAGATCTTTCCATTTTCTGGTGTCTTCTTCAATTTCGTTCTTCAAAGACTTAAAGTTCTTGTCATACAGGTTTTTCACTTTTTTTTTCATTGGTTCAGACATCATTTTATTTCATGTATCAATTGTATTTTACATTTTGGAATCATATTTTGTTTTTATTTCCTTCAAATTCTCAGAAAAAAGTTAATGTTTTTTTATTTGAAAAATAGAGATTGCAATACTTTACAAATGCCATCAATATATTATTAAAATTCTATAACTTTAATACTTACAACCTCTCAGGATAACCTGACTGTACTATCTTCATTTACTGAAGATGAACTGAGGCATAGAAAAGGTTGAGACATAGCTGAATCCTGGCTGCAGAGCCATTGGGACTGAACACAGCCATGCCTCCACATGCTGCTCTTTATTCTGGTACATTCATTGTCTTCATCCCCATTCCCTTCTTACCACATGGATAACCAAATCTCCCGGCTGATTAACTGTGGTATGTGCTCTTCTGTCTGTTTCCAAGAACATATATGAAGCCTGTCATGGTTGTAGCTAGCAGGAAGGTGGGAATTGTTTCTGGAGTTGGTAAAACAGGGATAGCATTTCCATGAAGCCAGTCAAGGTCCATCTGCAGAACTTCCCAGATCCTGAGAAGGAACCAAACATGTGTGCACACTCAAATACTTTGATTGAGTTTTAAAACTAATTAACCCTCAATTGATTAAGATTTTCTATTCAGACCCTCCTTCTTCATGATTTCTGTGTCAGTTAAAATGGAGTTGCTGGGGTGTGTTTGTGATCTAAGCATCAGGTGATTTAGAAGCATCTTTTATTTGACTCTGGAAAGCATCTGTGCAGCTTGCAATCTCACTCTACAGTAGGTATTGTAGTCATCCTTTGACAAGAGTCATTTCCAGAGAGTTTAAGAACAACAGTGAGTCAGGCTAGAGGACTGTGTAGGAGCCATTG
Organism: Alexandromys fortis; assembly: GCF_014885135.2. Taxonomy (NCBI): domain Eukaryota; kingdom Metazoa; phylum Chordata; class Mammalia; order Rodentia; family Cricetidae; genus Alexandromys; species Alexandromys fortis. The sequence continues at coordinate 2,436,672 of NW_026067911.1, forward strand.
AATGAAGAGGAATTTGTCACATGGCATTTCGAGAAGATGTTTTATTTTTGTTTTTTATTTTATTTTTTGCAATTTGAAATGAATAGCACCCAAGTTGATAAAGGCAATGCAATTCTAAAAAAGCTTGAACAAATTATAGGCTCAATGTCCTTTATTTATAGCTAGAAACCAAATATGAGTGAGTACATCCCATGTTCCTCTTTTTTGGGTCTGGGTTACCTCACTCAGGATAGTATTTTCTATGTCCATCCATTTGCATGCAAAATTCAAGAAGTCCTTGTTTTTTACTGCTGAGTAGTAAGTACTCTAATATGTATATATTCCATACTTTCTTCATCCAGTCTTCCATTGAAGGGCATCTAGGTTGTTTCCAGGTTCTGGCTATCACAAACAATGCTGCTATGAACATAATTGAGCATATACTTTTGTTGTATGATAGGGCATCTCTTGGGTATATTCCCAAGAGTGGTATTTAGAGACGCTAAATAAGAAGGAGAACCCAAAGAAAAACATATAGGCATCCTCCTGAATATTAACCTTCATCAGGCGATGAAAGGAAACAGAGACAGAGACCCACATTGAAGCACCGGACAGAAATCTCAAGGTCCAAATCAGGAGCAGAAGGAGAGAGAGCACGAGCAAGGAACTCAGGACCGCGAGGGGTGTACCCACACACTGAGACAATGGGGATGTTCTATAGGGAACTCACCAAGGCCAGCTGGCCTGGGTCTGAAAAAGCCTGGGATAAAACTGGTCTCACTGAACATAGTGGACAATGAGGACTACTGAGAACTCAAGAACAATGGCAATGGGTTTTTGATCCAACTGCACGTACTGGCTTTGTGGGAGCCTAGGCAGTTTGGATGCTCACCTTACTAGACCTGGATGGAGGTGGGTGGTCCTTGGACTTCCCACAGGGCAGAGAACCCTGATTGCTCTTTGGGCTGATGAGGGAGGGGGACTTGATAGGGGAAGGGGGAGGGAAATGGGAGGTGGTGGCGGGGAAGAGACAGAAATCTTTAATAAATAAATAAATAAATTAATTAAAAAACTTGAACAATTGTGTCTAAATCAAAGAAAATATTGGAACAGTCTTTGCATAGCAAACTACAAGTGACTATGGTTGTAGAATTTGCACAGGAAACAAAGTTTGAAAGTACAAAGAACTGAAATTCCAGTTGAACATGACAGATGAAGGCACGAGGCTCTTTCTTTCTTTCTTTCTTTCTTTCTTTCTTTCTTTCTTTCTTCCTTTCTTTCTTTCCACTTTTTATAAAAAATATAGACATTGGGGGGATGGCTCAATGACCAAAGTGCTTGCTGACCCAGCCCTACAACCCATGTAAAATCCATGTGATGACATACAGCACCAGTCCTGGGGCTCACTGGCCAAACAATGTAGCAAAAATGATGAGCTTCCGGTTCAGAGATCAAAATTAAAATGGGGAAGAGATTAAGGAAAGACATGCCAATGTCAAACTCTGGCTTCAGTATGCACTCACAAAAGTGAACACACCTAAATATACACATGTACAAATGTCTATACTATGTGGTCATGCATGCACACACACATACTTCCATAAGACACACCTACGTCACACACATCTTTTTATTACACATGTAAACCCTTCCTACACCACAAACACCTTTATACCACACACCCCTATACTACACACATATACACACATTTCTACATCACACACACTCTTACACTGTACAAACACCTATACCACACACACACCTACATCATACATACTCATATTCCCCCCATATTCCTATATCACAGACACTACAGATACACACATGTACATACATACCCCTACACCACACATCCCTATTACCATAAACACAACATACATGCAATGACAAGGAAACATTCACACATATATGCACACACACATAGACACACACACACTCCTCCCCTCACACCTTCCATCACACCATCCCGGGCCTGTTTGCACTAGTTCCTTTTAACTTATTATACTGTTAAGAAAAAAATTAAGACATACTAACATGCAAAAGACAGAAAACAATGACTAAACACATAGTTTTAAGAGACACAGCAAGTGTCAGCCCCAGATATGCCAGTGCCGCAGTCAAGAAGAGCCAGCTCCTAGACTGCTCAGGAGTTGGTGCACTAAGATTTTCTATCTGAGGGGCTTGGAGAAAGAAAGACCCTCACTCCTATTCTGATGGTTTCTCTTTATTTACTCATGTTGAATTCCAGTTCTCCTTTTTCTTCACAGCTTTTAATACCCACAAAATCTTTCAGGCGTTACACTTGAAAGTCACGTTCCATTTCCTAAGTAAATGATAAACAGAGTCACCTTGACAGAGCACATGAAATAAATCTGAATAACTTGTCACCGAGCAAGAAAGGAACATTTTTTTTCCTTAGTCAACTCCCTAATTGGTGGGCTGTAACTTGCAGCTGCAAAGAAAGAACCAGTCATTTTATTATCTTATCTAGAGAGGTAGTCCCGATAAAGGATTTCAAAAGAGCTATAAAATTAAACTACTGAACAGTCTAAGAAAAATAAGGAAATTGTGTACTATCTTCTATGCTTCTGAGTGTAAAAACATTTTAAACTAACATTTTGTGGTTATTGGTCATAATATTGGTCTTACTTGGACTGAGAGCACCCTATTTGGTGTGTCATAAATTCTTTAGTTTGAGCTCAGGGTCCTGAAAATTGCTTAGTATCAATTTCTTCAACATTTCCCAAGTCAGTTCTTTAAATCTCAAAATATACTTTCTGCCCTGTGTGTAACTGTTGACTATGAAAACAAACAAACAAAATTGTGTAATTCTTTCTTGGGGTTATGAAGTCAGATTAATTGTCACTCTGGCCAGTTAGAAAATATTTCCCTGTGGTGTATCTGAAGAAAACTAATTTTGTTTCTAGACTGTGGATAATTGCTCCCTGTCACCTATGAACTTTCATAAAAAATATAAAAAAAACCAGTTTATTGACTGAACTTTGAGTGCTCAGGTTACATACCTATATCATAAAACTGAGGTTAGGAATTTGTGCAGAGAGTTAATCACTGTCTGTCCTAGGTTATCATCCAGACCTTTCAAAAGAACCTGGTATAGCAATTAGGTTGCTTAGCCAGGCACCTGGTCTAATCTAAAGCTACTTTGAAGCTTTATATCAGCTAATAGTGTACAGCTCTCTTAGCAGATGGGGAAATTCAACTTTTTTTCCTATGTCAGACTGAGCTGTGATCTACAATGGGTTCTAGGGGCAGCTTATAATCCCTGACTTGTATAGCATTTTATTCTATTTATTTTTATGTATCAAAACTCTGTATAAACTAATATTATTGATATCAATTAGAGAATACAGCTTAAGGGGGAGGCCCCTTCTAGACAATCCAGAAATAAAAATGCCCCGTAGATCAGGATGTAATATGAGATAAACACACTATGATAAGGCAGGGGGGATTCCCCATAGCAACCAGGGAAAATCACAGAAGCACATGTGAAGTTACAGACAAAAGCAAATGATACTGGGGTCTGTAGCCTTAACGAGGTTTCCTACCAGAACATTTCCTCCTAGTGGGCGGATACCTTGAATATCAATTGCCATCTGCTGTTCTTATGTCATGGCTTCCAGCATGCCAGGCAATAATTCAAGACAACAGGGTCAATATACTAATTCTGAGGGATAAAACAGAACAGAGACTCATGCACACAGAAAAAGAGCTGGAACTTCTAAGAGCTCCCTCCTGCAGAGCTAGAAAATGAAAATAACCTTGACTAGCTTTTTAGTAGACTGGATACAACTGGAAAAAGATTGTAATTGTAGGGTATACCAATAAAAAGTATTCAAAACTAAGAAGCAATAGGTAAAGACTAAACAGCAGGATGGAGTCATGACAGATTGAGTGGCACAGAGAGACCCACACGCTGGCCCTGGCGGTCTGCCTGGTCTCTGAGGAGGAAACACGGCCCTCCTGGTGCCTTAAGGTGCCTGACCAGATGGGTACTACTATGGTGAGCAAATATATGGTGTGGTATAGGAGAGAGAGAGGGAGAGACAGAATGGTCCGTGTCCTTTGAACAGAGGCAGATCTGGAGAGGTGAAAGTGGAGAGGTCGGTGCCTTCATTGCCAGCCAGGGTTGTGGTGATGTCTGATACTGCTGTCATGGCTGATGCTGGGGCCCATGTCTGTGTTCAGGGATTTGATGGAGCGGGGGCCTGGGTTGATGTTCCTGGCCCCTGGTACCACTGGAGGCTGAGAGGATACAGAACTGGCCCCGCACTCTCACTGGCTGCAACACCAGGGAGAACTGGTCCTGCCCCTTACCATACATAGCACTCAGGAGAGGATCTTACACCTCACCTTGGCAACACAGTAGAGCTGATTCTGTTTTCAGGGGCATGAGCTAGCTAGCCCCGAGGGTGTGAAAATGGGAGAGAAGGTCGTGCTTACCCAGTGGTGAGGGAAAGATGCCTCCCCTCGGCCCTCACCACCTGCAGCAGATGGGGAACCTGACCCAACCCCTCACCAGCTGCAGCACTCTTGAGAACAGGTCTGCACTTCAGCTGGGCACCATAGTAGAGTTGACCCTGTAGACAGGGGATCAGGTGAGCCATCCCTGAGGGCATAAGAGGACATAGCTGGTACAGCCTCCCTTGCCTCCGGTGTGGCGGTGGGAATGAGGGAAAGATGCCCTCCCCCTCGCCCTTACCACCTCCAGCTGGCGAGGGAGCTGACCCTCTTCTTGTCTAAGGTGTGAGAGTGGGTGACTGGCCACACCCCCTCATCTGCCCTGTGGTGGTGAGGACAAGGGAAAGATGGCCTCCCTGCATTGACCCTATCACCTGTGATGGGCAAAGGGACCTGATTGTCTCCGCTACCAGCTGTAGCATTTGGGGAAGTGGACACTGCACCTTGCCTAGGCAGCACAGTAGAGCTAGCCCTATTGACAGGGGTTCAGAGGAACATGTGCATGGGAGATCTGCCTCACCTGCCTCATCTGTCATATGGTGGTGTGGGTGGGGGAGAGAAGTCGTCTCCTCCCTCTCCCCCCCAACACCTGTGGCAGGTGGAGAGCTGTCCAGTAGGTCACAAGAGTGAGAGAACTGTCTCTGTCCCTCACCAGCCACAGCACTTAGGAGAGTAGCCCCTCGCCTGGCCCTGTACAAGCAGTATGGATATATCCTGGTCCCAGCCCCTCAGTCTGCCCCAACCATACAACTGTCACCACATCCCAAGAGTCTAGTTTGGTCCTATGCTGGTTCCTTCCCTGTCGGGCCAGAGTTGGTGCATTCCCACTAGCTCAGGTAAGTTATTTCAGTGGGTGTGCCTATAATGGCCTTAACCTTTTTGCTCATATTCCCACTCCTCCTGCTCTTGGACTGGACTTTGTGAGCTCAGCCCAGTGCTCTGCTGTGGGTCTCTGCCTCTCTTTCCATCAGTTACTGGATGAAGGTTCTATGGTGATATTTAAAATATTCATCAGTCTGACTATAGGGCAAGGCCAGTCTGGGCACCCTCTCCTCTATTGCTTAGGGTCTTAGCTGGGGTCATCCTTATGTATTTCTTGGAATTTCTCCAGTTCCAGGTTTCTTGCTAGCCCCATAATGGCTCCCTCAATCAAGATATCTCTTTTCTTGCTCTCTGTCTCTGTCCTTCCCCCAACTTGACTATCTAGTTCCCTCAAGTTCTCTTCTCCCCTCCCTTCCTCCTCTTCTTCCCTTTCTTTTCCCTCCACCCCATGGTTTGTAGTCCTATAAACTATATTAGATCTGATTTCTCCTCAGAAATCAGGCAGGTAAGAATATGAATGAATGTTGAAAATGTACAGAGAACAGAACCAATGACAATCCTGAGCCCCGTGGAGTTGTCACTAAACCTAAGGCAGATGAGTTAGTAAGGATGTGATTGAACTCAATACCATCAATCAATAGATATAACTGATATCTATGGTTTGTTTTATCCACCAACAGAAAAGAAAATATTGTCTTCAAACTCACATGAGGCCTCCATCAAGACAGCGCATCATGAGAGAGAAGCATGTTCATGAGCTACAACTCGGAGCCATGAGCATCTTCTCTTTGATGCAGTCAAATTAGGCCAAAGTTAACAAAAATACCTGAAAGATTTCAACATATCCAAACACTACATAATTAATTCCCAAATAGCACAAGGATCAAAGAAGTGTCAGGAGAAATTTCTAAACATTGTGATCCATCCAGAATGAATGAAATACAAACAAGAACAGATTTTGTCAAAATTAGTGAGATACAGCAAAGTCATTGAAGACTTATAATGGACAAAAGAATCTAGCCCTGCAATTAACAACCTAAATGGTTCCACTTTTAAACTGCTAAAAGAAATTTTACCCAAACTAAATAAAAGCCAAGAAAAAAATATAAACTGTAACAAAAATCAATAGAATTTATAAAGGAAAACCAATAAAAAATTCAACAATATATTCTGCAGCTGGTTTTGTGAGAATATTAATAGTGTCGATTATAGGTCAAGTTAATTAAGAATAGAAAGAAACAATAGACATGAAAGAGGTAACATGATCATACAGCCATAAAAAGATACAGAAGAGAGTAAATAATGTTATAGCTAACTCTATATCCATCAATTTATCAATGGACCAATTTCACAAAAGCAATCTATCAAAGCTTCCAGAAGAACATGAAGAAGGACAGGATCCCGATCAATTGAAGATACCAAGTCAGTATTTAGTCACCTTCCAAACGAGAACTGTCAAACTCAGATGCCTATACTGTTGAATTATACATACCCGTTGAGAAAGAAGCCAGACAACGTACAGTTTTGTTCAGCAGATAGAAGCAGAGAAGACACTATCTCAGCACATTCTGGGTTATCTCCACATGTGTGCCTGGTACCTGTGGAATACAGAAAGGGGTGTCAAATCTTCTGAGACTGGAATTACAGACAGCTGTAAGTTACCATGTAGGTTCTGGGACTTGGAAGAACAGACAATGCTCTTGCCCTGAGAGCTGTCTCTCCAACCCTCAGCATGTCCTGTTAGGTCAGAGTTACTCTAAAACCAAACCAGGAAACATGGTACAAGTGTAAAACCATACAACTTAAAAAATAAGGTATGATAAGTAATCTTTCATGAGCATAGATTCCAGAATCCTCAATCAGATACTAACAAATTGAAACTCACAACATATAAAAATATTTATATGCTATGGACTGTTGCCATTTATGCAAGGTTGGGTTGATTAATAATTCAAAACCCAATTTATATAATCAACTGCATCCCCAAGAAGAAAAAAAGAAAAACCACAGAATCATATCTAAGATGGAACAAAAGCACTGGACAAATTCGAATATCCAATTAAAGATTTAAAAAAACCTTGAACAGCCTAGACATAGATGGGTATTTCTCAGCTAAAACCCCAGTGAAGTTACATCTAATCATGAGAAGGCAGAGGTTGTCTCCCCCAGACCAACAACAAGGTAGCACTAAGCTCTAGGTCATGACAAGTACAGTACGACAAAGGGAGATAAAAGGTATGGAAGAAGAAAGAATAAAGCTAGGTTTAGTTAAGTGTGACATTAATTGACAATTTCTACGCTAGTGATTATGGCAAAACTGTGGGATACACATCTCATATGAAAAAGTTTTGTTCACTTTTCTGATTGCCAGCAAGAACACACATAATTTAAAATGGTAAATGAAAAATGCAATATCATAAACATTATCATGACACCAAATATATATGTATGTATATATGTACATATATATTACTCTAACAAAATATATACAAGTTCTATATAAGAAAAAGTTAAAAATCTCTAATAAAAAGAAAGGACTAAAGGAGAGAATCCATGTTCATCAGGAGGAAGACAATAATGTCAAGATTTCACTTCTACCATGCTTCTTATATAGAATCAATGCAACTCCAGTCAAATCTCAGAAACTTATTCTGTGACAATCAACAACTGATTCTATAGTTAACAAGAAGACAAAGAAGCCAACACAACACTGAAGAAGAAGAAGAAGAACAAGTTGGAGGAATAAGAGAACTTATATCAAGACTCAACACAAGGCCACAGTACCAAGACAGCTGAAAGTCAGTGGACCAGAACAGATGTCTCTAAATAACCCCAAGATCTTTGATGAAAGGAGAAAGGACAGCAATGGAGAAGGATTCTCTTTTACCAATGATTCTGGGACAACTGTATCTCCATACACAAGACAATAAAACTGGTCACAGAGCTGACATCTTTCACAAAAATGAACGCAAAATGAACTATAGACCTAAGTGGAAAACTGTAAAACTCTGAGATGACAAGAGAAGATTTACACGGCTCTGGGTATAGCAATGACTTCTTAGGTAAAGCTCAAAGGTATGATCATGAACATAGGAATGGACAAGCTGGATTTGTTAAAATTAAATGGTTCTCATCCATAATGGTGCTGCCAGGAGAACAGGAATACATACCACAGACCGGAATAGAACATGTAGAAGAGACACATCTGATAAGAGCTCAAAATCTACATTCAAGTCAGGAAGGGAGCTTAGTGATTAGCATGCTTTCCACACAGCCATGCGTACCTGAGTTTAATCCCTGGGACCCATGCATAAGGAAAGGCGTGGTGGCATGCATCTGCAATTCCATTGTTGGTGTGGCAGAATCGGGGAAATCACAGTGGCATGGTATCAGTCAGCCCAGCTACTTAGTGAGCTCCAGGTTCAGTGAGACCTCATCTCAATAACTGTGATTAAAGTACCAGAAATCAACCTCTGGCCTCCACACAGAGGCACATACACATACATACATGCACATGAACACATACACAAAAGTATTCAGTCAACTTTAAGGGTTCAAGAAGAAGGAAAATGAGCAGACTCAGATACCACACCAGAGGAGGTATACAGACGACTAACAACCATATTAAGAGATGTTAGGAATCAGCTGTCATCGGGGAAATGCAAATTAAAATTTGCATAAAGTACAGTGTACTGTACCCCTCAGTACACTCTGGGTAGATGTATTGTTGTAACTGGAATGAGCAAAATCAGAATGACTACGGTGTGAAAGGCAAGAGTATGAAGTAATGGGGACTCTTACAGTGCTGGTGGGAATGCAGTGATGTAGCTATTCAGGGAGGCTCAGCACTGCATTATAAAAGAAGTAAAACTGCTCTTACCATAGGCTAGCAACTATGCTCTTCAATATCTACCATGGTGGTGAAATCTTACAGCCATGCAAAATTCTTTACACAGATGTTCAGAGCAGGTTTGGCCATGATTTTCAAAACTTAGAAGCAAATGAGATATATCACATAGTAGCTGCACGTGTAAACCATGAGATATCACTCAACACTCAGAAGGGATGACCTGTCTAGACAGACAGACATGGAGGAATTTTAAATGCATCTTGTAAATGCAAGAACTCAGTTTCAGAAATCTATGCTTGTGTGATTGCAGCTCCATGAGCTCCAGGAAAGCTCTCTCTGTGGAGAACGAGAAGACCAGAGGTTATCGGGGCTTTGGGTGGGGAGAGTGTCTTAGTTAGGTTCATATTGCTGTGATGACCACAATGACCAAAAGCCACCTCGGGAGGAGAGGGTTATTCTGCTTACAGCTGTCCATCATGAAGGGAAGTGAGGGAAGGCTCTCAAGGCAGGAAGCGGGAGGCAGAAGCTGATGCAGAGGCCACGGAAGAGTGCTGCTTACTTTTCTGCTACCCCGAGAGGTAGCTTGCTCTGCTACTTTTCCTATATGATCTGGGACCACCTACTCAATGGGTGTCACCACTGCAGTAGGCTGGACCCTCCTAAATCAATCATTGATCTTAAAAATGCCCACAGACGTGTCTACAGGCTGATGTAATGGGGACATTTACCCAGATGATGTCCCCACCTCCCAGATGATCCTACTTATGTCAAGTCTGCGATAAACTACCCAACACATTAGACCTTTCATCAACTTGACACACAATGCCATTGCTATCTATTAATCTATAACCTTTACTTTCCTATTTACCCCAAGTTGCCATGTCAACATTAATAACACAATACGAAACAATATAACTTTAAAGGTCCCAGTCTTTGAAAATTGAAATTCTTTAAAAGTTCAGTGTCTTTAAAATATCAACAGTCTCTTAACCGTGGGTTCTATAAAATAATAAAATAGATTAAAATATTTTCTTACTCTACGAGGGAAGAACTAGAGCACAGTCATCATCAAATCAAAGCAAAACCAAACTCCAGCAATGAAAATGGTTCAGTGTTTGATGTCTGGAACTCACTCACAGTCCTCTGGGTTCCAAATGGTCTAATAATCAATGCCACTTCTCTTACGTCCCACTCTTTAATGGATCAATATGACCTTGGTTCTCAGTTCATTTTGCTGGTAAAACTAAATACTGCAGGATTGCAATACACAAGCAACAGAGATCTACTTCTCATAGTCTGGAGTCTAGGAAGTCTATTGAGGGTGCTCTGTGGTTCCTGACTAGTGAACCATTCCTGTGATGGGGACACATGCTGTCCTCACAAGGTGCAAGAGGCAGAGAGGGCCAACTGATGTTGTCAGCCCCCAGATGAAGCAAAGTTTCACCCTCATGACCTTGTCTTTCTCCCCAAAGGTCCCACCCTACCACCACATGAGGGATTATATGAATCTGTGTGGAATAATGGAGGAGCTTCATACCACACTCCCTGTGAGAACTTACTTCCACTCCATAAAGCCTTTAAGGTCTACTTGAGTGGTTAATAACATAGTCAAAACTTAGACTTCGCCAGGTGTGGGCTTTGAAACCCTTCACAGAGATTACAAAGGCTTGCTTATGAGGCACAGGCTAAGTGTACATGAGGGTAAAAGGGGCAAGGAGGGAACAGAACAAACTATTTCTAGTCACTTTGTTTTATTTTTTGTGTGATAACACTTCCCTTGGGAACAGACCTTCTCTAGCATGACTGGCTGCATTAGTCTCTAGCTCAAGCAGACACAATCTGAATGATGTGTGTGGCCTTGGGGGGAGGGGTTGTCTATGCATAGTGCATCAAGTCTCCACATCTGTCAAGTCATCATGACATTATGTGACATATTACTACCTGCTTTGTATTTCCTGCACTCAAGAGTTCTCAATTCTGTGAGTATGTACGTGCACATGCACGCAAGTTTTACTGCACTTTTATGCATCCATGGGGGGAGATCAGAGGTCAGCACTGAGTGTCTATCCTCCTCAATCACTCTCCACCTGACTTTATTATAACATCTCTCGTTGGCCCTGGAACTTGGCAATTCAGCTACACTGACTAGCTGGAGAGCCCTAGGGATCTTCCCAGCTATGTCTTCTCTGTACCAGGATTGCAAGTACATGCAATACTATACTGAGCCAGGTTTTACATGGTGCTGGGATCTCAACTAAGGTCACAGCTTACATGGCACACACTTTACTATCTCTCCAGCCCCCTCCCCCTTAATTCTCTATTCTTTCACACATCTGTCTTAGGGATTTTATTGCCGTGAAGAGATTCCATGACCATGGCAACCCTTATAAAGAAAACATCTAATTTGAGGTGACTCATTTACAGTTTCAGAGGTTCAGTCCATCATCATCATGATAAGGAGCATGGTGGCATGAAGGCAGATGTATCATCTTGTAGGCAACAGGAAGTCAACTGACTGTTATATTAAGGGAAGCTTGAGCAAAAGAGACCTCAAAGCCCCCCTCACAGTGACACACTTCCTCCCCTTAGGGAGCTATTTTCTTTCAAACCACCACAGTACCCTACCTAGCTCATGTGATTGCCACGCTGATGTCATGTGAGGTTGGCTTTAGAGTATTTTTAGATGAAAAGAGAGGTTAAGTAAGTTTCTCAAGATGAGACTCATGTGCTGAGGCAGGGACTCCCTGCTCCCCATACCTTGATGCCTAAATTTCCTCCCCTGGGCATTTGTTCTCCTTGTGAGGGGTTCAGCCCCCTGCACCACTCTGTATTTGCAGTAGGTTCTGTTCCTTTGGCTTTATCTCTGCTAAGCCAGAAATCATCCCTTCATATCTTTTATGTTAGCTTTTATAAAGGGCATTTGTTAGCTCAATTAATGTGGTCCCAGGTTCCAGATCTCTTCTAGATCCAGAATGATGAAGAAATTTTCTACTGCAGTCTTCTTCCAGGATTCTAAACAATGATAAGCTAGCATCGCCTTAAAAGCTTTACCTGGGAAACATCAACATTGCCCCAGCCTACTGTTCTTCAGAGGGCAGCCAGTGTGGGCTGCACAATCCATCTTCTGTTGCAGGACTGTGATTTAACTAAGGATAAATCCTATTTATTTTCCTGACAAGCACTGGAGAAAACCAAACCCTTGGCCATCAAATTTCCTGTCTTGTTGCCTGGTCATCTTAAAAATCTTAATGTCCCCAGTACCAGCAGCAACACTGACATTTGACCATGGGGAAATAGACTCCCTTATGAGACAGTAGGTATAGCTCTGATGCACACAGGTTGAGCTCATGAAGATGCCCTGTCAATATCAGCAGCATTAGTTTGTAATGATATTTTGCCAATATTTTTCAAAACCTTCTGTAATAGACTGGGCTTTGGGGTTAGTGTCCATCAATGGCAAAAGCAGTCTTGCTCTCTTTGCCAGTCTCTGCCCAGCACACTGAGCAAGACCAGCAGGGGAAGGCTGCCCTGTCCCCCACCAGCATGCTCCCTTTCCACCCTGCTTTCCCTCTCTCCTCCAGTTTGGTTCAGTAGATATCTGTGTCTAGCACTGGTTTATCTGCCTGTCATCTTCCAAAATCTCAGGATGATGGGGCTAGAGATGGTTTATCCCTTAAAGATCACTTGTGGCTTTCTGCACAGGACCTGAGTTCAGTTCCCAAAACCCACGTGATGGCTCACAGTAACTTGTGACTCTAGTTCCAGGAATTTAACACCTTCTCCTAGCATTCTGGGGGGCCAGCATGTGTGTGGTGCATGTACATACACATGCAAAGACTCACACACAAAATATGCCAATCTTTTTAAAAAGTAAAATATTAAGTCAAACCATATGAAATTGTGGCTTTCTAGGACCACAGATCTCCGATTTCAACTGTCAAGCACACCATTTACTCTGGTTCATCATGGGTTTCTTTCTGTACACCACCCAACACCACCAGACAGGGTATTTCATCAATTTTCATCAAACTAGTGCCTTTATATATGATAAATGTTTGATATAATAGTAAGACTCTAATATTTAATTTGGATCATGGCCTTAGATATTAACATTTTCACATCATGCCTATTGCTGCCCTCCTCACAACAGCTAAGAACTGGAACCAGGCTAGATGCTCACTTACAGAGAAGCAGCTAAAGAAAATTGGTATGTGCACACAACAGCCACAAAGAAAAACAAAAGCATGGTGTTTTTGGAAAAGTAGATGGAACTAGAGATTATTATGTTAAGTGAAATAAATAAGCCAGTCTCAGAGATCAAATACCATAAGTTTTCTCTTACTTGCAGAATCTAAATTTCAATTAGTGTGTGTGTGTGTGTGTGTACACGTGTGCATGCATGTGTGTTTACAACTCATGAAAAAGACTATGAGAGGGGAAAAAGAACATAAGAAAGATGTGGGGGGGAAAGGATCATAGACTCCACGTGATAGAAGCAGAAAGGGGGGACAATTTCCAAAGTAGCTATCTAAGTTTGCACTCTCACCAGCAGTAGAGGAGTGTTCGTTCCCCTTGCTCTACATCCTCTCCAGCATAAGCTGTCCTCAGTACTTTGATCTGAGCCATTCTGTCAGGTGTAAGATGGTATCTCAGAGTTGTTTTGATTTGCATTTCCCTGATGGCTAAGGATGTCGAACAATTCCTTAAATGTCTTTTGGCCATTTGAGATTCTTCTGCTGATCATTATCTGTTTAGCTCTGTACCCCCATTTTTAACTGGATTATTTTGTATTTTGATGTCTAGTTTCTTGAGTTCTTTATATATTTTGGAGATCAAACCTTGTTAGATGTGGGGTTAGTGAAGATCTTTTTGTATTCTATAGGTTGTCATTTTGTCTTATTTACTGTGTCTTTTGCCTTACAGAAACTTTTCAATTCCAGAAGGTTCCATTTATTAATTGTTGCTCTTGGTGTCTGTGCTACTGGGCTTGTATTTAGGAAGTGGTCTCCTGTGCCAATGCATTCAAGGCTACTTCCCACTTTCTTTTCTATCAGGTTCAATGTAACTTGATTTATATTGAAGTCTTCAATCCATTTAGACTTGAGTTTTGTGTGTGGTGATAGATATGGATCTATTTGCAATCTTCTATATGTTGGCATCCAGTTATGCAAGCACCATTTGTTATAGATGCTTTGCTTTTTCCGTTGTACCATTTTGACTTCTTTGCAAATACATGGAAACCTTCAATTTCTACATTTGCATTGAAATGCTGTTTACATATGTGATGGGCAGATATTTGTGGATCAGCTACAGCTGTAATGCCACTATTGAATAGTTATAAGAGACAGTCACAGGTATAAGGATTCAGTTTCATGGCTACTTGTCAGGTTGCCAGTGCAGGATGCCCAAGCCATCTAATTACTTCTACGCCATTCTGAAGCTGGGACACACTAATATATCATGTAGACCACAATTCTGTGATGACAGTTCTAAGATTCTCATGGTATTTGAATTACCTGACATTCATTGTTGGAGACTGACGTACATTCTCAATTTTGTGGTTATCTTTCTTGCCTTTGAACATCACTTAAGGGAATAATTACTAAAGAAATAACAATATTTGTAGGTGAGCAAGATTAAGTAATTTTCTTCTGGAACTGCCAAAGCACCCATGGCGCATTGACAAGTACAGGTGTATTGAGAGTACAGCATCTGGGCGCCCTAGAGGAAACCCTCGGTTTGTAACATTTAGGAAACTTTGTGGAGTAAATGTTCCCACTGGAGCCACTTCCAGCTTCCTCCAGCTTCTGTGGTTCTTGGATACTTTATAGCTGATTATTACAGGGCACCTGCCGGCATACCACTGAGGAAAACATGCTTCTCATCTGAAAACTGTCCATAGGAGACACAGAGGCTTCTCCAGCAGAGGGATGCAGTTTAAATGGATGGACTTCTTTTATTTCACTCTAGATCATCTTATTGGATACAACTGATCACAGCTCAGCAAAAAGCCGAGGTTTAGAGACAAAAGTAAGTCTTACAGCTTTTTTAAAAAACTGAATAAGTAGGAACATGGTTGGAGCTTAAATACTTAGCATTATTATATAAGTCAATCACAGAAAACTAGGAAATATCAGTGTATCACATGTTAAATTATCCCTCTAGATAAACTGAATTCTGAGTTTGCTTCTCTTACCTTACCTGTACTAGAAATAGCAGCTCTGAAAATGTAATCAATTTATAGATCTCAATAAACATGATAGGATTCAGTGAGCCTTAAATCCAGTAAATGGTGTTGTTAAAAGAGAAAAAATCATTTGAACTCAGGCAAAGGGGAGGACTTGTGAAGGCGAACGTGAGGTAATTAGCCATGAATCTGAACTGTTGCACCTGTGAGGCCTCGTGTAACTATTAAATAATGGCATTCCGACTATAGCTGGTGGGCTTAGCAGGTTACTTTGGTGAGTGGATGTAGGTGGAGCCTACTTACAGTAGAGCATAAAGAGGCTCTCCAGAACTGGGGGACTCCTGCTGCGCCCCAAAGAGACAAAGCTGTCTAATCCTGCCTATTTGTAAACAAAAGAAATGGAAATTGCTTCATCCTCTAGACTTTTTTTTAATAATCTAAATTTTCATGCAATAATCTTAAACTTTCATGTGTGTCTAAAAAGCGGAAATAATAATGATTGGTTTTCGACTTTTGGACCAGCACACTATGATACTTTGTGTATCGCTATCTGCATGTCTCAAAGTCTGTGGACATTTACCGCTGACCATTGGCAGTTTCTTTTCTTTTTTTCAATCCTTTCTTTCCCTTTGAACACTGAATGTTTATTCTTGACAGTAATTGTTTCTTAATGCCTTCAACTTGAATTGCTTTATAAGACTGTGACTTTAAAGTCCTTCATCCTCATGACAAAGGCAGCCGAAGTTGTCAAAGTTGGTGATAGCTTAAGTCCACAAGGAACAGGTTTTCTAGAACAAACAACTTTGCAATGGATGTTTTCAAATAATGAAAATGAATGGCACTGCAAGAAAAAGAGAAATATATGTTTGTTTTTAATATCTACTATGCTGAAAATATGAGACTGCTGACTCCATTGGGTAAAACCATCATTTCGTAAAAGATTACATCTCTGTTTTCACATTTGTACTTATAACTTTCAGGTGGAGTTATCATGTCTTTAAAAGATCAACCATCCCCGCTGAAAGGACACTGAAGGTCTCCTGCAAGAAAGCAAATGCATCGTGTGCTGAGCTCAAAGCCCTTGCTGGCCCTTTCTACAAAGCACCGCTGTTAAAGAAACCTGATGGGGAGTCCAGTGAGCCAAGGGGATGGGGTGGAGGAGCAACAGCAGGCGCAGATCAACATTCAAGGCTCTTACTAAATATAGCCAACTGGGAAAACATTAGAGACCTAGAATTCTATGCTAACTCAAATGTGCCTGTTTCATTGGAGTTCCTTAGAATATGAATTAATCTAAATTCTAGGGTAGGCACAAAAATTTGTGGATAGAAAAGACAATAATCCAAAGAGGAAGATTTTGGGTTAACATTTTTCTCTATAGGAAAGGATATAGTGAAATGTCTTTCTAGGGAAATTTGTGCTAATATTTTCAAAATAAGAGAAAAAGTTCCATTAAGAAATTCTTCACGCCAGGAAGAGGTACATGCCTTTAATCCCAGCACTTGGGATGCAGAGGCAGGCGGATCTTTGTGAGTTCAAAGCCAGCTTGGTCTACAGAGTGAGTTCCAGGACAGGCTCCAAAGCAACACAGAGAAACCCTGTCTTGAAAAAAAAAATTATTCTCTGGTCTTGGGCGGAGGGGCTGGCATTTAACTACAAAAAAAAAAAAAGTTAATTTAATACAGCTGTGTAGGCCAGTCACTTGGCTAAGGAATCCCCTCATTCTAGGAATCACCTGACATCATACTAGGACATGGGAGGAACTGTGCCTTTTAATGAGACACTGTACTTTTCCTTCCCAGAATTCCTGCTCTAGTACAGTCACCCCAGAGCTGCCACAAGGCTCTGCCGGGTCTGCTTGACTTTCCAAGTCCTGACTCAGAAAAACATAGCATAGCACAGCATTACAACGTTCTTTTTTCTCCTCTCCCATCTTTCTCAGGAAGCTGACCAGAGCTGAGTATCCTTTTTTCCTTTCTTTCTTTCTTTCTTTCTTTCTTCCGCTCTTTCTCTCTCTCCTCCTTCCTTCCTTCCTTCCTTCCTTCCTTCCTTCCTTCCTTCCTTCCTTTCTTTCTTTCTTTCTTTCGTTCTCTGACATCTGTGCCTCCTTCTTTCTCTGAGGCTTCATTTCTGCTTTATTCATAGTAGCTGATTGTCCACCATGTGGCTGATCTCCAAGCATGGCTCTCTCACTTCCTATAACTCCTAAGCTCTCATCTGTGAATCAATAGCAAACTTAAATGGAAAGAGAGATAAATAGTAAGGGAAAGGAAGAAGACAGTGTGCATATCTATTTTGATTTAACCCTGTACTATACATAAACTAATTTTCCTGGTTAGCTAATATTTATTTTAACGTGCCTGTTTGTGTGCACCTGTATTATTGGTTTGTGTATTTACTTTTAATCATTATTTTAGAGTGCACTCATACTTATTTTTTTTTAACATTACTATAAAATGCACAGCAGGCTATGCCAGGATGAGCCTCATTCACCTCGTGCTCACGACACCTCTTGATTATGTCAAGAGGCCTTCGGAGTGATTGACTTACACTCCTGGGTCTGTGTCAATACTCTGCGGTGCTCATGCAACAACAACTGCAGAATGTATCCTCAGTGTTCTTTTCGGAAGTCACAAGAGAACAAAAACTTTTCTGAAGATGGATGCCATTCTTGGCTCCAACCTCCCTCTTCTTTGTCTGTTTTAGGAGTGGGCCACCTTTACCTAACTGGTTGCTTTCACAGATTCAGTTAATGCATGAGTTTTAAGCATCAACTTTAGAAAGGCAGAACACATGAAGGCATATGTATGCGTTTCTTGCCACACAGTTGTTTTCCCCCAAGGAACTGCTGTAGATGAGGCAGTGGCCGCTTTGCATCTGAGTATTATGTGTATATAATAACTCACACCAGGAGTCAAGGTCATAGAAATATGGAAAGATGGAAATATGGAAATATGTTCTTCATGGAGGACACACCAGAGCTGACACTAGGGATGGTTGGAATCTGAAACTTTAAATATCACAGACAACAAACACACAAATATTGAAATTTAATTTTGAGCATTCAGAGGTAAAATTTTGAATGAACTTTACATGATTGGTCCACATTTACTCCTACAAGACTTTTTTTTATAGCTGGGATGAACATTTGTGTGTTTTATGGATTTTTCCTAAGAAAATTTTATTTTAATAATAAATAGGAACAATTAAAAACAAAACTTAATTAAAAATTCAATTGAAGCTTGTAAAATTTTCTAAGTCTTTAAGTATGTGTTTCCTGAGTTTTGCGTGACAATACAGAGTAGCTTCCAAGTGTAATAAAAGAAACTATTCATGCCCTTTATCCAAGGAGAAAGAGTCCCTTCTCAGGTGCCAACCCTGGGTATGTTGTGGCTAATGATGTTGCTCTCTTGAAGGACAAATAATAAAATCACATTTTATACTGTGTTCAAAAATCCATCAAACATTTTTACCTTGCATAAATAAGTACAATGTGTTGCCATCCTGTTTAAAATAAAACAAAATTTTCTCATCTAGTAAAGACCATTGCAAAAGGAGTCTCCATAGAAACCTATGAAGAACAAATGAGAACATCTCTTTAGCTCTGTGCAGAGTGTGCCCAGAGATTTAAACTTGGCTTGAGATAACATTATCCATAATCCTTACATGGCTTGTTGTGAAGGGCAATTTAGCCAGTAGCTATACAATTCCTCAGTAGTTAATTCATTGCTCATACCAATTTGGTATCACAGCTTTTTGCTTCTTAGTAGCACTGAGAGGAGAAAGACATGCAGATGATTTCTATGCAGTAACTGCAGCAAATGAATGATTTTAAAACCAAGGGGGAGGAAAGGAAACTGCTTTCATTTATTTTTATTCATTTATTTTTTGTTTTTTTATTTTTTATTTTCTTATTTATTTACTTTTTTTGAGACAAGGTTTCTCTGTAGCTTTGGGAACCTATCCTGGAACTAGCTCTTGCAGACCAGGCTATCCTGGAACTCACAGAGATCCACCTGCCTCTGCCTCCCAAGTGCTGGGATTAAAGATGTGCGCCACCACTGCCTGGTGGGAAACTGCTTTTATAATTTCTTTTTATCTCATATTTCTCTGTTGAAATAAGTTCTAGGTGAGAATTAAGAAGAAGCCATATACATATGTGATACAGCATTACTTTGATATTTATCAAAGAAATCCACAGCTCAGTAGCCACCACACACACACACACACACACACACACACACACACACACACACACAAATAACCAAAGAAGTTCACAAGATAGTTCTTCATGGAAGACATTATTATAAGTGAATTGAATACAGACACACTATTAACTCTGCGCAAATTACAAGCAAAACTACCATAAGATATCTTCCCATATCTGCTAGGATAGCTGAGAATGAGAAATGGTGGGGGGGGGGTGGCAGGAGGAAGACAGACGGACAAAGGAAAATAGGGACTTAGCAAGGCTGGCAAGAGGAGTGAGGGGGGTTGGGACCTTTGTGTGATTGGTGGGAGTGTTGGTTGGTTGCAATCAGCATCCCAAGTGCATATCTGCATCCATGCAGTGCAATTCATGCTTGCCAAGACATAGCAACCACAAGACCTGGATATAAAATTGATCAAGAAAGGGTACTGTGCACACATGATGGGGTGTCACTCAGCAATCTGTTTTTTTTTTTTTTGTAAGACTGTGTCAAGGTTTATTCTGCCTCCCTGTTACTCTCCCCATCGCCTGTCTCCTCTAAGACAGTTTCTTCCCTCTCATGATTTCCTTTCTAGTTTAGTTTTATGCACTCTCACACACACAGTGTTAAATCATGGTGGGTTCATTATTGTTTGTTTCTAAAACTCCACACCTCTGGCCACAGCGGCCACACAAACTTACATCCCCGCAGCAGTGCGCCATGGTCCCTGTTCCCCACGTGCTCTCTGGCATGCATGGTCCTTTGTCTTCTTGATGGCAAGAGACGAAATCTCAAAAGTTTCCCGGATAGCTAAGATGGTGAACACATTTTCAAGTGTTTTCCAAAAAATGTATTGGCCATTTGTGTTTATTCCTTTTGAGGGCTATATGCTAAGTTCAGTAGCCAACTTATTAACTGGATGAGTGAGGGATTCGGTGTTCAATGTTTGCAGTTCTTTATATATTCTAAATGGTGCTCCCCTGCCTGGTGTGTGCCTGGGAGTCTTTTCCCACACTGCAAGCTCTCTCATCTCTCTGCTGTTGTTTCCTTATAAGCATAGAACTTTCATATCTTAAGAAGCTTTTTGCTCAGCTTTAAACGTCAGTCCTGCCATATACCAAAAAGTGAGGCTGGAGGGCATTATGCTCTATAAAATGAGCTAGCAACAGAGGGCACATGACACACAATTCTATTTCTATGGGTTATCTCTCATAACTAAATTTACAGATGGTGGGGCCTGGGAGTACAGGGGAGATCCATTTGTTGAAGCTTTTGAGCCAAGTGTCTCAGTTCTAGAGATCTACTATGCACACATTTGCCTGGAGGTAGCTCTACAGTACTGTGTGCACCAATGCTAAGAAGTTTAAAGTGGATTTAAGATTTGTTTGTTTGTTTCATTTTGTCTTTTCGAGACAGGGTTTCTCTGTGGCTTTGCAGCCTGTTCTGGGACTCACTCTGTAGACCAGGCTGGCCTGGAACTCACAGAGATCTGCCTGCCTCTGCCTCCCCTGTGCTGGGATTAAAGGTGTGTGCCACCACTGTCCAGCGTGAGTTAAAGTTTTAACAACAACAACAAAAAAAGCAAGAGCACAATACATAGGTAAACATGGAGGGACACGGGCTATGCCTGTTCCCTTGATTGTGGGGACAGCGGCAAGTGAGGGTTGCAAGTCGAGTTTGCGACATCCACCAGAGTTCAGGACTGAGATGAGATGAGGGGCACACTTTGCTTTGCTACTCCTGACCTTTCTAGATTCCTGTGACACTTGAGGGACTCACGGCCTACATCCAGTCTCCTTATCCTACTTTGTCTGACAATGATATCTCAAACTAAGTCTCTCTTTTGGAAATCTGAGGAATGTTGATGGGGAGACTTTAGCTGAAGAAAGTGGAGTCCTGGGGTCAAGACCCGCTCCACTTCTAACTGTACCATTTGCTTATAAGTCACTTCGGAAATGGAATTAAAATTTTGGATTTTGTTTTTCTTCTATTTCGAACCCAAAAGATTCTACTGGCTTCCTGCTTAGTGTTCTATTTGTTTCACTAGAAGTAGGATAGATAAAGAGATATTCCACCTAGACCTGGTAAAAAGACAGAAGAGCTAATGAAAAGGAAAACAAGAAAAAGCCTTCAAAGCAAGGGTCCGGTACTTATTTTGGTAAGTAGTTGAATGTGCCCCCTTTGCTGTTCCTGCACTTGCATACAGAATATAGATAGACCCAAATTCTCTACTTTCCAGAACATAAGATAGAGACTCTGGGATGCCAGCATGAAAAATAAAAACAGACAAACTCAGAAAACTCAAGAGTTTGCCACTTTTCATTGCTAGTTCATAACCTGAAGACACAAGGTGCCCTCTGTTTGATGGAGGCTGTTCAACACTGGCAGGTAAACTCACTGCTGTGGTCAAGGCAACCTGGCACATGTTAGCTACTCCCAGCAGGCGTGTTAAAGTCTCATTCTGAGAGATAAAGGACAAAAGGTATTTCTAGTATGTTGCTATGGTTTATATGTCAATACTCCCACGGGCCCGTATGTTTGGATACTCAGTCCCCAACTGATGATGATGTTCGGGGAGATTGTGGAGCCTTGTGAAAATAGGACTTACCTAGTGATGAGGAGTTGGGGGCCTGGAAGATTGTAGGGTGTCTCTATTTCAGCTGAGTTCTTTGCTTCCTAACCAGAGAAGAGGTATGACCAGCCAAGGTTTCCCATGGCTCACTTGCCTGCTGCCTAGGTCAACATGTCTTCCTCATTATGATGGACTGTAGCTGTGCCTCAGCCAGCAACAACAAGCTCCTCCTCCCTTGTGTCTTCTGCCAAGTACTTTACCATAGCGGTGAGAAACCTAACTAAGGAACAAGTGTCCTTTCTCGGTGTCCTGAAATGACGGGAGTCTGTTCAGAAGAGGGCTGCACATGGGAACAGAAGGCCCACAGAACTCAACAATTACAGCAATGGTGAGGCTCTCTAAGAAGGAAACACTGGAAGTTTAAAGAATTAGAGGATTTCATTGGAAAGTTGAAAGGAACATGCTTCTCAACAATCTCCAAGGGGAAAAAAGAAATTGATAGAATTCTCAGGTAAAGAGGGTATTTTTGGCAGAATGTAGTGTATTTAAAATTCCAATAGACACCATACGGTGTGATCAGTTGTAGATTGGGTTTAGTATCTACTCTAAAATATTTGTTCAAATTTCATGAGGGTTTAAAAAAAGATTGACAGCAATCTTTCACCATCACTTAAACATAGACATTGCCAAAAATTACCCCTACTTCTTTCTCTTGAAGCTGCATTGTTTTTAAAGACATAAGAATATGTGACCTTTTTAAGACTGTAAATGTCAAAATGTGGCTTTTTTAACTCTCCAGCTTTCTGACAGGAAAAATGTACAATTTATGTATTGTTGGTTTTTTTTTCTTTCTTTCTTTCTGTTCTAGCTCTTTGTCCTGCGTTGGACACACTAGTGTATAACGACACTCGTGGAGCTGAAATGAATTCTTTGCCAAAGTCCAGCCCTTTCCGTTAGAGAACCATCCTTGTCCTTTTGACCACACACTACCATGAGGGGTTTATTAGCAAGCCGTGCTGGTGAAAGCCCACACTGTGAGAGGGTAATCATGTGATGTAAATGCTGAAGCTGGAAAACAAAAGTGTGTCCATCAGTGGTGAGCACGTGGACTTTTACACCGTAGCAGAGTTAGCTGCCCAGTGCCCAGGCTTCATTCTGCAACATAGGCTGTTTCTGAAGCTGACACTGAAGAGGATTCCAGCGCAGAAGAAGGTAGAGAGGCAAGATGGAGGAAGAAAGGAAGGAGCAGAAGTCTTGAAATGTGCACACCATCGTCACTGTGATTGAAACACCTCTGCACCCCGCTTTGTGCTGAGGTGTTCTCAACCACCGTTTTGGGGTCATTGGTGGGGCTGCTTTGAGGGCAGGTCCCGGAAACTCCAACCTCTTAACCAGGAAGTAGAACACACATGCTAAGGTGACGGCAAAGGGAAGGGGTGAAAGAGAGGCAGCAATGAGCATAAGTAGTATCGTAAGCCTCTAAAAGGACCGAGAGTCTGACAATTTATCCCGAGGCTTGAGGTAGGTAGGAACAATTCAGGAGCCAGTGAGATGACTCAGAAGGTAAAGGCATTCACTGCCTATCTGGCTGACCTGAGTTGAGTCCCAGGAACCCACACGGCAGAAGGTGAGAATCTACTCCACTCAAGCTGTCCTTTGACCTCCACATACATGCACAGACAAGTTCTCTCTCTCTTACACACACACAGACATGTTCTCTCTATGTGTATGTATGTACTGTACACACGCACTCACACCTTTCATGCACATACATGTACAACATAAATAGACAATTCAGGTATCTAGATTTTTTTTAGACCTGTTATGGGAGAACAAGGACATTTAAATAGATATTGGGGAAAATGGTAACTTTTAAAGGAAAATAGTAATGATAATTGTGGTTTGTGGAAATAGGTTCATTACAGTATAAAATGTTTAATGATGGAACAGTAAAAGGAGAGAGAATAGAATGGGGTGTTTTAATTTTATTTATTATAGAAAATGAGAATGTTAATATGTTTGCATGTAATATTACTTCTGTTGAACTACTTGTTTGGGAAGTGTTTCTAGACAAATATTTCCACCCAGTCACATGGAACTGTGAGGACAGCTGTAGTGACCATAGCAACCAAGGGCTACTCAGGACTGCTGATGGCCCGCGGTGACAGGCCTGAAGAGGATTGAGCTATGAACCAGCATTGCTGATCACAGCTGAGAACTGAGTGGATAAAGAGCTCGTGATGTGTTCACCATGACAAGATCCGATTAGATAACTAAGTCACTCAGGCACCTCCCATCTCCTGGAGACAAGCTCTAGACATCCCTTTAATGAGAGATAAATGTTAAAAAAATATAATGACTTTAGCAACACAAGTCACTGTCTTATGGCAGACAATGAATTAAAGTAAACCTTGTGTTAATTTTGGAGTACATCTTGTTACATAATTACTCACAGGAGTAAATTACTGCAATTGAGCTTGGAACGCAATGTTTGATTATATACCCGAAGAGCAAAGAAATCTTAGCCCACAGTACTCTTATTCCTGGTAAAAATTCTGTAATGTCATTTTAAACATAGTAAAAGAAAAATGATAATATGTTAATTTTATTAGAAATCTGCATTTGAGGGAAAATAAAAGATATTGAGTACAATCCTTGTGACTTTAAAATTGAATTGGAAATATTGGTGAGAACGGATAATGTTTGTTTCCTCTTTTTAAAAATATAGATGATTTTAAGCTGTGTCCACTGAGAAGCATGAGTGACAAAGAGGAGCAACCGGCACGCAGAAAGCTGTGCTGTCCCTTGAAACACCCAGCTAACAGAAGCCAGGCACGCTTGGGAAAAATGGCTGGTTCCATGTCCGTGCAGGAAATAGTGACCATGAGCCTGTGAGCTCTCTGTGAGCCAGAAAACAAGGAAGCTATCAAAAATGTTATCCCATGCAAAGTGCATATACACCAACTACAAAAGTGGACTCAGCCCATTCTGTCTGTCTGTCTGTCTCTCTCTCTCTCTCTCTCCTTCTCTCTCCTTTCCTCTGTGTGTGTGTTGTATGTGCAAATATCAATAATATTCAAAGAAAAAGAGGTTATCAATTTGAAAGTTGGGGGACATGGGAGAGGATGGAATGAGGGGGCACGGGAAGGACTGAAGACTTAAAGGAGGAAAGGGAAGGGAGAAGATATGCAATCATATTTTAGCTAATATGTGTTTTAAAAAACCTAACCAACTGGCATACAAAATCAAAAAAAGGTTTTTATAAACCAAAGGTTTTTATAGCCATAAGGAGCAAGTCTACAGCGTTGCCCTAGGACTCGAAAGAAGATTCCTGTTGTTTTGGTTTTTAGTCTTTACTCTTCGGCTCTTTTGGGGGGCCCACCACCCAGCTCCCAAACAAATGCACATGAAAGCTTATTCTTTCTTATGAATGTCCGGCCTTAGCTTAGCTTATTTCTAGCCAGCTTTTCTTAACTTAAAATATTCCACCTATCTCTTGCCTCTGGGCTTTTATCTTTCTCTAGTCTTTATACCTTTCTTCTTCCTCTGTGGCTTGCTATGTAGCTGGGTGGCTGGCTCCTTGTGTCTTCCTCTCCTCCTTTTCTCTTTCCTTAACTGTCTCTTCACAGATTTCTCCTCCTATTTAGTCTCTCTGCCTGCCAGCTCTGCCTATCCTTTCTCCTGCCTACCTATCGACTGTTCATCTCTTTATCAGACCAATCAGATGTTTTAGACAGGCAAAGTAACACAGCTTCACTGAGTTAAACAAATGCAACATAAAGGAATGCAACACATCTTTGCATCCTTAAACAAATGTAACACATATTCAACTAATATTCCACAAGAGATGCCTTCCCTTTCTCCAATTTGTATTTAACTCTCAGTATAGAATGAAGCTAGGATGCAAAAATACCCCGAGAGCATCCATTATGAGGCTTATAAAAGTAAAATTTTAATAAGACCCAAATATTCACTGGGATGTTCAAACATGATCAGTGAAAACATGAAGCTCTCTGACTTCATGGCTCCTCTCAGTTCAACAACTCATGTGTCTATATTAGTGGAAGGCTTCTTTATGGGTCTTTTCTCTTGTGAATAAAATCTCCCTTAAGAATGATCTATTTATGAGAATCTTCCAATTTTAACCATTTTAGAAGTCCTAAATACAGAAGTGACATATAAGAAATGTTAGGTATTTGGGACACTGGGTAATCTGAATCTACTTAAATGATTAAATGTCTATGTTTAATATAAAAATCTTGGTAATATGTAAATTTATAATAAGAAATGGAGTCATGTCAAAGGAAAATATTCCTTTTAGTCAGTGAGGACTAAAATTGACTACAGCAGAGTGAATATTGATAAATGGTTTATTTTTCGAGACAGGGTTCTCTGTGCAACCGTCCTAGCTTTCGTGGAACTCACTTTGTAGACCTGGCTGGCCTCAAATCACAGAGCTTCACCTGCCTCTGCCTCCTAAGTGCTGGGATTAAAGGTGTGCGCCACCACTGCCTGGACAATAGGTGGTTTCTAGTTGTACCTCAAAAAGATGACTGGGGGATGAAAAAAAGGGAGAAAGAAACAGAGAGATAGAAGCAGACAGAGACAGGGAGACAGACAGAGAAAGAACACTCTCAAGAACATACTGGAGATTGATAGGACATGAACTCATTACTCTAAATATTGACAATTAACAGAATGAATTAAGCAGTTTCTCTTGCTTTCCTTTATCCACGCTGTTTCAGGTAACTCAGGGCCTGGATTAAAGAGGACAAATTCAACCCCAGCTAATGAACACAGAAGAGCAGCAGGTAGACCAACTTGTTTTCAGACACTAATGATTAGTGCTCACTAGCAGCTGCTGACACTTACAGGCAATAGACTGGTGGAGAGCTTTACAGTGGAAGGGATCAGACTGGCCTGTGCCTGGACCCAGGCGTTATCCTACCAAAGAATGAAAAGAAGGAGGAGAAGACACCATTCTAGGTTCAAAGGGACTTTAAACCAGCTCAAAGGCCAACAAATACAATGGCCAGGTTTGTTTCGATGCTTATTTGAACCAACGAAACTAAGACAATGATAGGAAGAATTTGAACATAGGCTGAAGTTTTACTTCGATAAAGAATTACTAATATTAGCTGTGATAATGGTATTGTGGGTGTATAAGTGATTTCATTTTAAATACATTTTGAAATATTTAAGGGTGAAATGACACGATGTCTTTGATTTTCTTTCAAATATTTAAGAAAAAAAATGAATGAGGTCACTAGCTCACTTAAATCTAGATGATCTTGTGAGAAGTTTGAGAACCAGGAGCTGTTTGCTTTTTAGGAGTTTTTTTTTGTTTGTTTGTTTGTTTATTTGTTTTCACCCAGGTACCTGCTTTCCCAGTTTCTCCCTCCAAACAGCATTCTCTGAAAACTCCTGCATCTGGACACATTTTATTTATTATTTATTTATTTATTTATTTACCAGCACGTGGTTGTATTTATTATAGCCTCTCACATAGACATCCCAGTCTTGAAGTTTCTGTGTATCCTAAGTGTCTGCCACAAACGTGACAAGACTATGTCTAGTATTCCTTGTAAATTAGCATCCTACACTCAAGTGATAAGAGAAGAAAATCGAGGAACTATAAGTACCTTGTCGACTTCTAAACAAATAACTTAGCTTTACTGTTTCTAATAATACACGATTGTCTGCTTGTGGATCTCTTATCGGACGCCTGCCAAGCTTTTTTCTTTTCTTAAGACTCAAGATCCTTTTATGATTCCAGGTTCCTTCCATGCTGCTGTCATTGTCCCAACAGTTCTGATGCTGGAGGCAGTCTCTCCCACAGTAGGCCATCGGGACAAGAGAAGTCCTAGACCCAATAGGTATGGAAAGCACAAAGATCTCTGCCTTTTATCTATTTGTTCATTAATTGCCCTTTCCAACTTTTTTATTTTGAACATTTTTTTGTATGAAAAGAAAGTGTAGTTATCACCAATTTTGAAAGCCTAGAGCAGGGCCAGAATAATGAATGGGTCACTTCACCCTTAGGAAGCAAACTCTCTCAATAACATCGATGTTAAGATACAAGCTCGTGTCACATGGTAACTACAAAGTTGCTCCACAAAGCCAATAACAAGAGTTCCTCACCTGTGAGAACTGGGCCAGGGTTCTCTTCTGCAGCTGCCACATCCATGACTGGAGGAAAAGGTGGGGGCTGGGGACAACTCAGGGGTTCTTTAACAAGAGAGGTACTTGGGATTCCCATCCAGGGAACCAAGTGATCAAGACCACTGAACACAGGCCTGTGGGACTCCCCTCCACTAACCTTGTCTCCATACCCTCATTTCCAGACCTTCCAAAGAGCTTGCTTTCTTTTGTAAATAAGTCATCAGCTCTTCAGAGAAACAAAAAAGAACACTTAACAACTTGACAGGAGGCTCAGCACTTCTGTTGACCCCCGGTTCAGGCTGGCGCCTTCTCTTCTGGTCATTTTTTTTTAAATTGGGATTGGCAAATTATTCAGCCAGAGTGACCAAGGATAAAAAGATACACTCTAGCAATAATGACTAATTCAGACTGTTCTTAAAAAATTATGTGTGAATGTGCTTGTTTATATACTGTGTATGTTTCTTACAGCTAGCTAGCTACTTTGACTCTATAATGTTTGAAAGATTATCCTATGGTTTTTTTTTTTTTTTTTTTTTTTTTTTTTTTTCTGTTGGAAGTTGTAGGCAGAAACTGCTCATTCGTTTTCAGGCCACCCAGACCTGAAATAATCAAACAGAAACTATGTTAATTATAATAGTGTTTGGCCAATAGCTTAAGTATATTTCTAGCTACCTATTCCATCTCAAATTAACCCACTTCTATTATTCTGTATATTACCATGAGGCTCATGGTTTACTAGTAAGGTTTCCTGGGGGTCTGTCTCCTTTGGCAGCTACATGGCATCTCCCTGACTTCACCCACTTTATCCCAGCATTCAGTTTGGTTCTCCCACCTATCTATATTCTATCCTGCAACAGGTCAAAGTAGTTTTTTTTAAATTAACCAATGACAATAAAACATATTGACAGCATACAGAAGGGAATCTCACATCACCTCCCCTTTTCTGTCTAAATAAAAGGAAGTTTTTAACTTTAACATAACAATATTACATACAAAAAAACAAGTATCAAGCAAGAATTACAGTTACAATGTTTATATCTACTTTATCTTTTATCATAATTAAGGGAAACTATAATTATAACTATCTATTATTCAATTTCATCAATGACCCCAGAAGGATATAATATTACCTAAGTTAACAGGAAGTACATTTTAAGCAACTTCCAAAACTCTAGAATTGACAGAGACATATTGCTGCCAGGACAGCCACCCAGAGTTCTTCTGTCTCATTGGGGCATCCGTCTTCAGCCTACAGGCCCATAGTATACGGCAGACTTTTCCATGAATCAGGAAATTTGAAAGACTGTTTTGCCTCTATTGGCAGTTTGTCGGTCACTTTTTTCTGTATCTTTCAGAATATCTGGCAGACTCTTTCATGAAACAGGAACTCTGAAACACTGTTTCACCTTTAATCAAGTTCAGAAGTCATTTTTCTGTGGGTCCTGCATGTCCAGTTCATACAGCATAGCATCAAGCAGTTCAGGAAAGAGCCGTTCCTTTCCCAAATAGCTAATAAACTCCATAAGAAGCCTCTTTGATGCCCATCATCCTCTTGAAGTAGATTGGTGATGCCTGGAGCAAATGAATCTTATTGTCATGAAAAGTCTTAAACTCTTAAAACATTTTCAGTGCCATATTTGGTTAGCCTTTGAAAGGTCTAGAGAATACCTATACATCTAAAATAATCTCTGTACATTTAGAAAACCTAACTAACATGACTATAAGCTTGACTATTATAAATGACTTTCTATTAACTTGTATTTCTTAATTATATATTACATTTTTAAATGAGCTGTGTAAACACAATACCTTAATCAAAAGCAGAAACATAACAAAATTGACCTTAAATTTTGTTATAACAAAATACCTTAAATTTGTATCAATAAACCAAGATCCATACCAATGCAAATTATTCATCTCTATATCATATCCCCCTTTAATGAAAATGAACATTTATAAACAATCATTTAGGAAATCTGGGCATTGTTCTCTAGATACTTCCTGCTGATTTGGGCACTGTTAATCAGGTCTTTCATGAGGTATCCTGTGTGGCTGGTCCATCTCAGCCAGCAGTCCTTAAGCTTTCATGGATGTTGTACCATCTGGGCCATTACTTCAGGGGGTCTTGTTTGATCAAACCATATTAGCCTGTAAGGACTTCACAGGTTCTCATCTTCCGTGGAAACAAAAGAGGTGCCTCTTTTCTAAAGCAATATATCCTTAGATCCAAATTTTGAAGTCAAGGTAACTTTAAAATATATATATGAAATATCTCCCTGTACTTAGATCATTCACACTCAAAAAATTCAAAGAAAACAATAATATGCATAATCCAGATTCTGTATATTTTTCTTCTTTATGTGGCTTATTTTTCTTTACTCCTTTGATCTATGACTGTCTATACTCTGTCTCTTTAAAGACTTTACTTTTTTTAAAAAACCATTTACTTCTTTTAATAACTATTTCTTCTCTCTCCCAAGCCTATATATATTTATCCAACACTGTAACCCATTTAGAGGTCTTTTTCATCTGACTCTGTCTTTATTACATGTGTATCTGTAATTATTTTTTGACCAGGAGCACTTTTTTAAAAAAATGCTAAACAGGTGTGGCTAGGACTAACTTGGTCGCCCTGCCTCTTGACTCTGGCCAGTCCAACATGGCAGAGGAATATTCACTGCTTCTGAGAGACATGCAAACCATCCCAACTCCAGTGTCACAGAGGGTCTATGTCACCATTAAGCAATTTGTAACATGCTACTTACAGACCCCATTTCAGTGCTGAGCCTCCTGAGAGAGCCAGATATTTTTGTACAACTAGCACAAACCAGGAAGCCCTTCCCTATAAAACCTTCACTGCCAGTTCTGAGTCAGAAAGACCTCTTTTTTTTTTTTTTGCCATTCAGCTTTTTATTATAACAATCACAGCAATAGTTCTTCACACAGTGTACAAATACCCAACAACGTGTGCATGCATGTGCATATTTTTAATAACCCATTGACCTGAATTTTGATGCAGTTTCTTTTTCTAAATCTTCCTAAATTATGAATTTAGAATGTCTACATGATATCTTTCATACTCTTAACACATGACAGAAAATGTATACTTTAGTTTTTCTTCTTGCATAGTCTTCCTTAGAGATTTTGTGTGTTAAAAGCAAGTAGATATGAAAATGAAGGAATTGTGTGATGTTTTCAACTGCTCAGAAGCTGAGCTACCATCAGTTAGTGTACTGGAACTGAGCTGTGTGTGGTTGATTTGCCCTGACTGGAGAACCCTGTGGACTTGGTGCAGTGTGAGGCTTGATCAGCTGACCCTGGTCTAATGGCACTTACATCATAGCCAATTGTGGTCGCCTCACACCAGAACGGATTCAAAGAGCTACTATTGAGCTTT
>NW_026067911.1:2469220-2493614 GCF_014885135.2 Alexandromys fortis
GGGACGGGGAGAGAAAAGTGAGAAGGGAAGGATTGGGGGATCTTGGGGAAACAGGAAGATTGGGATAAAGGAAGGATGGATAGGGGAGCAGGGAAGCACATATCTTAGTTAAGGGAGCCACCTTAGGGTTGGCAAGAGACTTGAACCTAGAGTGGCTTCCAGGAGCCCAAGGCGATGTCCCCAGTTAGTCCCCTGGGAAACTGAGGATAGGGAACCTGAAATGACCCTATCCTATAGAAAGACCTCTCTTAAAGGAGCCATGGCAACTCTGCTCATAGCCAGCAAACAGAGCCATCCAGAAAACACAATTGTGGCTACCAAGAAGTTGTACTCAACTCTGTTATGTGTCTAGAATTCCTTTCCAAGCTCTCTCGGGTTTTATGTGGATATTGTTAACCCACATTAGCATGCCAATTTGTAGGCGGAGGCTCCTCATTTGTTTCCCAGCTGCGCAGACCCAAAATAATCACACAGAAATTATATTAAATACAATACTGTTTGGACAATAGGTTAAGAATATTTCTAGCTATCTCTTACATCTTGAATTAACCCATTTCTATTATTCTGTGTATTACCACAAGGCTCATGACTTACTGGTAAGGTTCCCTAGCATCTGTCTCCTTTGATGGTTACGTGGTGTCTCCCTGACTCTGCCTACATTCTCCCAACATCCCAGTTTAATTTTCTCGCCTATCTCTATTCTGCACTGCCACAGGTCAAAGCAACTTCTTTATTAACCAATGATAATAAAACATATTCACAGCATACAGAGGGGAATCCCACACCAGGGAGTGTTGTTGTTATCGCTGCAAAGTGTTGGTTTTCAGTGTGTTTGAAAGCATCCAGAAGATTTAGAAAACATATCCTTAGTCTCCACCCTCAGAGCTTTAGTTTCATGGGTCTGGGACAAAATCCTGGAATGTTCATGGGTGACCCTGATGCCACTGGTTGAAGGACACATCCTGAGAACTATGATGTGTTTGCCACTAGCCAACATTGTGTTTATGAGATGGAGCCTTACTTAACTCTGCTATCCACATTGAACTGGAACAATTCATTTTTGTGCCTAAATTTCTAGCTATTCAAAGTAACATTTATTTACCCTTGATCATGTCAATTGTTTAAACAATATTTATTAATATCTGTGTTAAAAATCAATAAGCTAGGTACTGGAAATAGGATAATTATGGCTGCTGCAACAAGGACTACATGGTGGATCTAGGGAGACAGAAAAGTCATTAGGTGATTCCAATGTCATGACAAGTTGTCTGACAGAGTAAATGAATGAAGTCCTAGGAGAAAGAAGTCAGAATGACCAAGATGGTGGGGAAGATGCTCCCCTCGAAGTAATTACTGAATTTGTTAAAACGGTAACATTTATGGGCAGCAAGCAATGCTACTCAGAGAAAAAGCTTAGTAGAACCTTAACTGTGTGATTGACAGGGTACTGCTAGGGTTCTGTATTGCAAGAGGAAACAATGAATTTGCAGAAACTAGAAGAGAGTAACTCGTCTTGTCTTGTACTCATATACCAATGACCAATCTCTTCCACTGTATCACATTGATCATGACAGGGTTGGTACTGTGGGGAGTGGATAAATGTGAGTGAATGTGTATTGTTGATTCGAGCATGGCATGTCAAAGACACCAATGCCTCAGACCCATGGCAAGATCTTCTCTGAGTCAGGATAATGGGAATGGCAAAGCTTTTCCTTGGTTTGAGTGCAGATGCTGACTGTATTCCCTGTGTTCCCAGAGAGTACCAACCACAGCTTCCTTCTCCTGAGGAAGCCCAAGACTGCTTCACTACAGAGATCCTTTAACCCAACTCTGTGTTCAGCTGTAGCAATATAAATGTTAATGCTGCTGGTGCATCTCCATCACATGCACGACATACCCAATGCCAACTTCTCTATCTCTCATTTTTTTTTTTTAATTCCCTGTCACCCCAGTCAGGTCAATACCAAAGCAGTGCAGGTCGTGGCGTGGTCAAGATCCATGAGATGGCATCTGAACAGAATGTACATGGCTCATTCATTGAACAATATTTCCACGTTGCCTTCACAGAGTCAATGACCTAGTATTGACAGATGGAAACATGAGCACAGTGAAGTGCTTTAAAAAGCAGGTATGCAAGAAGTCAGATTCTATCTCATGGAAAAGGTGGAAGTGCACAGGAAGGACTTAGAGAGAAAGCCATTCAGTCTGGCTGCCCATGTAGAAGGTTGGCAAACAAGTGGAGAGATTGTCTAAGCAGGGGGATATTCTCAACAGAGCACTGTATACTCAGAAACTGAATGCCAATCATCTTGCTTAAAGCTGTGAGCAGACAAGGAGGGACTGCCCGAGATGAAGCTGAAAAAGGGAATAATAGTGTCTGGTGGAGGTGACTGTGTTGCTGATGAGAGTGTGGGATCTTGCTGATAATAAAGGTTGATGTGCTGGCTCATTTTTATGTGACACTGACACAAGCTAGAGTCATCTGAGAGGGGGAAACCTCAACTGACAAAGTACCTCCATAAAATTGGGCTCTAGGCAGTCAAACAAGTAGGGTATTGTCTTAATTAGTGATTGATTGGGGAGGGCCTTGCCCATTGTGGGGCTACCCATGGACTGGTGGTCCTTGTTTCTATAAGAAAGCAGGCTGAGCAAATCAGAAAAGCAAGTCAATAAGCAGGTCTACTTCATGGTCTTTGCACCAGCTCCTGCCTTCAGGTTCCTGTTCTGATTTCTCTAGTGATGAACAACAATGTGGAAGTGTAAGCCACGTAAACCCTTTCCTTCTCAACTTGCTTGGTCATGGTGTTTCATCACAGCAATAGCAACCCTAGCTAAGAAAGCTGGAAAATTAAGGAGGAAATCATAGGATCATATCTGCTTTTAAAAAAACTTAATAAGGCTAGAGAGATAACTCAGATGTTGGGAGTGCTTGTCACGAGAGCAGGGATCTGAGTTCAATCTGCAGACCACGGGTAAAGAAGTTGGGTGTGGAGACAGCACTTAAAGTCTCAGCACTGGGGAGGCAGATCTCTGAGGCTCACGGACCAGTCAGCTTAGCTGAATCAGTGCCTTCCAGTTTTAGTTAGAGACTCTCTGAAAAAGCCAAGTGGAGAGCTACTGGGGAAGACATCTGACATAGACTCTGGTCTCTAGCTTGTACATACAAGCACATGTACCATCATCTGTACACACATAACACCCACATACACAGATCTAAGAATGCAGGGTGAAGAATGGCTTAGAAATGGCAAGTAGGCCAGATTTATCATTATGATGGAAAAATTTAATTAATATTTAGAATCAATAGGTAATTTTTCCAAACCTCTAGCCAGAATAGCAAAAGTGATTGATAGATTCTGAGTTAAGCACTTGTAAGCAAACTATAATATTAATTCATCTCTGCCTATTATATTTATTTTCCACTAAACAAAGACAAGGATGACAAATGTCATTCCACTGTGATTCTTCATTTAAAATCCCAGTATCAGTTCAAGAAGAAGAAGAACATAACAGATCAAAGCTACAAAAGATATTTCAAAATTATAGACTTGAAATAAATAGAATTGGTTATGAAAACAAATTGTTTCAGCTTGATTGATCCTCTATGAGAATTCAGAGAATTTCCAGAGGCTTATGTATAATAATTATTAGCTGATAACCGAGCTCTGATGCTTCTCTGATGGCAGCCCAGTAAACAGCTGTGGAACTTGTTACAGCTGCTGAGCTCCTGAGAGTGGGCTTTAAGAAGCTTAGGCGTCTTGGTATGTACTATTCCTATGCAAGTCACAAGGGTGGCGGTAGTACTGTGTAAGCCCCTAATGTAAACTTGGAGTTTGTTTCTTCTATCCAGTTTAGCCCACATAGGTATATAGACTGATGATTATTCCTTATCTGAAATGCTTAAGGCCAAAGTGTTTTAGATTCCAGACTTGCGTGATTTTGGAGTGTGTGTGTACGTGTGTGTGTGTTTGTGGTTTCAAAATATTACACACACACACACACACACACACACACACACACACACACATCTACCTCTTGATGAATGGGGCCAAAGTCTAAAAGCACACAGTTCATGCCTGTGTCATATGTACAGTGGACGTGCAGTCTGAAGATGATTTTATACACTACAAGCATCTGTGCCATCTACAGGTGATCCCAGAATGTCAGGTGTGGAGGTTTCCCCTTGGTGTCATTTCAGTCTCAAGAAGTGCTGAGTTTTGAACATTCTGAGCTTTAGATTTCCAGGCCAGAGACACTTAGCATCTGACAACTCTGAATCATTCATCATAACAACGTAAATGTATCAGTGATCTATGCAAAATTACACAGTAAGTAACAGCAGGCTTTCAGAGCCCACGTAAATAGAACCAAGAAATGCATGTTCTTGGACATAACTTTAAGATGTCCCTTAGGTTGGAAAATAATAGTTAATGTTCAATAAATGTTTGTGAACAAACTTTTTTGTGTCCTATAGGGTTTGTTTTAATAGTTGAGAACAGACAGAAGTGATATGTAACTAATACAACATCCTATGCATGAAAAGATGACCGTAAAATCTGAAGCTGTTAATGTCAAGAGACAGAAAGGACATGATTGTATTTGTGTTATTTGCAGTATTTGGTGTTAATGTTCTGGGTTGGAACACTGAGGCTGAAGAGAAAGAAATATGAGATGAGAACAGGTAGGGATGACAAGAAAAGATGGAGACGAGGAGAGTGGAATGTGGTGAGGCTAACAGCGGAGTGAGAAGGATGGGGAGAGCGAAGAAGCTACAGAAATAACCCTCTGGTCGCTATGGT
Source organism: Alexandromys fortis (assembly GCF_014885135.2). NCBI lineage: Eukaryota > Metazoa > Chordata > Mammalia > Rodentia > Cricetidae > Alexandromys > Alexandromys fortis. Next base: position 2,474,020 of record NW_026067911.1, read on the forward strand.
AACTAAACCCTAATCATCTCGTTAGGAATGACCCCATGAAAATGTCAAGTTAATTACAAGTCACAGAACCTCTTGTGAACCAACTCTCTACTTCAACCTGAGGAAAGATCTTGGCCTTTGGGGGTATGCTTACACAGCCAAGGACAGAGAAAGGGTTCCCAGTGTCTTCCAGGGCTTAGGGTGGGCCTGTGGACTGGAAATCTGTACTCCGAGGTGAAGGCGTAAGTCACGAACAAGGCCACACCAGTTTGGAGTTATGATTAATAGGGTGTTATTTATTTAAAGGGAAAAACTTACAGATCACCGTCCCAGACAACAGCCATCTGCACAACCAGGAAGGGAGTCTAGTCTCCAGCGGAGCAGGAAGTGAAGAGAGCGAGCAGAGGAAATAGCCGCTTTTTTAAAGGGAGAGAGACCACGCCCCAATGGGCTGGTATCACAGCAGCTATTGGTTGGAGGGGCGGAAGGACCTCCCGCAACACCGAGGCACATGTTCCGTACTAACTCAGCTTCACAGAGATGAAAGTGCTCTCCAACCACAGTGCCTCATCATATCCCACCCTTGCAAAACAGGGACGCCTACATAGTCAATGTTTCTAAGTCATTCATTTAAATAAGGGTTTTTGTTGTTGTTGTTGTTGCTTTGTTTTTTATTTTCAAGACAGAATTTCTCTTTGAATATCTCTGATTGTCTGGGAACTTGTTCTGTACACCAGGCTGGCCTCAAACTCACTGAGATCCGCCTGCCTCTGCCTCCCGTGCTGGGATTAAAGGTGTGCGCCACCACCGCCCGGCTCAGCTAGTGAGGTTAGTTTTGAGTTCTACTGATAATTTTATGCACTAGGCAGTTATTAGCCGAGAGAAATGATCTACCTAAAAATGCTTTTCTAGTATTAAAACAATGTTTTAAATGTCAAGGATGAATTTGACATGTTAATTTATGTAGCTGTTTAGTTAAATATTCGTAGATTTAGACTTTGGTCCTTTGCAGACTTTGAAACTAGTTTCGCTGCATATTTTGTGTTTTCAGCGTTGATGTGAGACTTGGGATGTTCCCAGGCCTGGGTGTTAGGGTCTATGTACGGACAAGATGTATGGCTCTACTCTGTACTTGGTATTGAGTTTTGGTTGGTGCATGGCCTATGAAGATGACATTTCCAGCGCTTAGGTGAAAACCACAGGTGGGAGCCAGATGCTCTTGCAGAAGCTTTGAAAGAACAATTTAAGTTCTACACACAATTTCTGCATTTTACTAAGTTTGCATTGCACGGTGTTCCTGACCTTCAAGGCTTCACAATGGCAGCCAGTTCTTCCTTTTGCCTGAAACTTTTTGCATTATTAGGAATATTAAGATGGAATTTCTAACCTTGTTTTGTTACCATTTTCTTCCTATATATTTCCTTCCTATGTATTTATTATCTATACTATTTATCATCATCAGCTACTTATCTATCATCTATCCAAGTATTATTCAACCATCCATCAATCAACAATGACTTCAGATCAATATACAATCATGGATTCTTGTTTTATTCTGTGAGCTACTGTCTACTTTGATGGTGGGGCATTCCCTCAGGGTGGCTCTCAGGTCCCTTGTCATTTGTCCTCATATTGAAAGAGCTCTTGATCCTTTTTGGAAGGGTGGGAAGACTTCAATGTTAGTTGCATTCTCTTCTAGTAGCTCGTGTTGCCTTCTTTAAACAAATGAAGCTGCTGATCACCCCACAACCCTAGCCTACAGACAGACTTCCCAGCACACACCAAACTCCACTGCCTTCTTCAGTAGATGTCACTCAGCCATTCTGGTTTTTGTTTTCTTTAGAGAAGCACACATATAGTGAGTCCACTGTTCACAACTGCTTAGTTAATTTGGTTCCTTTGGCTTAATCCTCCTTCAGAGTCATTGCCAACCGTTGCAGTCTCACTGATTCCTACATTCTTCTCTGTCTCCTCTTAATGTTTTCTTCTAACTCTCCATTTTAGGTAAGGTATGTCTGTTAGACAATATCATGGCAGCCCTTCTTTCTCTATGTTAAATGTTTTTATTTTAATCTTTGTCACGGCACCAACAGATCTTTCTCAATGCCTCTTGTTGCCCTCTAAATAATAAGTTAACACGGGACAGACATATGTTTACTGAATGAATGCATTGTGTTTAGTAGTTGTTTCAGGTAGTTAGGAAAAGAAGAAATCATAAGGAGGTCACTTGCTTGGCACCTTTCCAGTTTGCCCCCCCTTTCCAACTTCACCCAATGTTTCGAGTTGGCTGAGATCTGTTTATGCACCTTTAGCAGGCACTTACTGTATGTTTCCTGGATACTGATATACAGAGCTCATCCAAGGACGCAAGACCCAGTACAGAAGATATCATTCGGTGACACAGGAGTGTCTACTGTTTGCTCCTTGCCACAGCAGGGACTGGATGGATGGGCTTCCATGCTCATCTGCTTTATAAGATAGATGTTCTCGAGTGATGAGCAGTGTATTTCCAGGCCCACTTTAAAAGGTACCTCTGATGAGTTTGCCTTCCCTTCGGTAGCTAAATCAGAAGCCAAATTTCTCACTTGAGGAAGCTGTGTATTAGGTGTGTGAAAATCCATTACTGGTGGCTCACAGTGTAAATAACTACAAATCATCTCAAGGAGGATCTGAAGCTCTGCGACCCCCTAATCCAGACCATCTGAAGGAAAGTCATGTGACCAGAGATGATGTCATTTTCTCACTATGTGTTGGGCAACACAAAAGAGAAAGCGAAACCACCTGAACAACAGTACCTGCCTTTTCAGAAAACTCTCAAGCCTGAAGACTGGCGTCAGCAGCTTTGCCACATGCTTCTTCTTTCTGTGCCTGGCGTCCACAAGTTTTGCACCATCTGTCTTTGCAGCCAGGGCCGGAGCAGCTCCTGTAAGGGTCAATTACCACAATTCCCTTGATAAAGCTCCTTTATCTTACCTCAACCCATGGGGAAAAACTAAATCACAAATAAAGAATGCAGAAGGAGAGGCTGTGCTGCCCCAGAAAGTGTGGGCCTTTGGTCCTAAAATGCCCCTCTCTGCCTCATATCCCTCCTGAAAAGAAGGCCTGGGATAAAGATGACAATCGCATCTTGTTTTCTCTCTTTGCTAGCAGGTTTCAACATTTTTATTCATGTACAAGTATACTCACACCATTATACTTTCCAGTTAGACTTATCCAAGAGAGAACAGGCAAAGTGTGTCTTTTTGAATGGAGAATCATGTTGCACAATGATTCTTGGTTCTACCTATTTTCCTACAAATGACGAAATTTTTTTTTTTTTGGTTTAATGCCTGAATAAGATGCCATTGTGTAAGACAACATGTGTATGCCACATTTTCTTTATCCATACATGACTTGCCTGTTGTGAGCAGTGTAACAGTGAACACAGCATGCAGGTATCACTATCACCCCCCCCCCCCCCCCCCCGGCAATGATGGTACATTTTCACGATAGATTTGAAGGTTTAAAATTATACATAATAAGGCTCCCACACTGGGCTTGATGCAGAGTGAGCATAAGTCATGTGTAGTTGTTGTGTGGGTTCCTTATATCCTCTCTAGCCTCAGGCTGGTACTAGGTATCAGTGGTGTTCTGTGGACCATGAGCTGTAATCAACACTTTGATGCTTTTCCTGGTGTGTACTAGGGTGTGAGAGGGCAGATAAGGAAGGTTGAATTAAGTTTACTTGAAACTTGGTTTCACATTGAAGAAGGGAGATGTTGAATGGAGGGTAGGACATGACATCTAGAGTCAAAGAAGAGTTTTTGGGGTCTGTCACCCAATATAATCTAATCCAATTTAATCTAATCTAATGAAGGTCAAATACGGGGAAGGCACGGGGCAGAGAGGAGGAACAGATGATCAATTCTGGGAGCTGATTCTATTGTTAGACCCATACACTGAAGCCTCACCAGTCATTTCTTTCCAGATATGAGTCAAATCCATTCTACTAAACATCCAGGCAATATATGAAGCTTGATCAAGACTGTCTTGAAAAATGGAGGACCTTGATCTCTCAAAAGTGCCAGTGGGCACATCAGAGGAATAGCAGGTGGCAATTGAAGTTCAAGGTGTCAGCCCACCAAGAGACTAAACCTTGATGGGTGAGTCTCCAATAGACAAGGCCCAAGACGATGGACTCCAAGGCCTCAAGACCTCAGACTCCAGAGTGTCTTTTGCTTCTGCTGTGCTTTTAAATGTTTGACGCTGCCGTCTTCCTCTGGTATCTAGTATGGTATGAATGGGTGTGGGGAGGTCCCCACTGTCTGTAACGTAATATGTATATCTTATGGAAACATCCCATTTTACTGAGCATTTTTACCTGTGGATTATTATGAAGATGATTTCCTCTTAAGCTGTATTGTATAGGTGATAATAATAATGTTAGTTTAAGTAGAGTTTTGATGATTAAAAATATATACAAGGAAATGTTACACAGCTAGGGCCTATGAGCTAGGGCCTAAGGAGCTGGACAGATTGCAATGCAGGCTAATGATTAAGGAAAACAACTGAGGCCCAGGAGCCAGGCTGGCTCTTAATGCTGAAAGATGCATTCACAGATTTTTAGTGAGCATCGTAGCTGAATCAAAGCCTTAAAATAACTTCAGGTTAGATTAGATGGTTTGATAATAGCTTTGAGATAAAAATAAAGGCTAGAAAATAGTCTAAAGTTTACAAGGACACATAGCTGAGTTATAGATTCATTAGGTTAGGGTCACAAATAAAAAGCAGCCCAATTTTCACTAGCTGATGTACTTTCCTTGCTAGCATGAGTTGGTGATCAAAGATAATGATTAGTTCCTTGTACCGATGTTTGCCCTCAATCCCCTGATTTAAGGAAACTATTGATGAATGTGTACGCATGCTAAAGATTTAAAGTAGAGCCGGGGGATTGTTTTTCTTGTATGAAAGTTTAGGTTTGTGATTCCTTTAAGATTCCTTATGAAATTACTCTGCAAGGTAAGTAATAAAGTGATATGTCCTTTCTTTGTAGCACAAATGCAGCCTATCAGGAAAAAAACCTGGCTGAGAACACCTTGCTTGCTTACTCTGTTAATTTATAGCACCTTGCTTGGGTATGAATGTATGTGGGTTCTTGGGGATAATTTGTTTTCAACTGTGTTATATAATGTATTTAATCATGTAAGGGAGATGAAAAACATGTTTTTACCTGTATTCATTATAATCATTCATTTAAAAAATAGACGTAACCACATTGTAATTTCCATATTGTCTGACAGATTTTGTTGGAGTATCTAAGCGGTAGAGGACAAAAAACGAATCTGAGAATACAGAAGAATAATAAAGAAGGAAACCATCAAGAGAATGTGTGAGTGCCTTTACCCTTACCTTCTCAGATTTAAAAAAAAAAAAAAGGCATAGTAAATCGATGTCTCAGACAATTCCCTTGATCCCTGTGTGGCTGGAGGCTGGTCCCCCAGGCAGCAAAACAAAAGTCTATATGGTGACAGTTTGGGAAGACATAAACCAGAGAAGACCTACTTAGCAGAACTCATGCACAGAAAGAACAGGGAGCCCATCAGTAGGCTTCTTCCTATGAGGATAGCACTAGGGAAGTGATACATGTTTATCTACTGAGTCCAATTGTCAAGTCAGCAGAGATGAATTAAAAATTTCACCTAGAAACAACTTTATTAATTATTTCAGAGATATAAATAATTGTAGGAGATCTGGAATAGCTCATGAATCTTCCCTGATTTTTCTTTTGCTGGGCATCTACGGGATCTTCAAGGAAATGTATGATGAAGTTATTCCAGAGGAAGAGCTGTCTGGGCTAGCAAACATGCCCGTTTATACTAAGATGCTCGTGCTGTTTAAATGACATCGCAAAGGAAACCATGTCTATAAATTCCCAGATTCAGGGGTGCTTAATCATAAACAATGTCGTGTCTGTTAGCAAATATCTTGAGTCTACCTGGTAGCCATGTTTGAAAGAACGTGTGGGCAGTCATCACATTTTTTCCTTAGTGGTGACTCCTTCCATTGGGGAGAATAAAAGGAAACCCAGGTAACTATTTACTTCCTGGATGCTAAAGCCCAACAAATTGGATCTGAGTCAAATGCTTGTCTGTAGCACCTGTATTATGGGATGAGGACAGTATGCGAGCCGGGAACTAGGCTGGAGATTTAAAAACATATGCACACGGACAGAGACACGGGGACATGGGTCATCCTTGAAACAAGAATGCCAACTTTGTTTTGCCCCCAGGGAAGCTTATATAGGGATTCTTAACTGATAGCCACGCCCCAGCTCTTAGGATTTCCAGCTGTAAAACCCACCAGAATTCACTCCCCAGCCATCAGGAACTCATGAGGATCTCATGCTCAGAGCAGCTGCAGGCACAAAAAAAGCGAGTTGTTTTTCTCAGTTTACGCCAGCCAGCAAAGGGTCTGAGGCAGGCAAAGAAAGTCAAGGGGCTAAGGGCCTGCAGCCCCCAACACTTTCCTTCCTGAAACCCGAATTAGTCTGGGAAATTAATGTTCTATTTCCATCTCTATTGTTCTCTAATTCCCTGCAGGGGTCCCTTTTTACTTCTCAGGCTTCTCTAGTAACTCCGGGTTATGAACTCATACCTGAAGATTTGAAACTGGGGTCTTCAATGATGGAGAACATGTGACATTTCTCTCTTTTAGTCCGTACTATCTCACTCAGTTCTATCCATTCATCTTCAAATTTCATTATTTTTTCATTTTTTTTTTGTTACAACTGAATAGTATTTCCTTGGTCTGTGTACCACATTTTCATTATCCATTTGTCACTGAAAGACATTTAGGTTGTTTTCCATTTCTAGCTGTTGTGAGTAAAAGGCAATGCCCAACTGAGCAAGTGTCTGTGAAGTGGGATGCTGATTATTTTGGGGACATACTCAAGAGTGGTCTAGCTGGGGTCTGCTAGATTTATCTTTAGGTCTTCAATTTGCAATCCCACTAAAAATAAATGAGAATTACCTTTCCTCCCTACTTCCCTTCCAACATTTGTTGTCAGTTGCTTTGTTGGTTTTTGTCATTCTGACTGTGGTAAAATGAAACCTCAAGGTTCTTTTGATTTGCATTTTCCTAATTTCCAGTATGATGCACATTTTCTTCAGATATTTCTTAGCCATTTCTTTTGCTTTTTTATTGATTTTTATTGAGCTCTACATTTTTCTCTGCTCCCCTCGCTGCCTCTCCCCTCCCCACTTCAACCCTCTCTCAAGGTCCCCATGCTCCCAATTTACTCAGGAGATCTCGTCTTTTTCTACTTCCCATGTAGATTAGATCTATGTAAGTCTTTTACTTCTTTAGAGAACTCTCTGTTCAGGTTCCAGGCCCATTTTTTGAATGGGTATTTGTTTGTGTTTTAACTGTTTGTTTTTTGAGTCCATCATATATTCTGAATATTAATTCTTTGTGGTATGTATAGCTAGTAAATGCTCTTTCCCATTCCATAAGCTTCATCTTGATTTGATCGATTAATTCTTTAGCCACGTAGAAATATTTTAACTTCACTAGGCCAGTTGTTTGTCAATCGTTGGCCTCAATTCCCGGGCAAAGGGAATCCTACCAAAGCCTTCTTCTATACCTGTGTCTTGTTTGGTACTGGCTATGTTGTCTTCTAACAGTTCAATGTGTCAGATTTCACATTTAGATCTTTAGAGTTAGTTTTTGAACAAGGTGATGGAGACAGGTCTAATTTCATTCTTCTGCATGTGTACACCTAGTTTCCCAGCACCATTTGTTAAAGGATTGAATTAGTCAATTCCTTACTTCAGAGCTCTCAGGCCATAATCACACATAAACCCAGAGGTGTGCTTCTCCGATCGCTTATGTTTTCTTAATTCACTCAAGCTGACAGTCAAGGTTAACTTGCTTGGGAACTGTGTCACACACTTGCTAATGTAGACAGATCCATCTCCTTAGGGTTTAAGAATTCAGGCTTTCTTATTTGCCTGGAATTAATAAGGAAACAACAAGCAGACATTCAGTGGCACATCAGCATGAGAAAGGCACGGGAAGAGAAGATGGCTAGGCAAGAGGAATATTACTAACTAAGAATCGCTGCCATGAGCCTGGCTGACCCTGCATCATTAAACAGGACAGGGTGTGGTACTCTGGACCAGAATATTACACAGAATTGAAAAGATGCAGGATGAGGGAGCTGGAGTTGCAGGATCAAGTCTGGGAAGTCAGGATATTAGCAGAGAAAGAGCTGCAGTTTCTAAGCCTCTGGGCGAATTCTATGAGCAGTGAGTCATCTGCTACCTCAAAACATTTTCTCTCCTGCTGCTCTGCAGCATAGAAATCTATCCTACTGTTTTTGCCATTTCCGTTATATTTATATTTAAGTTTTAGGAGTACACGTTTGTATAGTTATTCAATGCATGTTTCTTCATGTGCAAATCTAAGGGACCTTGGAAACGTATTTCTCATGTGTCATCTCTGCTAACAGCCCCATAGGAATCTGTACTCAATCTTTATTATTTCACCTTTAGCCTGAGATACTCGCCAGTGTTTAAAAATAATACTAGACTTAGAAAAAAAGAGAAGAGAAATGATATTGCATGCCAAGGAAAAGAAATTAAACTGAATTCAAATAAAGGTACTTAAGTGCAGTTTGAAAGAGCATTTTAGAGAAATGTCTGAAAACTCAAAGATTATTTAATAAGTTTTAATTTTGTCTTTATAACTTGTTAAAAATATAAAGAAAATCCTAGCCTTTCCACTAACAATCTGATTCCTACCTACATTGGTCAGAATTTTTACTGATGTCCCAGGGGGTTCTCTCCTCAGGAGTCATGGCAGAAGCCTCTGCTGGCACTCTGCCTCACGTCTCCTGCCACAGAGCACACTGGTCTTTCCTCTCTCACTCTCTGAGTCCATCAGTGTGGTATCCCAACATTGTGCTCTGATGCAAATTCTTATAAATCCTGAGAATCACAGCTCTGATTTCCTACTTGTAAGGCAGACCTATAATTCACTATGCAGAACGGCATGCTATCTGGAATGTTGAAATCATATTCAAAGTACTCATCCAAATTTATATGATTATTATTTACATGTTTACCTCAAAAGTCTGATAGACACTTTTTTTTTAGGTGGAAACCAAGCTTTTCAAACATAGATTCAAAATTCAAAATCACTATGTTTCAGAGTTGGAAGTAGCATGCTAGGAGATTGTTGGTTCTTTTTAGTCTCCAGGCCGGTGATGAGTATCAGAGAATGCCCATTCTGCTTCAGGCTCCAAGAGTTTGTTGGGGTTTGTCTTGTGTAGCGGTTTCCTCAGGCTGAAACATTCTATCCTGCAGGGATGCTCCTTAAGACAGAAAGTAAATGACTTAAAGTAGCTTCAGGACGTCCCTCCTAAGAGTTAACAGTAAAGACTGCTGATAGACACTCAGAGTTTAGCCACTCAGAAACAGCTAGAACTGCTTAGGACAAGCTCAGACAAACAGAGTCACTTGGGAAGGACACTCTCCACCCCGCTGAGCTGCTTCCTGCAGGTTGTGCCCTGTGCTCCAGATTCCCAGCTTTGTGAGCTGTCACCCATACTGGGTGGGCTTTGATGATACAGCTGTCTTTGAGTCATTTATGGTTTTGAGATATTTTGGTCTTGGAGTTATTTTCTGATGTGGGAGTTCCCTCTGTATTCTGTGATTACCATTAATGAATAAAAAAACTGCTTTGGACCTATAGCAGGGCAGAACTTAGGTAGGCAGGGACGATGGAACTGAATGCTGGGAGAAAGAGGGGCAGAGTCAGAGAGAAGCCATGTAGCCACGAGAGACTGATGCTGGAACTTTAGCTGGTAAACCACAGCCATGTGGCGATACACAGATTACTAGAAATGAATTAAATTAAGATGTTAGTCAATAAGAAGTTAGAGCTACTGGGCCAAGCAATGATTTAATTAATACAGTTTCTATGTGATTATTTTGGGGTTAAGCGGCTGGAAACCAACAAGCAGCCCTCCTTGCAACAATTTTCTCTTTCTGAAAGTAAACCCAATAAAACTCATAGGTTCAGCAAGTCAGACATGGTGTTATCCATGCTTTGATCTGTCAACACGTACGCATATTTTGTCTTCCCTGGCAAAGTCTGTCCTACAACAGCATATTTTATGGAGCATAGGAAATCATAGATGACAACCCTGCATGTTTAACATTTCTCGTTTCCTAAGTTCTAATCTGTGAGCTCAAGGACCTCATGCTCTCCACATTTGATAACTAATATAGAAGTATGCCATTGTAATAAAGGTAAGAAGTATGTCAAGAACTGATACTCTTTGTGTTGCTCTCAAGTGGAAGGCTGTAACTACAGATATATGTAATATATGTGTATGTATATATATACAGATATATGAAGAATAGTGAATATATGGGGAAATTCAAGTATTTATTGGGAAATAATTAAATAAAATTAATATCTTGTACTATATTAATACCCGGCATCATAGAACATGCTTGAATAGCTAAATATCCCAAAGGAAAATGCACAAGCAAGGGTTGACTCAGCATCCGTGAGATGCTCAAACCACGGTCGTTGTAAAGAAGTTTCTGGCTACTAGAAGATGACTTCTGGGACCCTAGAAAATCCTCCTGACCAGCATGAGACTGTGGGTGACACTAGCTAGTTCAGGCTAAACCGAGAATGGCTGATAATGTCTGCTTTGTTACCCTTCTGCATTTACTTGACTTTATGAGGAGGAGACAGGAGACTTTGGAGACTGAGTAGTTTAGGTCAGTCACTTGAGGTGTTATGCCTCTTTATCAAGGAGTTGTCCTGCAGTAAAAACCCAAGGGGTACAGTCTACCAAACACCCCTGTTTGCCACTGTCCAGTGGGTGCATTATCACATATTCTTCAGTGCAGCCTGTATCTCTGTGTAGGTGCAGAACAGCTGGGAGGGCTGTCTCCTCCTTTTTCTGCCCACACCTGCTTTTACCACCCCCAGTCAGCAGCTTCCCGCTGCCACAAACTCAAGTTTTCCTCTTTAGCAATTCCACCTAGCAAACCAAGGGAGCCAAGGGTAGTCCCTGAAGGTCCTGGAATTCAAGGGCTCCTAAGCGAAAGACATTATGAAATGTAAAGTGTTGCAATAGTATCGTCAACAGTCGTTAAGAATTTAACATCTACAAAACATCTCCAGAGTTCACCTTGTCTGCCATAGGGGCTCATAAATCACTTCATGGTCTGGATGTTCAGACAGGTCTTGTGGAAGGAGAGCCTGAGAGTTAATGCGAACTCAAAGGCTCATGAGAGGGGCGAGGGCACAGCATGCTAGGCAAGGAGGTCAAGAAGTGGAAAGTTTTAGTTGAAGTGTGAATTTGAGGAAGATAAAGAATAATTCTGAAAGCATTCTGCCATTATTTTCCATGAAACCAATAGATACATTTTCAGGGAATTTAATCTGATCAAGTCTCAGAACTTCCCTATGTGGTGGGGACTCCCTATAGGGGCTCTCTGTATGTGGCTAAGCTCTAATCAAAACATCCCTGCAATGCGAATCCCCTAGCACTCTTCACATATCCTCTAAAGGCCCATATCAAATTTGTGCAATTTATAGCTGTGAAATTGAGTTGTCTTCAGCTGGAAATTGCGTGCTCCATCCGTCACCCAAAGATCCAGCTGTGCTCCTCCGGACTATTGTCACATCACGGCAATAGCGATTCTGCAATCAGAATTCGCTTTCAATTTCAGTAATGATTCATGATGCAAAATCACTTCCAGCCCAGCCCCCTGTGGCTTCACTGGCCCTGCCGCCGCCGCCTCCAGACCCGCTGCTGTTGGAAAGACTCAGTGGCGTTGTCGCTGGTTACTCACCCAGTCCCTGATCACGTCCTTCCTGTGGAAGTTAGTTGTGAGCGATGGGACTGGAGTGGAGGGATTTATAAGGAGCTTCCAGGTTTGGGGGAAGATATGGATGCTGCGTGGAATCTTCAAGTAGGTTTTCAAAGGCAATGACTGTGGTTGGCTCCTACTTCTTCCTTTCACAGCAGAATAAAGGCCAGCCTGTTCCTCCTTTCAGCAAATGCATGAAGATGATGCAAGATGTTTTCTGTTTAAGGGATGTTTTTTTCCATAAGTAGAGGCAATTCATAGTTAATGATCCATAGTCTGCTCCATGCAAAGCTGGGGCCTTTCAGTCATTGCTGTGTACATCCGTGTTCTCACCAACTCATGCTCTTTTCCACATTTTAAAGAGGCATCTAAACTCACGTTGCATAAATGCTCATTCCATCTTTCCTTTGATGGATAGTAATGAGGAACTTACAATATGATTGAATTAAACCTCTGATTTCCCGTCTCTTCAAAGTTATATTCCTTCCATGCATTCCCTGTCACAGTGCTGCCGGCACAGACCCAGACATCTGTCTTTCCTTCTTCATATGTCTATTTAAGCATCCCTTCCACCTAACCTGCCCCCTGGAAATGTCATGATCCTACTGTATTCATCGTCTTTACTTTCTGCTCATTACTGCCTTGATTCATGCCACCACTTTTTCTCACATCAATCACAGACACACTCTCTTAGCTGACTTTTTTATATTCTTGTCTTCTACTCTGATCTTCTTTTTGAAAATGTGTCATGAGATGCTCTGCCGCATCTGCGGAGCAGAAAGTAAGACCCATGGTGGTCCAGGGAGATCCTTTTTGATGGCACTGTCTCCTGTTCTGTTCGGTCCTGGCGCATGCCCATGCTAAGGAGTGGAAAAACTTGATTGAAGTGTGTGGAGCACAGCAGAGAGCCTGTGATTGATGTGTGAAATTGGAGCTCACAAGAGGGTGAGGGAAAATAGGGAAAGGGCAGAGGTTCAAAGACTGAGGTGTAGAGCCTTCCAGTGTTTAGGGAATGAGGAGAAAATACAGACCGAGACTGGTCCTGGGAGGAAAGCTCAGTCAGTGAGATGTTTGCCTTGAAATCACAAGGACCTAGGTTAGAGCTCCAGGAGCCAAGTGCAAAAGGAGAGGAGGGAAGGGTGTGTGCTTGTAATCTCAGTACTGTGGAGTCAGAGAGCTGGACCACTGGGCCTTACTGAGCAGCGAATCTAGCTTGTTCAATGAAATCCAGGCTAGCTGGAGATACTGTCACCAAAAAGGAAAGATCATAGCACCTGAGGAATGCCAGCTGTCATTGCCCTGTAGTCTCCACTGGTATGTGTACATACACATGCACATGCCTACATATGACCATACGCACACTCAGGCGATGAGGCTGCAAAGGGCCGTCCAGGGCGGTGTGAAGCAGCCATGCTACTGTGGTCCTGGAAGTCAAGATGGAGGCAGACCTGTGGACTCTGCGGCGAAGAGGAAGGAGGGTGAGGCCCAAGCAGCTCATCATTTTATCAGTGACAGAAAAGTACCGGGTGACATCTCAGTTTCAGCAGAACGTAGAAGACAGTTCAGCTTTGAACAGGCTCTAGAGAGATTGCGGGGGGGAGGTTGTTGGAGATGAAGGGCGGGCAAGGTTTTCCCCAGAAGTGTGGGCAAGAAGTGGGAGTTGCTAGTGGCAGAGAATACCTTGAAGTCAGAATCTGCTCTCAAGATGGGCGATGTCTATATGTCCGCGAACAAGAGAAAATTATTGACAGAAAAGAATGAGGGAAGAGACCAAAGGAATGTTCCAGAATGAACAAGCAGTGTACAAGTGGAAGGGCTGGGTTATCTAAGAGCGAGGAGAACTCAAGAGAGGAAGTAGAGCCTGGGGCTCAGAAGTCTATCAGGTGAGTGGTGGCATTATGGGAGCATCTAGGAGTTCCAATCTGTGTGGTTAGGGGAAATGGAAAGCAAGGTACACTGACGGGCTTGGGCCAGCCTACTTAGTGTTTTTTTTTTTCCCCTCATCAAATTGGCCAAGATGCTCCCACCATTTACCACCCACCACTACAACCTTTATATTTAATTACTTGTCAAGTTTGGTGCCCTGTGGCTAAGCTTCCTGAGGACAGTGTTTTTATACTGACTTACTTCTGTAATCCCAAACCTAGAAAACAGAGAGGCAAGGAAGTATCACCGTTTAATAAACTAACTCAGGAGAATTCGCTGCTCATTATAAGCACTTTGAGACCTTTACAAAGTCCTTTAAATTCCAAGAAAACAGCAATAAAGAAGGTCCTGTATCACAGGCTTGTGGGAAGAGTAGCAGAACTTCAGGGATATATTGTTCAGGAGCTGGAACTGACTCAGCTGCTTCCTGGATTAGAAGGAAAAGGAGGAAAAGAAAGCTGGTTTCCATGGCAATCCTCCTGAGTCAGGCTGATTCAGCAAGTTGCTTATAATAACCCGTAAGCTTCCAGGAAAGGAGCCTCCTCACATACTAAAGTGTGGAAGCTTCAGGAAACAGTTTCAGACTCTGTGTGTGTCAGTCACAAGTGCTCAGTCGCCTTCCTTCTTACCAGCAGGGAAAGATTTGGGTTTTGGAGCCCACAGGACGAAAGAGTGCAGGGCTAGGACCGGAAGGGAAATTAATTCTGGTAAAACATAAAGATCCGTGGTTGCGTACATCCTGTTCAGACTCCATATGCTTCTCTGCCAAGATCCTGCCCACGCCAGGAACTAACTTATATACAAACATGTCTTGAAGTTAGCTGTGTCAATAAGTTTCCAAATGTATAGTACTAAATGTTCATTTATATTTAAAAAAAATCCATCAAGTGGCAGAGACAAACTCGATGTAGAAATTCTTGTCTCTCTGTTTAAATCATGGGTTCTTGTTTTTGAGACAGGGTAATGCTATGTAGCCTGGGATTTCCTCAGATTTGGAATCCTCCTATCTTAGTCTCAAGTACCATGCCCAGCTTCTTGTCATCTGTTAAAATGTTATTACTCACTGATGCATGCTTATAAACTGACTCTCACCTTTTCACGGCCAGTGTGCTTTGACAGATTAATAAAGACATAGGCACAGGACTCTAATAGACTAATACTAGTCTATTACACGAATCTGTATTTGTTGGGAAGGTTGGGCCCAGAGACACTGATCCAGTCATGATTATAATCCTAGCGAGCTTGTTGCAGGAAATGGTTTTTACAGCTCTTCATCTACCGCTTCCTAAAGGAGAGGTTTGAGTCCTATTGTGCTGACTGGTCCTGTCAAGTTGGCCCCACTGGACACTGAGGAAGAGGGAGCCTTAACTGAGGAACGGTCTCCCTTTGACTGGCCTGTGGCATGTCTGTAAGGCATTTTCTTGATTACTGTTCAATGTGGGAGGACCCATTCCACAGCTGGAATTATAATCTTTGGCAAGTGGGCATGAGTTATATAAGAAAGATAACCGAGCAAGCCAGTAAGCAGCATTCCTCCATGGTCTCTGCTCCAGTTCCGGCCTCCACGTTTCTGCCTTCAGTTCCTGCCCTGACTTCCCTTGGTGATGGAGTGTGTCCTGGGAGATGCAAGATGAAATAATCCTTTCCTCCCCACCTGACTTTTGGAGAGTGTTTTATACAACAATAAAAAGCCAACAAGGACAGCGAGGATGTGTGAAAATACACAAGGCTGTGCAGCTCCAGGTACATTGTATGAACACACAACATATTGTTTGTAGTTTTCTCTTTTACACATTTTCTTTGAATCATTGTTTTCTTGGAGATTTGGGGGAAAAGATCATTCAAAGGGAATCTGACTACCAGATCCTGTATTTGTCAAAGCTTTCATTTTGGTCACCTTATCAGAAGCAGGAGAAATCCCCAAACAGACTTGAAGTGACGATATTAAAAACTCACATTACCTGAAGTGCTTTGGAAACTCTCCATCATCTCTGGAGTTCTCCAGCAAGGTAGTGTTGGTAGTGATGGCCCTAGACAAAATGGATAAGTGTTTCTAGAAGAGACAAACCTCAACAGCCCTTAATCCTTAGGTCTAAATCAGTGTGCTGCGAGTTCTCACAGACCTAGGAAAAAGGTTTTTCGAATGGTTGCAACAAAGTCTTAAGAAAGACAAGTTTCTTGACAATGAAACCCAGTCCCAAGGTTAGGAAAAGGACTCACAGACATGGACACAAGAAGAGACAATAATTTCCTTTCATTTTGTTAGTTTGAGAAAATTGGAAATTTGAGGTAGCTTGGTATAGAATGATTTGAGCTCCTGCTGAAGGATCTAATTAATTCAACTCAGCATCTCCCACTGGGCTCCAGTTCTTGTCTTTGACCTAGAGCTGGTCCCAGGATGAGACTCAGGAAGCTTTTAACATCACTGCTGCTTTCAAGGGGTTTGCTTGTTGTTTGTGCAAATTATGATTTAGGAAGCAAAAAATACTTAAGCAGTGAATCATATGATTCACAGAAAATATTTTTATCCCTTAATTAAAGCAAACTATACAGAATTTAAATTTTGCTTAGAGGGATATTTAATTGAAATTTTAAAAAAACGAAAAAATTTAACAAACAGGCCTAAAATAAAAATCTGACTTTACTACTTACTGCAGTGATTTTGGAAAGGCCACCCACTGTGGATAATATCACCTGACCTTTAGTATTTCCATGGTAACTACAGATATTTGAGAGGGTTTGGTCCACTTCCTGGCTCTATATTCTCAGTTATTTCCTTACCATCTTTTAATAAGTACTGTTCTTTTAGCAAGATCTTTTAGTTAGTTACTAGAAAGTAATAAAATACTCTGAAACCATGAACAAGCCCTTAAAGCATAGGAAAGATGTTCTATAGGTGTTAAATGTCACTACACACTCAGACTGCTGTGGATTAATCAAGGGGCACTTCAGAGAAGAGACTCTCGATTTCCAGATCTGAGGATTGTTGATAATGATTTAAAGTGTTTGGCAGAAGCATATGCATGGTTTGATTTCTCCTTGTTGAATTGATACACTGATTGAGTCCTCACGACTGGGCTGCTCAGTGGGAATATATAGCTATAGGTTCTCCCTAAAATACTAGATGAGATTATTCAAATCAACAGATACATTAGTCACAACAGAAACAAGAAACAAGGCAACATGGCTTCTCCAAAAGATGCCTTCTCCATCATGATGAACTGTATCCCTCAAACCAAACAAACCCCTTGTTCATCAAATTGCTTTCGTCAAGTATTTTCTTAACAGCAATGAGAAAAATAACTCGTACAAGGCCTAAGTCAGCAGCATAAAGGGAAAAAAAAATCAACAAAAAGATGAGAAAATGAGCAATACAGATGAAAATGTCAGCAACATGGATGAAAATTTAAACAAGGAATTTGGCAGTTTTAAAAAATATAGAAATGTTGTAATGAAAAATAGCCAAATATATACACAGGGAAGAGCAGCACCAATAGATTCAAGCAATCTCAGATAAGCATGTCGGATAAAGAACACAATGACAAAACACTCCATTCAAACATCAGTAAAGGAAGGAAAGCAAAGGACATGATGACAATGCCCAAGAGCTCAGGAGTGAAAAGGGGCTGAGATGAAACTGAAGTCATTGTGAATCTTTTCAATGAAATTATAGCATAAAAGTCCCCAAATCTAATGAAAGAACTGGACAAGCAAACACAAAAGACATTTAGAACTCCAAATAGGTATGTGGAGGGAAAAAGCTCCCCAAAACATTATAGTCAAGATGTGGGAAATACAAAACAAAAAAACAGCTCTGAGCAGAAAAATGTCTGCTCATCTACAGAGGCAGAAACATTGAAACAGCATCAGGTATCTTAGCAGCAATGCTAAGAGACCGGAAACATAAAATGGTAGGTTTCGAGCCCTAAAAATTCTATCTGCTAAACAAGAGTGCTAGCCCAGGAAATTTATTCTATAAAATCATTGGAGAAACAAGAGCAAGTGCAAATAAAGAGATGCAGACTAGCTGACTGGGTTAAAATCCTAGGCCCAGCTACTCACTGTCAACAAGAAACACACCTCAAAGGCAAAGACACTGAGACATGGGTAATGAGTAGGAATCTGAAGATTGAAGACGATGGATCAAACAAACCAAAGCTGAAAGCAAGCTGGAATACCTATTTTTCTTAAGTGATAAAGTAGACTTCAACCAAAATCATCTAAAGAGATAAAGCAGGCCATTACATATCAATAAAGCAGTAGGCAAAGAAGATATAACCAATGTAAATATATATAAATATAAAAATTCATACATTTTTAAGAAGATAAATAGCAACAGACATAAAATTTAGATAGGTCCTTGTTGCAGGAGCTCCTTCCACTCCTTCAACCAATAGCCGCTGAGATACCAGCCCACTGGGGCATGGTCTCTCTCCCTTTAAAAAAGCGGCCACTTCCCTCTGCTGGCACTCTGGCTTCCGGCTCCCAACTGTAGGTGTAACTAGAGTAGTTACTAACTCAAGTAAGTCTAGTACTCTAGCTGAAGAGGATCTGTTGACTTCTTCTGGCAACTCTATAGGCACCATGCATACGCATGTATACAGGCACACTAGGCAGAACACTCACAGGCATAAACATGAAAATAGAAATAAAATCAGAAAGTACCCAAATAAGCAACCTAATGACACAGACTAAAATCCTATAAAATTAAGAAGAACATGAACCCAAACAGTAAATGCAAAAAAACAATAACGATCAAGACATAAATTATTGAAATGGAATATTATTGGATTGATTCATAGAATCAATCAAAGAGTTGATTCTTTAAAAACAAACAAATGGCAGGGCAATGATTGCTCATGCCTTTAATCCCAGCACTTGAGAGTCAGAGGCAGGCAATTCTCTTTGAGTTCAAGGCCAGCCTGGTCTAAAGAGCAAATTTCAGGACTGGCTCCATAACTACTGAGAAACCCTGTCTTGAAAAACCAAACAAGCAAACAAGAGTAACAAATCCTTAGCCAAACTTATCAAAATAAAGAGGCAAGACACAAATCAATAAAATTACAGGCATAAAATGGGCAATTACTAAAGATTCCCATAAAATCCAGAGATTCATTACAACTTTGAAAACTGATATTATAAAAATAACTGGGAAAATCTGGAAGAAATATATAACTTCCTAGACACATACGACCTGCCAAAAGTAAATCAAGAGGCTATCAAAAACTTAAACAGATCCATACAAAACAATGAGATTGAATCAATACTAAGGTATCTTATAAAACAGAAAGCTTAGGACTGGATGGACCGCTGATGAAATCTATCAGCTCTGTAAAGAGGAGCCAACACCAGTGCTCCTCAAGCTGCTTCACGGAATAGAAGACTGATCCCAAACTCATTCTCAAGAATCAGTACTGCTGAGGAGAGACATTGGGGTGAGTGAGTTTCTGACCCCGGCAGTAGCCGGGGACAGGGAACTCAGATGTTCCTCATCCCTCCTACACTTCCTGGTCATTCTCAGGGGCTATACTGCCCGATACCTCCTCTCTCTTCCTATCCCACCCAGCTTGCATCCACAACGCTCCCCCCCTCCTTCTGACTCCCTCCCCTCTTTGACCACATAACATCTCCCAGCTCAACCTGTTCAGGCTCTGGGACCAAATCCGAATAGGGAGGGCAAACAGGAGGGTGGTAGCTCCTTTGTCTCAATAGCCTGCCTGCAGCAAGCAAGGTAGGCCCTTTGTTTACGAGCCACCCAAGCAGCAAGGAGATCCGATCCAGGCACCAGGAGAGACATTGGGCTTGCATCCACAA
>NW_026067911.1:2499647-2514245 GCF_014885135.2 Alexandromys fortis
TGGGGGAGGAGGAGAAGGGTGGGAGGAGGGGGAGGGGGGGAGGGAAATGGGAGGCTGGGAGGAGGTGGAAACTTTTTTTTTCCTTTTCTCAATAAAAAAAATAAAAAAATTTTAAAAAAAGGAAAAAAAATCAGTACTGCTTTAATTCTGAAACTAGATAAGGATCCAACAAAGGAAGAGAAGTACAGAATATTACAGACTGATTCCCCTGGTGAGCATAGACACAGAAGTCCTCAAATTCTGGCAGGTTATCTTCAAGGATATATTGATAAGATTGCATGATGTAACCAATTTGGATTCATTCCAGGTATACAAATTGGGTTGTAAATCATTAAGTGTAATTCGTCATACAGACCCAGGGACAAAACTCATGTGACCCCCAGAATAAGTGCAGAAATGGTCTTTGGTAAAGTTCAACAACCTTTTAGGCAGAACATCCCTGAAGAAACTAAAAATAGAATATCCATATCTTAATATAAATAAGAACTCATAGAAGAGATCTATAGCTAACATTATGGCAAATTGGAAAAATGAAGAGTATTTCTTTTAAAATCTGGAAGGAGACAAAAGTTTCCACTTTCTCCGAGCAATATAGTACTAAAAATAAAACAAGAGGAAGAAATAAAAGTGATGCAAATAGTATCGGAAAATGTCAAATTATGACTATCTGTAGATAACACACTCCTGTACTTAAAAGACCTTAAAGACCTCATCAGATGAGCACTAAGCTTGATAAACATTTTGGTCAAAGCAGCAGGATACAAATTCAACACAGAAGAATGAGTGATTTCTTAATAATGAGTTTTTCAAAAAATATTTAAATCCATACTAAATTTTATATACATTTTCTTATCCTACTTATTAAGTAGTTTTGTTTTTTAAGGCCTTTCCTATTTTATTAAATCTTCTTTGAATTACATTGCTCCAATGAAGAGAAGTGTCACACAATTATATAAATATTTCACTGTCGGGGAATACTGTGTTAAGTAACATGAGGGCATGCTTGTTGGGGTTTCTGTCTGCCCGGTTCCTCAGCCATTTAGTCCCAGAGAAAATCACATAGAGAGTCTATATTAATGATAAACTTATTGGTCCATTAGCTCAGGCTTCTTAATAACTCTTATAACTTATATTAACCCATTATTCTTACCTGTGTTAGCCACATGGAACTCCCTCTATAGACCAGGCTGTCCTTGAACTCACAGAGATTCTCTCGTCTCTGCCTCCCAAGTACTGGGATTAACAGTGTGTGCTACCACACCTTGAAGTCGCAGAAATCTCTTTGCTTCTGCCTCCCAAGCATTGGGATTAAAGGTGTGTACCACCACACCCAACTACCCTCTTTCTTTCTTTTTTATTTTAAGGACTTTAACCTTTTTTTTTCTTCCAAGCCTGCATATATTTTTAACACTCAGTAAACCATTTAGAGGTTTTTTTTCCCCTTTGAATCTCTCTTTACTGTATATCTCTCTTTTTCTGACTACATGAATCTTTAATTTATCAAGCAATATGAGTAGGATTAAAGCCATGGCTTTGACAACTGGATTCAGCCCATTTCTTACCTTTCTGAGATTTCAGCCCCATGGCTGAGGTACTTGCTGTAGCCACGTTTATTGCCACAACTCTATGGCATTTCAAGGTCCCTGCCAGCAAGCAAGCTGCAACAGTGTGTCCACAAACAACACCCAAATGCTCTCTCTGTAGCCAGACCTCCTGCCTCAAAGAGTCAGAGTTTACACTGGCAGGACAGCCCAGAAAGCTGGCATTTTAAAATGGATGCAGATTTTTCTGGCCGTGACTGAAAACCAAAAAGCATCCGGTCAGCTTTTATCAACACCATTTAAGTGTTTCGTGGTGAGACTTCTTAAACAGCTGCAAAGTTTTTCAGCTAAAGCTGAGTGAGGAAGCCTTTCTTAAATGAGAGTGCTTACCTTTAGCAAGCAGAGCATATCTGAGAGATTGCTGCTAGCAAGAAGCCATGCTTTATTCTTTTATGTCTAGAATTACTTCCCAAACTCTCTCAGGTTTTATGTGGATGCAGTTGTCCATTTGAGCACCATTCTGTTGTCTATTATTTATATAATAAATAATGCTATTTATTATTAATAACACTAAACATATCTTGGTCATTCATATACAGCCATATTTTGGGGGCTGTTTTTGTGAAGAACTAGTCATAGGCTTCTAGATCAAAGTTTATTTTTTAGGAGTATATGGTAAGAAGTCTCAAACATAGTACACCAGCCTGAATATTACAATTTTTAAAACATTTACATTTAAGCAACGAAATAATATTATTATACAAATTATCAGTTGTCTCAATAACAATGAGATTGTGGAGTTTCATATGCTTGCTGGCCATTAGGATGTTTTCTTTGTCAAATTGCCTAAGGAGAACTAATATTTTTCTTATTCTTTCAGTCATGATTTCCTGAGCATTCTGTAGAGAAAATTCACTAGAATAGGGGTTGTGTTCATATAGGTCTGTTAAGCACTATTTCGAGGTTCAAGAAATTTCAGACATAAGGA
Organism: Alexandromys fortis; assembly: GCF_014885135.2. Taxonomy (NCBI): domain Eukaryota; kingdom Metazoa; phylum Chordata; class Mammalia; order Rodentia; family Cricetidae; genus Alexandromys; species Alexandromys fortis. The sequence goes on from NW_026067911.1 coordinate 2,502,177, forward strand.
AAATATAGAATCTCAGGTTCAGCCATGAAAACACAAAGTGGTTTGCAGTCCTAGTGGAGCAAAGCACAGCATGTCTGAGGGGGGACAATGAGTTCTAGAAGGAAGGATGGAGCTTCCCAGGGAGAAGATTAAGAAAATGCTTTGCAGTATAGAAAGTGGGAGGCATGTACACTCCAGTCTGGAAGTGTTGGGGGGCAGGTATGCAACATGTGGGAGCAACTGCTATGCTACAAAGTATATTAGAAAAGAACAGGAAAATCTAAGATAGAAAGACAACATATACAAGAATCAGATGGTGATGCACCTTGCTCTCTACACTGAGCAGGCTGACTTGATCCTGAAGATGCACCTGAAATCAGTTCTCAGATCTAATAGGTTCTGATTCCATAGGTGAATAACTAGGTGCAATTTAGCTTTATAAGTGTCTCATCTGTAAGTTGGAGCAATCTGTTTATACTTGTGCTGGGCTAAATGCTCTATGGAAAACCTATCACTGATTGCTAGGCGTTACCTTGGAGACACTGAAATTATTTTAAGAAGCAGAGTGCTTGGCCCATTGCTCAACTCCACCAGGACCCAATTGTTCCCTGTTAGTACACCCATTCTTTAGCAACTCAGTTCAAGGAAGCTGTGACACTATTCTAGACACAGTCAACTTAGGTATAATTAACACTGTCAAAATATTTTCATTTTATGCAAATTTGACTACCAAGTCATTGCATCAATTTGGGCATGCAGCTAAACCGTACTGACCTTTCCATTGTTAGGATTAAAAAATACAGGTGTTAGTTTTATAGCAAATCATCCTTTCCCCACAAAGGTAAAGAGGACACTCTCTCTTTCTCAGTTTCTGCCAGCAGTAAAATCAGCCTCATTTGGCAGATGAGATCCAGATGCCACAAGTACAGGGAACTGCTTAAATAAGAGCCAGAGTCAAGTTTCACCCATGGAAGTCTTCAAAATAAGCCTTTTTTGCACACATATGCACACATGTACTTTGCATGTACACACACACCATATTTACAGAAAAACAAAATTAATTATATACATAGATGAACTATCACAAAATAAATACAGCATGTATGATTTCTACTCTTGCTTGTTAACTTGACTGTGCCTTGAATTAACTAAAATCCAAAATGGAGTGGCACACCTCTGAGGAAATTCTGCTTAACTTAATGAGAGAAGATCCACTTCTAACCCAGATCTTGAGTAAGAAGACACACCTGCAATTCCAATCTTGAGATGGGAAGATACATCTTTAGTCCTGACCTGTTGAGCTTAGAAAATGCACCCTAAACTGGGACACATCTTCTGTTGGAAGCCTACATAAGGATGTGGAAAAAGAAAGCTTTTGTTTTTTGCCTACTTGCTGTTGCCTTGCTAGCAAGTTCATTTCTTAACTGTCTTTAGAGTCTACTTCTAATCCTAAAGACCAATTGAGACATCCAGCCCTGTGAACTGAATAACTACTGTATTCTTTGACCTTCTATCCATAAGCAGCCATTGTTGGATTAACTGTACCACACACAGCCTATAAATCATCCTGCTAAATCCCATATATACATACCTATAAACATACATACTTATGTGTATAGGGAGATTCATTCTATACATATCTATGCATATATATGTAGACATATATATTATATGTTCCATGTCTATAATATATAGATATATTCAGGAAGAGAGGATACTCATTCTGTAAATTATTACTCTAGAAAACCCTGACTAATAAACCATGTAACTACCAGCCAGGTTAGAAAATGAAATATTAGTGATTCCACACAAGCTATACTCATGCAATCTCCAGTCATAATCACTCCCTTCTTTCTTCTACTCAAGGTATTGCCATTCAACTTCTGTCACCACAGATTACTCCCTAATGTAGGAGGTGGTTATTCTTTTTATGTGCTGCTTTCATTGGTTGAATAAAGAAATTGCCTTGGCCTTTTGATAGGGAAGAACTTAGGTAGGCATGGAGAAGACAGAACTGAATGCTGGAAAGAAAGCAGAGTGAGAGACGCCATGGATCTCCTGCCTGAGATAGATGCTGGTTAGAATCTTGCTGGCCAGCCATAGTCATGTGGCAATATACAGATTAATAGAAATGGGTTAAATTAAGATGTTAAGAATCAGCCAGTAAGAAGTTAGAGCTAATGGGCCAGGCAGTATTTAAATGAATACAGTTTCTGTGTGATTATTTCAGGTGTAAGCTAGCTGGGCAGCTGGGATGACAAGCAGCTCTCTCCTCCTGTTAGAACTCCCTCTGCCTCTTTCAGTAATTTTAGTATTGTTTGTTCTTTATCAACCTGTCCAACTCTTTCTTCCAATATGTCAATGTTTTTGCAAATATATTTATATGTGGTGGTTTAAATAGGAAGGGTCCCCATAGACTCATGTGTTTGAATGTATGGCCCATAGAGAGTGGCACTATTGGGAAGTGCAGCTTTATTGGAATAGGCATATCCTTTTTGGAGGAAGTATGTCACTGTGGAGGCAGACTTTGATGTCATAAATGCTCAAGCTAGGCCTGGAACTCAGTTCACTTCCTGGTGTGGGACAATGGTCTGTATCCTGTCAATTATATTTTAAAGAAATACTGATTGGCCAGTAGCCTGGCAGGAAGTGTAGGCGAGACAACCAGGAAGAAAGTAGAGGCAAGTCAATGAGAACAGGAAAATTCTAGAAAAAGGAAAGCTTTGTCTGCAGTCCTGACCCAGCCAAAGAAGAAGCAAAATGTGACTGCCTGGCTGAATAAGGTAATGAGCCACGTGGCTAACATAGACAAGAATAATGGGCTAATGTAAGTTATAAAAGTTAATAAGAAGCCTGAGCTAATGGGCCAATCAGTTTATAACTAATGTAGACCTCTGTGTGATTTCTTTGGGACTCAATAACTGTGGAAACTGGGCAGGACAGAAACCTCCTGACAACAACTTCCTGTTGTCTTCAAGACAAGATGTAGAACTCTCAGCTCCTTCTCCAGCACCATGTCTGCCTGCATGCTGCCATGCTTCCTACCATGATGACAATGGACTAAACCTCTGAAACTGTAAGCCAGAGCCAATTAAATGTTTTCCTTTATAAGAACTGCTATGGTCATGGTGTCTATTCACAGCAATAGAAACTTAATTAATACAATATATTTTCAGTTCAGGGTTTTTGTATAATATAGGTGCAAAAATGCTTATGTGGGCATTTCAGAGGGCTACAAATATATGACTGCTAGATGATACACTGTGGGGGGAGGCTGGGTGTGTGTGGGGTGGTAGATACTGCCAAATTTTGGTCTTTCAACCAAATGGTCTTTCAAGTGCTTGCACACCTTGCTTCTCAATCAGCAGAACTCCACACTGTTTAGTTTTTGTTCTTAGCCAACATGGGGTGGTTTTTTTTTTTAACATCTTTTTGTTTTAGCCCTCTGTCAGGAGTGTGTTTGTCACTGTTCTTTTTTTTTTTAAAAAAAAATAATTTTTTAACTTTTCAGTCTAACTTTGGAGTTTCATTGTGACATGTCCATATATAAATGTTTATATATAAAGTTTTGCTTTTGTTTGTTCTCTCCAGCTCCTCTTACCTGTCCTTCTTGTCTCTGACCTGCTGGTCCTTTGCTATCTCCAAGCCTTCCTGCTTCTGTTCTCCAGTCACAAGTATCTCATTACCCTTTCTACGTTCCTGTCATAAACATACATCATAGTCTGGCAGATAGACATGTAGACAGACAGACAGATACACATACACTCTAACCCACATAGATTTTATATAGGAGAGATAAAATATGGTAATCGTCTTTCTGAGACTGGCTTCTTTCACTTAACACAGTGATTTTCAGTTCCATACATTTCCCTGAATATGCCATGACTTCATTCTGCTTTATGGCTGACTAAGATTCTATTGTGAATATGTACCACACTTACTCTATCCATTCATCTGCTGATGGACATCTAGATTGATTCCATTTCCTAACTAGTGTGAGTAGTGCAACAACAAACACAGGTGTGCAGTTATTTCCATGGCATGTTGACTTAGAGTCCTTCAGGTATTACACAAGAAGGAAATAGCTGGGTCATATGGTAGTTCTACTGTATGTTTTAAGAAACTTATACACTGATTTGATTATACCCATAGTAGGTGCACCAGTTTGCATACCAACAAACAGTAAATACGGATTTCCTTTTATTATATTTTTCTTGCATTTTTCATCCCTTTTTAAACTTGGTGGTAGCCATTGCTGCTTAGGTGGGGTAGAATCATAAAGCAATATTTGTCTTTCTATAAATGTGCATTTTAGTGATCTCTGTCCAGTCTCTAACTCTGTTGCTTAGCCATTTATCTTTTACTTGTTGAATTGTTGAAGGTACTTTATATATTCTGGATATTTGTCAGTTAAATGTTTTACACATATTTACTCCCAGTTTAAGATATGCCCCTTTACCTTTTTTATGTGTCATTTAATAAATAGAAGCTTAATTCCAGTGTATCCAGCTTATCATTTTCTTTATTATTTTGTTTTCTTTTGTACAAGGACCCTTTATACACTCTATCATGTCCTTTGGAAGGGAATATTAAATGGTGGTTTTTTAATCAGAAAAATTTATGTTTTTATAACCAATGGGATATTAACATTGGCAAGGCACTTTGAGAGGTACTAGGACTCAAGTCTTATCAAGCTCAGACCAACTCATTTTTTTAAGAGGATATTTTATCTGAGCTTAATGATCTTGAGAAACAGGGACCATGAAACATAAGACTACCAAGGCCACCGTTATCTTGGCTACATAGTGGGGAAGACGCTTTCTGGTCTGCAGAGAATCTGCAATCCTCTTTTTGAAGAACAGATGGGCTGAAGAAATTTTCCCATTAATAAATAATGGGGTTTGAGGGATGGTTCCATAGTTAAGAGTGGTGGCTGAACTTCCAGGGGCTCAGGACTTGATTCCCAGAACACACATGATGGCTTACAATTGTCTGCAACTCGAGTTCCAAGGGATTTGATGCTTCCTTCTGGCCTCTTCATATACTGGGCATCCACCTGGCACACATGCATGCACACATGTAAGCAAAACTCCCATAGGCAGAACAGAGAAGTTAAACAAAAGAGGAGAAGGAGGAAGGGGGAGGAAAAAAGGAAGAAAGGAAGGAAGGAAGAAAAGAAGGGGAAGAAGAAAGAAGAGAGTGAGGGAGGGAGGAAGAGAGGGAGGGAAGGAGGGAGGGAGGGAGGGGAGGATGACACCTCACATTAAAGTCCTCCTTTGTCATTTCACCAGTCTTCAGTCATGTGAGTAAACCTCAAGTTCCAAAATGCACGGGAGATCATTGGTAATTCTAATTTAGGAGCAGGGACAGTGTGTTAACTAGTGTTTTATTGAAAGGTAGCTTTGGGTTAAATATCTGAAAGCTTGATAAAGATTTGGAAGGTGACAGAGAACAGCCACAAGGGAAGCCACAGTGATTTCCCATGTTTAGACTCACATATGTGTCCTCCGACAATCACAAGAGTGAAGAGACAGGCTAGTCTAGAAATATTCATTATCACACAGTTTTTCCACATGTTTTCTTCTCATATTATACAATGCTATTTAAATAAACCCTCTAAACAATGAATATACTCATTGCAAAATGATCATAATTTTAAAGAAATATGGCTCTTGAAAAAAATCTCCCATAAACAGGAGAATATATTTCTGAGCGTTCTAGTTCTATCTGGAAGGCATTAAATTGTTTCTCTTGTGCACAGTAGAGAAATCTGTGATTCTGTGTTTTTTATTTCTTCATTGGAGAATTGTATTTTTAGCCTTACAGGATGCCTTCACTATTCTTGTCAGAGAGAAGGCCTAGGAGTCTAAAGTAATTCTGCCTTCCCCCCCACCTTCCAGATCAATGTCTCCATTTCAAAAATGTGTCCCTGTCATTCTTCCCGGATATAGTTGAAAGATATTCTCTACACCGGTGGCCAAGTATCAATGCCTTTTGTGCTCTTTAATTGGGTGTAAGACACATCCCTAAGCTGTTTCAATGCTTGGTTTACTGACTCACACAGGCCTCATCGCTCTCCTCACTTTCACCCAGCTTCCAGCCATTTCTGGTGTCCAAACATAGTGTTGTTGCCTCTCACACCGTTAGTATTCTCCAGCTATGGACTTTTGCTATAGTTGGAACCTTGGGGCAAATTTCATGCTGCCAAAGGCTTTTGTGGACAGCAGACTAGCCAGTTCTACTTATTGGCAGGTGAGGCCCTAAAATGTTGTCATGGTGGGATAGAACAGAAATGCTTTTATTCCCCCATCACTTACCCTTCCTGATCATATCACAGTCTAGCCTAAGTTACACTGAATTATTTCAAATATCGAACTCCCTGTCCTGTTCCCAATCCTGTTTTTAAACAATATTGGTCAAAATCCACACTGTCTCTTCAGTTTGGAACCTTTTTTAGCCTTTCCTCCTCATCTTCTGCTGGTTGTTCTTTCCTTCATAACTCCAGCACCAAGCCTTCCATAAACACTGTAATTACTCATCCAACCCAGCCCTGTGTTGTCTCGGGGCCTTTAGCCTGGCACTCCTCGCTCTGCTTCATTGTGCTTGTCTTGCTGACCTCCAGACTCTGAAATCACACATCACACACTCTTATTTGTTGGGATCCCAGCGTCTCTTCTAATGCCCAACACTCAACCGACACCACAAATAAATTTGGCGACTGATGAACCATAGCTGAAAGGAGAATTAATTTTGAATTCTTTGTAACTAATTTGTGAATTTTATCTTGGATCTTTGCAAATGTCTCCCCCTGGTCAGCACTCTCCCAACACTTTTCTCTTTACTCTGCAACAGAAGAAGGAAGTGGATTTACTTTCATATTTTTAGTAGAAAAAAGTACATTAATTCCCCCCCCACACACACACTGATTTCAAATTTGTGACAATGTGGGCAAAGATTAGCTCAAGGTTGGCAAATATTTACCAAAGATGGAAAAATTAATATCAACAATTAGAATGTTTAAATTACTCAGGAAATAAATTTAGCAGTATTTTGTAATTAAAGACTTATTTTAATGCTCATTATATGTGTGCACATGTGTGTAGTTCCTGTAGAGACAGAAGAAGATAATGAATTCCCTGGATGGAACTGGGAGCCACCCAATGTGATTGCTGGAAACCTGACCCAGGTCCTCTATAAAATCAGTACTTGCTACTAACTTCTGAGCCATTTCTACAGCCCCTGAGTGTTAATGCATAAAAAATAAATTCATAGGAAAATTAGCAGCCATTTTACATATTACTGACATTTATAAGATACAGGTGTAAAATAAAATTTGTAGAATAAGGGAGGAAAGCAATATATTCTGTTAAATAATCTTTCTTAGGTGTCAGCATGAATCTTAGAAAACAATAGAATGATTCTAGAACATGCTAGAGGTCATTGCAATGAATCTCACTGTAAAAAATTGTCCTTTGAGCCAAAGACACCTTGCCACATTCACTTGAAGGGCAGAAGGCCACTCTAAGCTCCAACTTCCTTCTTAGAAAAATGCAGTTTCCCTTAAGATTTATGAAGAATCCCCCAAATAAATATACACCCAATGCAAGGCCAGCCCAGATCCTGTTCTGAGCCAGCAGATACTATAGTTATGTTAATCTGATCTAAGTTAGTAGGCCTCTTGTGTATCGCTGCAGCACCTCCATATTAGTGCAGCTAAATCCCATTTAAGGCAGACAGGAATGAACGGTGATTTTCCACTTCTCAGAGCTGGGTTTTATGGTCTGCTGATTTGCTGCTGAGCAGACATCTGATGCTCTTGCTTTGTGTTGTGTCACACAGGTGGTCTTCCCTTGGCCAACCTCTCCTCTTCTTACAGGTTAGGTGGCCTCCGTCCCAACCTATTTCACCCAGAGGTGGACACTCACTATCCAGATTCACCCAACGAGAAGATTCTACCCACTCTCCGTTAGGTCATTAATGGATTCTGAGCTAATCCAACCAGGGCCACAGAGCCGTCTCCAGCAGGAGAGCAGAATTCTTCTCTTCTTAGACCTAAAGCTACCAGGCTGCTAATGGACTAGTGCTACTAAAAGATACCTTTTCTGGATGTGTGGGAAGGTCTATGCGAAGGAGAACAAAATGAACTCAAATCACCAAGAAGGCATGGGTGAACGATAGAACAATGAAGATAAACCTTGTGGGAAGACTCAGACCTTATGTTTCTAGGGAGCCGTACTTCTGCGGCGTGCAATAAAACATGTCAGGACTGCAAGAAACTGAGGCAGCGGGACAAGAGCTAAACTCAGACCTGCTGGCCAGTAAAGCTGTTCATGATCCAATGCTGATGACAAATAACTCATATAGGCTTTCTTCCCTACACCAGAGAACAAACATTCGCAAACATCTATTCTTTTCGTTATTAATTTCAAGCTATGAAAGATATTTATAGGTAGTGTTGGCCTCATTCCTTAGCTTCTAAATTTAGTATTCCTATTCCAAATTTACAAATGATCTCAGAATACCCATGACCTCAAAGTGAGTGTCAGACTGAATATCTTAAAATGACCAGTGGTGTTTGCATCCAGAGTTCAAAGATAATTGGAAACTAAAAATTCTCAGGAAGAGCTATTCTTTTTGTTCTCTCTCTTCCTCTCTTTCTTTCTCTCTCTTTTCCTCCATTCCTCCCTTTCTTTTTTCTTTTCTTCTTTCCTTTCATTTTCTTTGTCCAAGATAGGGTTTGTTTGTGTAACAGCCTGGTTGTCCTGGAACTAGCTATCTAGATCAGGCTGGCCTCAAACTCAGAGATTCACCTGCCTATACCTGCCAAATTCTGGAACTAAAGGCATATGCCTCAACCCCAGTGTTGGTTATCAGTTGATAGAACCCATCCTTAAGGGAGATGTCACATGTACTTTGTAGCTTGGTGACCTCAACCTTATGTGTATGACCACACCTGATCTCCCCACAGGCTCTTAAGTTTCCCTAAGTCTTATTATGCACTTGGGTTTGAGATAATTGTTATCAAGGAACTTTTTTCCAAAATTTCACTCTACTGAAATGCCTAAAACATAAACTGCCTAGTGTCAGACCCTAGAAGTGTGAACTAACACTGGATAACTAAGTCGTGCTGTACCAGATTTCCCTCTTGCCTCAAGAAGATCATTAATCTGCTGGTTTTAGTATTTACAGAGACCCCAACATCCTGGCACTTGGCACCAACTGATCCTTTTATGTACCTATAGGCTCCAGTTTTCCCTCTGCATGCACTACCAGAATCTGGAGGTTGGGTAGCTGATTATTCTAAGCCACTCGTAGCAAACTTCTTCCAGGTGTCTTTGCTTTTAAAAGCTAGAAGCAGAAATGTGGTTGCTGTGACCAATGAGATCTAAGTACCCATGTGATCTAGGGAGATTATGAGAAAACATTTGCTCATAGTGAGAAGGAGATATACTCTGTGATGGTCTCTTATGTTAATCTGAAGAGCCATGAATTCATCATCTGAAGAGCCGTGGAATGTGGTCATGAAGACAAAAGCCAACATGGTACCACTACAAGAAGAATGACACTCTGAACCTCTGATGTCCTGTTGAGTAGTTGAGCTAGTATGAAACTGACTGACTCCACATTCAGTTGAGGACCCGGATATTAATTCACAAACCTGCAAGTGCCTCATTTTTGACGGGGAAGCAGGGAAGATACAGTGGAAAAAGGAAAGCATCTTTGACAGGTGGTGCTGGCATAACTGGATGTCAGCTTGTAGAGGAGTGGGAATAGACCCATGTCTGTTGCCATGCACAGGACTCAAGTCCAAATGGATTAGAGACCTCAACATAAACCCGACCACACTGAGCCTGTTAGAGGAAAAAGTGGGAGGCAACCTTCAACGCATGGTTACAGGAGACCACTTCCTGGGTAGCACAGACAATAAGAGCATCAATGAATGAGTGGGACCTCCTGAAACTAAGAAGCTTCTGTGAGGCAGAGGACATGGTCGATAAGACAGAAGGGCAACCTGCTGAATGGGAGGAAATCTTCACCAACCCCACATCAGACAAGGGACTGATCTCCAGAATATATAAAGAGCTCAAGAAATTGGACATTAAAATTCTAAATAACCCAATTAAAAAGTGCTGTGCTGAATTAAACAGAGGGGGTCATCCACTGAGACAGATTGCTTGTGCTAATGGGAGCTCACCAACTCCAACTGGCCTGGGAGTGAACGAGCATGGGAACAACCAAGCCCCTCTGAAGGGGGCTGACAGCTGGGGCAGACTGACGGGCCACTGATAGTGACACTGGGATGTGTCTCTACTGCATATACCGGCTTCATAGGATCCTATTCTCTTTGGATGTAAACCTTGCTCAACCTAGACATAGTAGGAAGGGCCTTGGACTTTCCACAGGGCCAGGTGCATGACACTCCCTTAGGACTGGAGGGGTGGGGTGGGAGCATCTGTGGAGGGAGAGGGAGGGGACTGGGAGAAGGGGAGAGAGTGCATGCCCAGAGGTGTGTTGCACCAATCTCCCAGGGGATTCTCAATCCAGTCATGTCGATAATGAAGACTGACCATCACACCTGTAAAAATGAAGAGTCAATGGCCAGAACAAGAAATGAATTTGCTATTACTAGAATTTAAACATGGAAAAAGGTAATCCATTGAACTCAGTTCTACTGACTAAAACGGATTCAATCATCTGAACAAGAAAAATAAGCAAACACCGTTCCATCCTTTTCTAAAGTCTGGATTTTCCTCCTTCCCTTTCTTCCTGTTTCTTCCATTTATTTCATCTATTTTATGAAATGGAAAAAAATCTGTAAACGATATAAACAGATTTAACATTTGGGTGATTGTATCATGTGTTCTCTTTAAATAGTCACGTGTCAAATCTTCTGTTTTAGACATTTTTACTCTAATTGTTAAGTTCAGGTTCTACAGAACATTCCATGGGGAAAGACAGGCACCACTGAGCAGGGTTATTTTCATGTCCCCTAGGCAGAGCAGAGTATAGGTAGCAACCCCTTACCAGTCTGTCATTGCCCCAACCCTTCATCAAAGCTGCCCTGGACGGTGGTCTGGTTGGCATGGTATTACCATAGTTCTACCCACGCTTGCAGGGACAGAGCATGAGCAGCAAAGGCATCCGCACTGCCCAGAGAGGATCCAGCAGAGGGCAGGGATCAAGCTCCTCCATGTGGATGCTCCTATCTGAAACTCTGAAGGAAAACAGGCACAACTTCCAACAGAATTCATCATCCCCAAGAGGTCTAATATGACTTGGACTAGAAAAATGTATAATCTTCAAAGTAAGTCAACAACAAAATAGCATTTCTATTCCTTCTCTGTTCTGCTTCATAAATAAATGAAAAATAACAAATTAGATTCTTTTGCACACCGATCAGTGTTATGAAAACTGGAGACACTATAGAGTACATCTCTCTCAGTTCCTGAGTGAATCACCAGGGCACTAAAATTAAAGAGAACACGATGATCTCTGAATGCTGATAAAATCCTGTTGACTGTAAAACAATGGAAACATTGTTGAACACAAAGCAGACATGCCGTAGCTGCTATTCTGTCTGCTGACTGGGTTCTCTGAGATTTGCTGATAGAACCCTGTCCATTGTCTAGCCAGCAGCACTGGGAATGAAGAGGACTTAGGCCCATGCTGTGCCCCAGAAAAAAAGTGAAAAATAATGTATAATGCTTTAAGCAGTGAAATGTCAGCAACTTGCTGACATTTGGCACTCCAATCTACATGTGTTAGACCTCAGAAAACCGATGTCACTATAAGGAAAGAAAATTAAGAGAGAGTTTTAACCTTGAGCAAAAATCGAAGAGGTGTCACATTTTAGTAAAATTTGTAGTGAAAGACCCTACAGACCCCCTCCTCAAAACCTGCAGCAGCCAGCCTGCTCTAGTAAGAACATCCCATGTGCTTGAGAGAGCAGGATGAGATAGGAAGACTGCAAGGCAGGATATCAATTAGATAGGACATCAACAAAGCAGGTTGACTGCAAAACAGGATATCTATAAGATAGGAACAGGATGACTTTTGTTGACACCCATGCTGAGAGAGGAAACCATTCAT
>NW_026067911.1:2519987-2649120 GCF_014885135.2 Alexandromys fortis
AAAACCTGCAGCAGCCAGCCTGCTCTAGTAAGAACATCCCATGTGCTTGAGAGAGCAGGATGAGATAGGAAGACTGCAAGGCAGGATATCAATTAGATAGGACATCAACAAAGCAGGTTGACTGCAAAACAGGATATCTATAAGATAGGAACAGGATGACTTTTGTTGACACCCATGCTGAGAGAGGAAACCATTCATGCCCCCGCCTCATTCTGATAACCACGCTTTTTTTGCTTCTGTAAACTTGCTTTTTGCTCTTCCCTATAAAAAACCTGCCCTCCAGTTGGCAGGCGCGCAAGTCCTCCGAAAGACTTGCTGCCCGCAGGTACCTGTGTTCACCCAATAAACCTCTTGTGATTTGCATCCGTATGGTCTCGGCCTGTTCCTTGGCATGGGGAGGTCTCCTCCTGAGAGAAAGTCCTCTTCGAGGGTCTTTCAGTAGTTATGGCTTTTTTTAAAAAATGTATTTTTACCAAATTAGTTAAGACTGTATTGGGTCAGTCAGAAAGAAATTATGGTTCCATCGTAAGTAGAGTGATAACAAAGAGAAATTTCTTGAGAACACTAGCCATGCTGTCACACATAGACAAGGGCATCTGTCCCATGGACATCACTGCCTCTTTGATCTGGTATCAAGGAAGGGATTTTGTAATGTAACAAACATCACAAGAGCATGACTTCTCCAAGCAAGAAATTTTGCACTCACGGGGCTGGTAAGGTGGTTCATCAGGTGGAGCATCTTCCACGAAGCTCGATGATGTGAATTCAATTCCCATAACTCATGCACAGACAAGAGAGAACCTACTCCATGATGCTGTCCTCTGACCTTTACAAGGTGTACTGGCTGGTGTTGTGTCAACTTGACACAAGCTAGAGTCATCAGAGGAAGGAGCCTCAGCTGAGGAAACGCCTCCTTGACATCCAGCTGTAAAGCATCTTCTCATTTAGTGATTAATGTGGGTAGGGTCCAGTCTGTAGTGGGTGGTGCCATCCCTGAGCTGCTGGTCCTGAGTTCTATAAACAGTTGGGGTGAGAAAGCCATGGGGAACAAGCCAGGCAGCAGTCCCCTCCATGGCCTTTGCATCAGCTTCTGCTTCTGGGATCCTGCTCTGTTTGAGAGCTCCTATCCTGACTTCTTTCTTCAGTGATAAACAACAATGTTGAAGTGTAAGCTAAATAAACCACTTTCCTCCCCAGCTTGATTTTTGGTCATGGTGTTTCATTGCAGCAATAGAAACCCTAAGACATAGGGACTTCACAGCGTTTGTTTCCACATCATATGTACACACACAGTAACAATTAATACAATGCAATAAAGAAGAATATAATAGTAATATTGTCCTTTGGAAGGAATCCAAAAGGGACTTACTTAGCCAGACCTAGGAATAACTAACACTACCTACTTAGCTACCAGGCGAGCATGGATCAAAATACATCCCCAGAGCAAACTATCTTTACTTTAAAGGACAGCTTCATTAAAATAAGAACAGACCCCCCAAAAAAATCCACACAAAGAATTATAATTTTCTTCTTTCTAAAAAAATATAATATATGAAAACTCCTCCAAATCTAGATTATTTCTAAAATTTATTTATTTACTTACTATCTATTTTAGATGAAATCTTGCTGTATATCACTGGCTGCCCTGATATTAACTCCATCAAACTCACAGCAATCCTTCTGCCTTAGCTTCCTAAGATAAATTGAACATCTTTGGCAACAAACCCTAGCGACCAAGTCCGTGTTGTTTGTTGTTATGTTTCATGAACAGTAAGGTTATGAGAATGATCAGCTTACCCATCAATGTACATATTTTAAAAAAAAAAAAAAAACAAAATTATTTGTACCTTCAAAAGATGATTTGTGGCCTGGTAGTTCTCTCTTATCTCATCCCCATTCCCAAAGTTCATCTATATTCCCCTTGCTCTTTAGGGGTTTCCTGACCACTGCAGTCAGGGGTTCCAGAACTAGTTCTGGGCTAGTTTCTTTGATTTGGAGTTCATTATTCCCACGAGAATCTAGCTATGCAACCAACAAATCCCAATGTTTCCACGGCTCTGCTGTCTTGTGCTATTTGTGATCTGTCTAGAAAAGGGGCAGCCTTTTCTATTCCATCATTCAAGAACTCCAGTTCGTCACTGTGAAAGTTCATGTCCTCTTGGTGCAGAAGACACGCTTCCTCTTAATGGCCTTGCCTTGGATGAGTTGCCACACTTCTGCTCTGATTCTTTCCAGTCTTTTGTGTGTCCGAATCTAGGTAAGGACTGGTAGTGTTGTCAACCACCAGCCATGTAGCTACTTCCTCCCATGACTCTGAACTAAAGAGAAAGACCCCATTTCCCCCAGATCTTTCTAACACCACCTTGTGATAGATGCAGACAACGGTTACACACTTCCTAGGGCACCATTGCTGTCAGTGTGGACTCTCATCTCAAAGGCCTTTTATAAGCCAGAGTCTTAAGTTATTTTAAATTAAAATGTCTTTATAACAGTCCAACTTTCTCTAGTTTAGCAAGTTGGTAGATTTGAGAATGAAAATGCTAGTAGTAGGAAAAATAAATAAATTCTTTTCTCTTACTACTGATGTCTTGCTGAATGGATATGTTGTCAAACTGCCTTCTAGGTATTGTCATTTTTCCAGCCATAGGGCCGTTCTCAGGCTTTGTCTGAGAATCCTCTGTTTTGCAGTGGACAGTGGTTAATGCAGAGACTGAAAACATGTCAAAGTGCTAAGAAGAAGCTGAAGACTACTCCCTAAACAGGTTGGCTACAGATAACCTCCAAGGTCAGGGGAGCATGGTGAAAGAGGGATGAAAGAAAAGACCCAGGGCACAGGGAGGAAGAGGAGAGCTCCGAAAGGCTGTGTTTGGGACATGACCCAGCACATATGAACACACGGCAGCTGTGGCCAACTGTGTTGATTTACACACAAAACGGCTTGAAAGCGGGGGATTAGTTGGGGAAATTCAAGGAGTCAGAAGAAGTGGGATGAGGAAGAGAGAGAGTATGGCCATAGTACATTGTATACATGTATGAACTGTTGAAAATAAAAAGCAGAAAAAGGAGAGATATCAGGGTTACATTCCTTATAACTTATATAATCATTTGCTAAAAGTCACATGTATATGTATGAAATTTTAAATGGTGAAAAATTATGAAAATACAATAAAATTGTACCATCTATTATGTATTAAAAATTAAATGCCCTGGGCTGGGAATGATAGGGACTATTCAGCTTCTTGTACTTGCCAAAGGCCCAGTGGAAAGGAAGCAGACTCGGGGGCTTAGAGGAAGGGGAGGGTATAACTCTCTGCTATGTCCTCACTAAAAACTTGTAAAAGGCCAATTTTTGCCTCCGAGGCACTTAGGACGTGGCCGATCTGCATAAATTCCATCCTTAAAATCTCGGCATGACCTCTACAGTAAACCTTGTGAATCTTGTGCAAATTTTAAGAGCAGTGTCCGTGGTCCTCCATAGCACATCCTTTATCTGCGGTTATTTGCTACTGTTAAATGTCAGGGTGTCTCACCCAAGCCAAGGCTAGACAGTAGATACGAGCCACACGGCCGAGCCAGCTGAAGCAGAGTCCTCTCCCGCCGTGTCTCCACCAGCTGACTGAAACAGGACAAGGAAACCCTCACCCCTCCAGGAAAAGCTGACCTGATAGTATCAGACTGCCAGCCGGGTTTCGGGGGCGATTAGCTCCACTCAGAACGGAACTTGAAGTTGGGGCATGGCAGGTCCTGAGTTAGGGGAGGTAGTCAGAAAGTGCCCGTGAGCTTGTGCGGATTCCTGCTTGCGGCATGTGAACCACGCAGAGCGGGTCATACACGTGCTGAAATACTGCCTCTTATACTGCAGTGGCAGAAGCCGTACCCATGAGCCACACCCACCCAGCCTGGCCAAAGCACGGGCCTTGCTCTCAGTGAGCAGCCACCAGCAAAGTCAGACTTCTTTTCTTTTCGCATAATGATCAGCTGGCACCCTGTAAACCATCCTTCCGCTCTTCTTTAGAAGTTACATGAAACACTGTCGTAGGGCTACAGTGTGAAGTACACTGTCTCTGAGTCCAGATAACGTGGAGACACTGGCTCCATCCCAGCACCGCATGCAAATGATCCTTATCTCTGTGAGCTTCAGTCTCCCCCTGTTTAAGTAAGACACCAATACTAGCCTTAGCCTCGCCCCTCGGCGTGGGTGTGTGAGTGTATACATTCATGTGTTTATGGGCAGGGCTCACTCACAGTGCATACTGTACACTGACAGGCACGGGATAATCTCAGGTGTTGGTCTTTAGGAGCCTTCAACCCTTTGTTTAAGACAGGGTCTTATTGATCTGCAACCTCACCAAGTAGGATGGCCAGCGAGGGAGCTCCAGGGATCCACTACACCTGGGTTTTAACATGGGTTCTGGGAGTCGGAGCTCAGCTCCTCATACATGCAAGGCAAGTGTTTTACCGACTGAGTCATTTCCTTAGCCCATGGTCTGAGCATAAATATAAGTAATAAATAAGTATAGAGTATTGGATACACCTAATAGTTATTCATGAGAGTGCATTGTGAAGATTGAAGATGAGATATAAAAGGCAAATGGCCCCTTCTCCCTTCCTCCACGAGTTTTTGTCTGTTTCTGTGTCTTTGTGTGTCTCTAACCTCCTGTGTGTCTTTCTCTCTGTCTCCCTCTCTCCGTGTCTTTTTCTTTCTCTCACATTCTTTCTCTGCTTTTGTTTTTATAAAGGCTGCTGGGAAAGCCAATTCCATGGGAAAACAGGCTTCTCCGAAATTCCCATTTCTTGGAGACACTACTCAGATCTATTTCAATGGCTGTGCCCTGTTCATTTGTTCTTTCTGCTAGTAAACTAAAATGGTAGAATTAAAAGGGGAGCCAAGGCCAGGACAGAAGCACACAAATATTCCGGTGTGGACTTCTGATAAGCCATACCAGAAATGCCCAATTAGCGCGACCTCTATCGAAAATAACTGATCCTTAAAATGGCAGCTGATAGATTTTTACACACTGTGGTAGAAAATGTCTACTGTTACATGATTTGTGGATCTATTTTCAATTTGAGATGAACCCATAATTCACAGCGGTTCCTCATGAATTATGAGACTTAGACTCTTGTTTGCAGCTAGTGTGGGACTCGGGAGGTTTTATTCAAAAATACTTTGTTGTATGCCGTAACTTCTTTTCGGGAAGCAAAGAGCATGAGGGGCCGTGTGGCTGGCACAGACTTAAATGTCAACCGCAAGTCTACACTGGATAATTTTAGGGCAGAATATAGATTTTTGCAAATCCCCATACTTAGCTTAAACTAGAGACAGAGTCCCAGAATATTTTAAAGCCTAATTAAAAATTATTTCACCATCGGTAAGGTGATACCATGATAACTTAGAATAGTTGATCCTATTTTATCATATTAAACTTAGGTTAGCCAACAGATTTTGAAAAATCATAACATTAAATTGATACGTTTGATCAAGGAACTAGTTGGAAGGACACAATGATTTATTACCAGCTAGTGCCATGACTGAGAAACATTCCAAATGACTTTTTTTCTGGCAAGCCCATTGGTGACTCCAGGCTAAGCACAGTTCACCGGTGTGCCAGACTTCGCCTCTGTGCTTAATTGTTTTTATATTTTATAGTAAATGCATCTACATTTGACAGCTTGTTTCCCGATTTCATGTACACAGCACTGCACAAAGTTTAAAAGAGCAAAAGATAAACCATTTAAAATAACACCATTTCCTCTCTAGAAACTAACTGAGTGTCGCGTGAGATGAAGGTGATCTCAAACACATGGGCCACGCAGGTGTGAAACTGGAAAAAGAGGTAAGTGCAGATGTATTCCACATAAAACAACCCTCCTTCCACACCCACCACCCATCAATCTTAAAACCTAGAAATGTAGCAAGGTTTACAATGTCGTCAGATAAAACAGGCTCTTAGTAACTTGAAAGCCCAGAGCCCCCATTATTCCTGCCAATGAACTCAAATGCGTCCCTTGGTCTCCATGGTGACCTACCCCACCTGCTGCCCTTCATGTGTCCCTTGGTCTCCATGGTGACCTACAACACCTGCTGCCTTTCATGCGTCCCTTGGTCTCCATGGTGACCTACCCACCTGCTGCCCTTTATGTGTTCCTCCATCTCCATGGTGACCCACCCCACCTGCTGCTGACATGACCCTGCACCTTGCTCAGTTGCATCCTCTCATTAAGTAAAACCCGAGGAGGTATCTGTGGCCTGAAGCTTGTGTTCAACCCTTCCCTGAGGTTTTATTGGCCTTTGTGGCAAGATGTCTCCCAATCTCTCCAGCCATATGCTCTTCCCAAATTCCAACACCATTCACTCACCTTTGTCCTAATAGAAATGCGGACATTATTGACTGGATATGGTTAGAAACACTAACTGTAAAGCACTGAGGTGAAGCTTGGCAGGAGCCCACGCCACCCCATCCTCCCTCCTATGGTTTCTATTGGTGGTGCAATGATAATTTATTCTCTCTGTGAGCAGCACTTACTCAAGCTTCCCTGTCACATTCATTTCCTGTTTTTACTGTAGAAGAACAGAGATGAGAATAGAATGGGTGTGGGTTTCTATATCAACACACCCCACAGCGTCCACAGTAATGTTTGTAATGAGAACTCAGTGAGTAGTTGGCGGGGGTGGGAGGTAGCAGTAGAGCCCAGGAAGGCAGTGCAAGTGATGGGATCGGCATGGGTAAAGGGCAGACTTATTTTACAAGTGAGATCATCAGAGAGTGTGCTGTTAAGTCAGAGCTGCCAGGGACAGGGAGGCTACTGCAGAGAGTCCCCAGGGGCTCTTCCTGGGATATGTGACCACTCGAGTAGAAGAAAATTTCATCAAGACTTGACCCAAGTGGAATCCGGGTACAGAATAGCCTTCCCTCTTGTGCACGCCTGGAGTGGACTGTGAGAGCAGTGTGAGAACTTTGCTATGATGCACAGGGTGTGGCAGGGGCCTGTTCCCACCCACGGGTGTGTGCTGCCTCTGAAGAGGAGGGCTCTTCCCTTAGCTCTCTGGTCTCACCCTGAAAAGTCCCCAGGCTGGGCCTCCACACTGTTACATCTGTTTCTATCCTCATCCCTCCCGTCTTGGGGTGGCTGTTTTTAAGGCCTCGATTTGACCCTCCATCTACTCCAAGTCACCATATTCTCCCAGAGGTCTAGCCCTCGGTGTGTAAAGAAAGGACGCTTTTCTGATAGGACTATGCTATTCCCTGATGGCGGTCCTGTGTGGATCAGCAGGGATACTACTACTCAGACACACCACAGGATCCACACAGGAGCCAGAGGACTCTGATAAGAGACAACCCATTTCCCACCTCAGAGACAGGATCACAGTCTCGGAGCTGAGTGCTATCTCTGCACCCATGGGTGACTGCCCAAGCACTTGGCAACCAGTGGATAACAAGGTCACATGGTGATCAGCTCACGGTGGTTCTGTGAAGAACCATTGAGCCACCTGGAAGAAACTGACAGGAAAGCCAGGAGAGCCAGAGCCTGAGGAAATACTCAGTGTGTGGGACTTGAAACAAGAATCATATCAACCTGTGTTTTGACTTACAGAAGGCAAGAGTGGGTGGGGTTGAGTTTAGTGACAGCTTGCCTAGCGTGGACAAGGCCATGAAGAAAGAAAACAACAACAAAAACCATTCAGATAGTAACAATAACTGAACACGTCAGTATAAGGAGGACCCAAGGGGCAGTGTGAGGTTGTCTCAAAGCTGTGAAGCACTCAGAATCCTTGGCACTTTTGCCAAATCAGACAATTTTCTCCCCTATGCCTTATGCCCTGGCATCTTGGGGGATTTAACTGCTTCTTAAAACACCATTCAAATGCAGCTGAGCTCTTTCTTTTTGTGACTACAATTTTTTGGCCACTGCACCTCAAGACAAGTATTATTACTTAATGAAAGACAACTAAATAGACTTCGCCTTTCAAATTAAGGAAAATTCCCTAGGATGACACAACTTTAGATGGGAGCGAGGTGAAGCCGCAAGCCCGGTTGTCTGACTTGGAGCTATGGAGGATTGAATTGATTCTGGAAAACCTTGCAATTTTGGACTCACAATGAAGTCTTTTAATGTCTCTAAACTCATTAGGAGTTTGAGGGGAAAAACCAGACTTCTGCTTTCTGTGATTGATTGCTCTGTGACCTCTGATAGCCATTTAGTAGCCCTGGCTTCTGATTTTATTTGCAAATCACTTGGAGGAGTCTAAGGTCCTGTCTAGGCTAGGGAGATGACTCAGTCTCTAAGGTGCAGACTCAAGGACCTGGGTTCAACTCCCAGGACCCACCTAAAAATTTCCAGGGGTAGTCGTAACACTCGTAACCTCCGGAAAGTAGAGACAGGCAAATCCCTGGCTCACTGGAGAACCCAAAACCAACAAGAAACTCTGTCTCAAAAACAAGGTGGACAGCACCTAAACAATGATACTCAAGGTTGTCCTCTGGTCTCCATATATACACACACACATTAATTAATTGTCTTATAGCTCTAAAATTTAGATCATTTTTGATTCATTACAATTTTAAAAGCAAGTTTTTTTTCCTTAATTATTTCCTCTTAAGGGAAGTATGAGTGCTTGGCTAGGATTCATTTACCTAGCCCAGTAAGAGCATTTATAAAATGAAGCTGTCAAAATGAAAGAGTGACTTTTCAGATGAAGAGTATTAAAGTGCAATTGACCTTGAAACATCCTGCCTGGACATGGCTCCCAACTTCTCTCCCAAGCAGCACTCTTGCAACCATTTGACTAGTATGCAAATTAAAATCTTCATTAAAAGACCAGCGACTGCGAAGCATCTCGGTGATTAATGATTTTCGCGGCCACAGAGCGATATGGTCATTAATTGGCCTGCCTGATCTCTTGCTGCTCCTGTCTCTTGGGGGTGGATCTGGCTGCTGACGTGATTCCTCGTGGGACAGGGAGGAGACATCAGTCACATGTGCCACATCCTTCACCTGACCATAGTGGTCTCACCCCTCCTCCTCCATCTTAAAGCTTAAGGAAGTTTGCCCCTTGAGTAACAGTGATAGGAGACCCAATGACAGAAGACAGGTAGTTAGGTCACACACTCTGTGACTGACAGGAAGCTAAAGAAGACACTGTGGAAGGGGAAATGGGGAGTAAGAATTAAGAAAAATGTGCAAACCACAAACTAGTTTTTATTCCAGAGGGTGGAGTCAATGCATATTCTTTTTGCACATTGCTCCCTCTGTTTTTGTCTCTTTGCTTTTGCGTGATGTTCCTCTGACATCATGTGACCCTCTCTTGTAACCATGAGACCATCTCTGAGACTCCATTTTTTTGTATGCAAAAGCATTTCTAGCTTTAAAAATTCTCTAACTCGGTGACCCTGGAATCTGTAATTTCACTACAAAACGAAGACAAAATATATTCAAAGATGTCTCAAGGTCAAAGTTGAAGGTCAGGAGTTGGTAAAGAGCAAAGGCTTTAAGAAGATATCATGGAGATGATTCAGGGGTCGGAAGTCTTCAATGGGTGGACTGTGGCCATCAGGACCCTGAAGAGCAGAGGTCATCTGTACTGACCACATATTCACCTGCCACTACATTCCTTCACTAGGCTTGGGTTTGTCAGGAAGAGAGGTACATCTTATGGAGACATGTAAAGGTCAGAGGACAACTTTGGGGAGTCAATCAAGTTTCACGGTCTTCCTTGTTGAGGCAATTTGCTTGTTTATGTGCTGCCTACTGCGGGTTAGCTATTCACTAGCTTTCAGTTGATTCTTCTATCTACCAGAGCTATTTGTGTAAAATAACATCATAGCTAACACGCAATGCAGCCAGCGCTCAATCAGTAGCTGCCATTGTTCATGGGATAAAGGAATAATGACTGGGTACAGAAGCTACCACAGGGGTGTTACGAATACAGATGGGAACCAATACATCAGTTTTTACCTGGCTTCTGGGATCAAGCTGAGGTCATCAGCTGAGCCATTTCTTAGGCTCCAGGAAGTTTTAAAGCAATCTCACGTGACAGCTATCATTTCTGTGCCTGGTTTGTTGCACTCTCTTGGCACAAGTCTTCACCAGCACCTCTTTCATCTTTTCCTTTCTAATAATTTCTTCTTAAAAAAGGTTTCCTGCGGTTATTTCTCATTTTATTTGTTCTTATCCATAGCCAGCTTCTACAAAAGTTCTTTTCTGCTCAGCGCTTCTCATTTTCTGGTTACCTCTTGGTTGGGCTCTCTCAGAAGCAGGTTCTGGCTCAAGGACTCAAGAGCGAGGTGCTAATCTGAGTGACAACTCCAGGAAAGACTTTAGGTTGTGGAAAATGAGATGAGAAAGAAAAGGAAACTAATGCAGGGGAAGCCAGTCATGCCAGTGAGTCTCAAGTCTATACCCACCTCTAAGCCCATGCTCAAAAAACTACTAAGTTCTTCTAGTCAGTACCTGTGTCCACTCAAACCCAACCGTGGTGTACATATCCAAGTCCATCTCTCCCAGTCCCTGAATATGTGACTCTGAGTTATTTAATGACATCTCTGAGTCCTAGACAACTCTTACATAAGAATAAGAACAATAATAGTGCCGTGGATTTAAGCCGGAGCTGTTTATGGCAAGCAGCAAACATCATAGCCAAGCTCACAAAGTGACCAGCACTCAGTCATTAGCTGTCAAGGTTAACAGAATAATGACCTGGTCTCCAAACCACCTTGTGACCATGCATTCCCTGTTGTTCTTCAAAGTGCTGCTGTCAACCCACTTGCATCAGAAAATTCAAAATCCTCCCAGAATCTTTCTGACTCTCAACATCAGGCCCTGTATTCTGCCAACTCTAACACCCACAGTTTTCTTAAATTTGTCATTTCTTCTCCATCCTTCCTCCTCTGCCTACTGCTAGCTCTCATGATTTCTGACTTAGAATCTCCTTGGGTCATTCTTACTGTATACAATACCAAGCCAAGTGTCAACAGAAAGCAATTAGCAAACATTTGAATAGTTTAACTGTCAGCCAAGCAACCCCACCATCACAATAGGCACCATAGTTTCTCTAGGTACCTAAGAGTCCTTGAGTTCACATTTTCCTTCACTGCACACATCTGGCCCATCACTGCTCTGGTACCCCTTTCTGCAAACTATACCCTGGGTCTAAACCCTTCTTAGGACCTCCTCTGCTGGAGTTCTAACCCTAGGACTCTCACATTCCCAATGCAAATGCTCCTTCTCTCTCCTTTTACCATGAATTAGAATTCAGCAGGCTCATTCTTTCTACCTATGGTTCTTAGTTTTTAAAATTACAGTTACATGTTCATTGTTCTCTCTCTCTCTGTTTCTCCACCCCATGTGTGTGTGTGTGTGCGTGTGCGTGTGCGTGTGCGTGTGCGTGTGCGTGTGTGTGTGAGAGAGAGAGAGAGAGAGAGAGAGAGAGAGAGAGAGAGAGAGAGATGTTCAGAGGTCAGAGGACTCCCGCAAGAGTGTGGAAGCTTTCCTTTCATGTTGTTCCCAGGGATCAAACTCAGGTTGTCACACTTGGTGGCAAGTGTCCTTAGCCACTGAACTATCTCACCAGTCTCCTGTGGCTTTTAGATAAATTCTTGATAAATACTGTAATCAAGACTCTGAAGTTGGGCCTGGCAGGGGTGGTGCATGCCTTTAGTCCCAGCACTTGGGAGGTAGAGGTGGAAGAATCTCTGTGAGTTTGAGGCCAGCCTGGTCTACAGAATGAGTTCCAGGACAGCCATGGCTATTAACACAGTAAAATCCTGTCTCAAAAAATTTTTGAAACGTCTCTGAAATATTTTGTTAATATTTGTTATCTTATATTTTCCCATCTGTCCCTTTTCTTATTTTATTTAGGCAAAAATGAGCTTTGTGTTGGAGCATGCCAAATCCTGTGTGTTTTGTTATCAACTGTTTCATTTTGTGAACCTGTTATAAGACTTCTCCTGTGTCAATGTAAATAAAGATCCATTCACCCCATACAGGACACCACCAGCAGACAAGCCAGTCTAGCCCAGTAACCCACGAGTTTCTAGGATTTATTTACAGGAGTGTGGGCGGCTCGAGGGACAAAGCCCACCCCAGCCCTGGCACTCCCTGAACAACCTACAGACAGCTGTGGTCTTCTCTCCCCAGCTCAGGGAGCTTGCGACATTCCAAGTTCTATATCCTACATTAGCTTTCTAATCTCATGAGCCATCCTCCTCCTTCTAGGAGGGAGAATTTTAATTAGGAGGAAAAGGTGTATGAGAAGCCTCCTCTTCCCCTGGGTCTCCATGTAGCTCTATCTCTTTCATGATGCATGCACCAACTCACCACACTTTAGGTCATTATTTGGTTTATATTTTTATATCTCATTGTTGGGCCCTACTTCTAGAATGTAAGCTGCTTAACGCAGAATTCACATCTTACCTATTACATAGAACCCACGGCAGTGTCTAGCACGAAGATCTCAAAAAAAATTAAAACTCTTTAAAATTAGGCTACTTTGGACAGCTATAAAGGTTAAAAGATGCAACATGAATATTAACAGAAAGACCCTGGAAGCATATAGGTAAGGATGGAAAACAAAGTTACAGACTCGAATAAAGCTAGCTTATTAAGATAATCCTTCTGTCTTCAATTTTAAATGAGTCCTTTCATTATCATTAAGACACGGGATGGGGAAAGGCCTACAATACCTCCGTATAGACAATGAATGTGAACTGTTCTGACCAACACTCAGCACCAGCACTGAGAAGCAAGCCACCTCACCTCTACGCTGTGCTGAGATGATCCACTTTTCTTATGTAGTGGACAATGGCTTGATGTGGTGATAATCAACGCTTTTCTCCCATGGGTTCCATCTAAGAACATTTAACATCATAATAGTGCTAACGTTTCCAAAAATTAGAGCATGCAGAGCAATGCCCCTTGGATGGCAGGAGCTGAAGTCAAGGATATGGGCAGTTGGCACAGCACAGTGGGCTCATGGTGTCACGGCCCCCGGGGTAGCTCAGCACACAGCAGATGCCTCAGCCCTATCACAGCCTCTCCATGCTGCTTAACCTGGAAATCCTCAGCCAGTTTCCAAGGCTCCTCTGATTTCCCCTGAGAAGCCCTGCACCAAAAACAGCTCTTATGGTAAACTTGAGCTGAGACACAAATGGAGCTGCGAACACTCCCATGATTCCCATCCCAGAGAAGCTGCTGCTTTTAATTATGGCACACATTTCCAGGGTGTTATTTTGAAGAAAAACAGGGGAATACAAGAAGAAAAAAACCCTGCCAAGATATTTGTGAAGGCAGGGACAGAGAATGAGTTGCTCAGAAGAGCCAGAGCTGGGCCACTATGGTGCGGGAGTCAGGGCTGCCCAGTGTAACAACTTAAAGAACGAGTCTCACTATATAGAAAGGGGATTTATTAGGATGACTTACAGGCTTCACTTCCGCTCACCCAGTGATGGTTGGTTGTGAATGAAAATTTCAAGAATTCAGAAGTTGCTCAGTCCATAGCCTGGCTGTCTCAGCCGGTCTTTGTATATGGTGGAATCTCTGTCTATGCTGGAAGAAGCAGTCTCTAATGCCAGTCAAGAATTGGACTTTCCGACAAGGTGAGCACAGGCAGACAAACAGCAGATGCTTCCTCTTTCCATGCCCTTACGTATGTTTTTAGCAGAAGGAATGGCTAATAGTAGACCTGGATTAAAGGTCTGGATTAAAGGCATGTCTTTGCCCAGCTCAAAGGATATAAATTAAAGCATGTATAAACTGGGAGTAGATATTCCTATTTCAAATTAAGGGAAAAAAATCTCTCACTGGTGTATCCTCCATGTGGGAGTTTTAGTTCATTTTAGATGCAATCAAACTGGCAACCAAGACTAGCCATCACATGTGATAAGACAGTTTGGAATTACATACCCCTACTTGACCTTATCATGATAAGTCATAATAAGGTGGACTGTATGAAGTCTCTTGGTGAAGCTAAGAGACTTCTATAGCTAAGACAAACTTTAAAAAATAAAGTTCAAGTAATTGCCGATACTAATATAAATTTGGAGAAACAGTCTCTCTAAGTCCCTAAACTGAACAACGACAAGTTATTGTTTGGGAAAAGTGGATGCTTGTTGTTTGAAATAGTCTCAGAAGATACTGACAAAGAACACCTTCCTGCTCTATTAGAATTTCTGTTTAAAAGTACAAGGCAGGAATTCTCTACCCCGGTGGCAGGAATTCTCTACTGATGCCATCAGTGAGAGTTTTCCTCTTCTTTCAGGACTCTTAGTTCTGCTCTATCCCCCAAACTCTTTCATAGTTAAATGTAACTGAACTTCGATCAAGAGAATGAAATCAAAGGCTGGGTCTGTCCTTTCGGGATGACTTAGAAAAGCCCCTGAGTATGGTTTGCAAAGTTGCTTGACCTTGAAATCAGTCTAGAAGTTAGGATGGAGGAAATCAGCCCGTGTGAGTCCTTTGCTGGGACACCATGCTTTCAGGGTTGGGCTGTGTGAGAAACAGACTTCCTTTGCTAGTCTCTGGGACAGGGCTGTGTCTCTCAGAGTGGTGCATATTGCCTTGATACATTCAACAGGTTCAGCTTCCTGCTCAGAAACCCAAGAGTCTTGTTTCTGCCTCATGCTTTTCATTAAAAAGTGCTGAGAATGTTCAACAGCATTTTCATCTCATGATTTTATACACTTTTGCTCCGTATGTAACTCTCCAACTGCAATTCCCAACTGGGAAAACTCTGTTTCTTTTGAGCATTACATAACCACACAGAGAGCTAAGAGCTTTCTGGTGGGAACATTTTCTAGGTCTTTTTGTGCACTGATAACTTTTTAGGTTAGTTAGCGACGAAAATTTAAATTGTGGGCATATATTATAAAGGAAATGAAGATAAGACAAATTCATTATGCTAATTCCAAGGTTCCAATCTCCATCCCCAAATGATCTGCTGAATTAAAACACTTCTCAGAGAACTGGCTCCCACCAGTCCAGAGATCCTTTTCACACGATCTGCCCTTTAAATGATGAAAATATACAGCGGAACCTTCTCGGGGCCACGTGAGGTCTTCAGACACACACTGACTAAAGAAGGTCACAGATTTTTCTGGAGATGCAATCCTAGCTTACAGGCACATTTCTCAATACAAGATTCCTTTATTTCCCAATCCTATAATTTTCATTTCAGTATGTGTTATTGGTTCCAAAGCAAGATTCTCTTATAAGGAGTTAATCAATCATAGTTCTAAAACTGTACCATGCCAAACTGTTCTTGGGTTTACAAATGAAAGGTTATAGAAATAAATTCTAAGGTGTTGACTCATGCATGCAGTTCTGTGACTCCAGCAGCACTCAATTTGTGTGTGTAAATATTCATGAACCCCTGGAGGGTTACAAGTGATGTGACTGGGAATTCTTGGTAAAGAAAGGCAGAGATGGTTCTTTCAGCGAAACTAAGAGGGAATAAACTCCTAATTGTGCTAAATCCCATTTCTTTGGAACAGAGATAAGAGGCTCTGTCATGGTCAAGACTTGACAAGTCCATTGTCAGCTTGCTTTCCTTCCGGATTAATTGAACAGTAATCCTGTGTTCTGAGTGTCTGAACCTTTATACAAAGTTGCTGGACATTTTAGAGTCCTTAGAATTACACCAGCAAGTGAGTCCCTGCTGCTTGTCCAGGCGGATCCACATTCATTTCTGCTCCCTCCCCAAGTCTCTTCCTCCTTTACCTGGCTTTCTCCCTTCTCTTCTCATCTCTTCTGTCCCTCCATCCCACTCCCTACAAAGCCAGTGAGGCACAGCATCTTTCAACTAGGAGGGCTCATCCATGTCTGCCTTGAAAATCGTTCCTTTGTCAAATCTAAACTGATCTACAGTTGGACCACTGTAAAACATGGTCGCTAACAAATCAGTAGTCTAGATTCACTTGGCTTTGGATTAAAAAAAAATCTGTAAAATGGAATTAAATAAATATATGTCAAAAAATTTGGTATAAAAAGAATCCCTCTTGGAAGCTCATTTGGATTTGAGGAGCAGTAGGTCGGTGTGACCTATATACATTGTATTCATGTATGGTATTACCAGAGAATCCGTTTTTAAAATTCCCTACTTCTGTATTGTTGAAGCAAACAAACAAGCAAAACAAAACAATGAAAGCAACAACCATGGGAAAACAACAAACTATAAGCTCTCACCTCAAAGGGAATAAGAGATAGCTTATGTTAGTTTCAAATTTGAGTGACCATGGCATGGGAACACAGTCTAGGTAACCCAAAGTCCCATGTTCCAACATGGGAGCAGTTCCATAAAGATTTTATAGTAACAAAATAAAGAAAGACATTAATCAAGATACCTTTGAAATACAATGATGGGAACATCAGAGGTTGGTCACAGCAACAAAAGCAGTTCCCCAGAAGGCTTTGGGTAACAGCTGATGACACTCCTAGCTTGGGGCTCTGTGGAAGCTAGTGACCTGCTAAAGTCCTAGATTCCAAAAGGGTGCTATTGATTAGTCACAGATGCTAGTTCTGGCACAGAGGTGGACAAGGAGTTGCGTACACCTGGTAAAGAAAGCTCAGGTGAGAAACCTGTAACATCCCAACCTCTCCACATCCCTGATGTCCTAACAGCTAGTCTCTTCGAATGCAGCTTCTTTTCAGGAGTCCTCATCCACCATGTCTCTGGTCCAAGGTTGCATTCTAGTGCTGTGATAAATTCCATTGCCAAAAAACAACTGGGGGAGGAAACACTTTATTTGATCTTCCACCTTCCAGTCTGTCAGGAAGAAAAGGCAGGTTAAGGAACTCAAGGCAGGAAACAGGAGTGAGACCATGAACACCGCTTACAGGCTTGCTCTCAGCAGCTTGTTCAGTTTTCTTTCCCAAGGCCACCTGCCTAGGGAAAGCACCACCCACAGTGGGCTGACCCTTCTCACATCAATCATCAGTCAAGAAAATGCCCCCCCCCCCCAGAATCGCCTACAGGCCAACCCAACAGAGGCATTTTCTTCAATGAGATTCCTTTTTCCCAGCTGGCTCCTCTAAGTCAAGGTGACACAGGAGTAACTAGCTCAAGGATGCTTTCCTTTTCTGACTAGTTAAACCCAACATCCCACTTCCCCCTCAAAAACACACATCAGAATCTCTAAAATCACTGAAATTCAGTAGGCTTTAGTAATCGGAAAGATGTTAGAAGCCACGGAGAACAAATGAAATATTTGGCAGATCCAAAGACTTCCTGAGAATTCTTCTGGCTCCCAGGCCCACAGATCCCCACAGATCTCCAGGTTCCCTGGAGATCCCAGGTGGCCACGCCCACAGGAGCCTATCACCTGTCCTCAGCCCAGTCTTCTCTCCCTTCCAAAGTCTGTCTCAACTCCCCCAACCGTGGCCCCTAGGTCCTATTGCAGCCTCATTCTCGTGGTTTTCCATCAGGAATGCTGATCTCTGTGGACATGAAACTATTGTACCAGAGAGTAAGTACTGACTCAGTAGAGGCAGGAAGGACAGGGTGGAGCTTACACCACGCAGATGTTTCCTTGTCCATGGCAATCGTCAAGGCAGTTTTATAAGTGTTGCTCTGTCTACTGAGTGTCTATGGTAAACATTGAACTAGACACATTGCATGTTGTTTCAATTAAACCACGGAGAAAGTCTTCTTTTGAATAGTTATTGCCCATGTCAGCTGACATCACAGATTTAGGTGTCTGTCAGTTTCTACTCAGGGACCCAGTTTGAGCTTGGGTTTGGGACCCGGTTTTCCTCCGTTTCCGTGCTGTAATTCTGCAAAGCTGTGAGGATGGGTATGTGCTGCCAGGTCTAGGCACACCCCACTTACAGCCAGGTGATTTTTGTGCAGACTGCTACGGAAAAGCCACTAGTCCAAAAAACTCACACAAGAATCACATGCGAGAGCAGGCCTAAGATATGGCTGCCGGCGTCATCGTCTCAGACTCCTGCTTGCGCTCTAAGGCCGAGTTTTAAGGTTTCCTACTCAGCTGGCAGCTTATCTACTCTGCCGACTCAGGCTGTTTTCTCCTACATTCCTACGCGACTCTACTCTTACAATTGTTCAGATTCTCTATTGTTCTGTTCTCTATCAGAAAGGATGCTCTGGAATGTAGACGCCTCCCTCAGCTTTATCGTCTGTCAAGGCAGTAACAAATAAAATGTAGGCAGATGCTGAAGAAACAGCAACCTCCCAGAACGGCACACAGAAGGCTGCTGAAACAGCCTTCTGGGTTTTTAACAAGAGGATAAATTACTGATCTAAGGTTCTGGCTTCTTTATGTATTCCTTACCTGATGAAATACAGAAATAAAAAACACAACAACAACAACAACAAAACCCTTGTCATTACATCATTATGCAGGATGACAAAGGCCGATCCTCAGAACATGTAGTTTTAGAAGAAATTGGAAGAAATACAAGTGAGAATTTTTTTTCTGGCAGTACCAGGTAATGAGTTTCATAATGGGACACGACCACACGTTATATAATCAAGTAGGTCAGAGCTATTGATCTGCTCAACGACAAGACTTCTTGAGTGAACTGCATTATCCCAAGAAGATGCTTTAATGCCAGAAACCTTTGCTTGCGTTCTGTGCCTTCATTAGTATCTGGCTTGTTACTTTGCATAAATGTCAGATTCAAACATCTTTGAGGAGTGATGTGATATGTGGAGTCCTGCATCACCTAACTATCCACATGAGCATGGAGTCACCATGGCAACTCCCTGGGTGTCATTTCTGTCACTCATATTAGGGTGTTACATCCTGATATTACATGTGACGCATTGAAGAGATAAGTCAGAAGGTCAGGCTCATGTCTGCTCAGTGATGATGACCTGAACAACAAACTCACCCCAAGAGCATCGCTCAGGCCCAACTAGAGCTGCCATAATGAAATTCCTGTTGTCTTTTCCCCAGTACCTCTCACACACCAAAACTGACATTCCCTTAAATTCCTTAGATGTTTATGGTTTTGTTGCTGTTGTTATTGAAAAACACAGAATACTTATCTGTGAACCCATACGTTTTCTGTCACCACTGGACAAGGTGACTCTCAGATGCTCTTCTGAATTCTGTCTCAGAATGACAGAGACAGTCTCTAAATATCCAGTCATCTGGCATGTCTACCCCCTCTCTTCCACCCGCCTTCTTCCCAAAGGGGCACACCTAGATGGACTGAACAACCTCCGATAGGTAAGCTTTTCTGAGGAGAAAGCTGTGCAGGACTTTGGGCCTCTCTTCTCCAACCACCACTGATTTGCCCTTAAAGTGCAAACCGTAGGACCATGGTACCCAATCCCTACCTTGAGGAATGTCTGCTGCTTGCCATGGTGTAGGTCACCCTGGCAAGGAGGTTTTTTTCTCTGCACCATGGAAACTTATTGAAGTCCCTCCATTACCTTAGTGTCAACACTACTCTCTGTTTGGGATTGAAGAGTCTGATGTCTTTGTCGCCTGGCTTAGACTTTCAATCCTAGAAGATGCTACGTTTTGTTGCTTGTTTCATGTGAGTCACAGGAAGCAGTCAAAGCAGGTGAAGCAACAGGCATGTTTCTGAGCACCTGTAAACACAGCACTTGGAAGGTGGGGCAAGAGATCTGGAGTAGAAGTAAGGCCAGCCTGGGCTCCAAGAAACACGGCCTCAAAGAAAAAAGACATAGGAGAAGGACCCAGCAGGGAAGGAGCAATGTGAAACACAAACAGATGGAAGAAGTTGTCAGGAAGGGGAGAATGACTCAGGGAGGGTGGGGGTCACACTTAAAGGGATGCCGCGAAAAGAAATCCCTTTCTGAGAAACAAGTGTTAAGGAGGACAGAGAAGACCAGATGGTATTGACTTTGCTTTTTCCTGTAAGGGAAGAGCCAACATTTTGTTCAGAAAGTGAATAGTAGTAATTTTTGAGTAGGGAGAAAAAATTTGAGAAAGTTCTTTGATGCCTGACAAGGTTGGATGACTTTTTTTTTCTTCCAAAATGCCATGGAGACATTAAGATTTATTAAACTGGAGGTAGTGAGATCTCTCCTTGGAACTAGAGGACCTGGCTTAATGCCCTTCTTCAGAAGGTAAATAACAGCTTCAGAATAACCAAAGCATGAAAAACAGCACAGGGTAGAAGATGAGATCTGCAGTTCATGAATCTAGAATGCAGAGAGGCTGGAAGATGCTGGGTGCTAAGAGGTCTTGCCATCTGGCTCCAGATGAGCTTAGAGAGAGGCTGTATCCATGGAGAAGGCCAAGGATCCAAGCCACGAGGGAAAGATGCTAAAATTAACAAAGACTATAGTGTGAAGATCACCATGGAGGCAGATGATGCCAGAAGTTGGTCTTGTCTTGGACCAGTTTAGTGAGCAAGAAATTTGATGTCTTTGAGTGAGATTTTTTTGACAGGGCCAACTAGATGGCACAGTGGCAAAAGGCACTTGTCACTAAATCTGATGGCTTGGATTAAATCTCAGAATTCACCAGGCTAAGGGGGAGCCTGCTCTTTGCGGCTGCCTTCTGACCTCCACACATGTGCCTTCTTGTCACACATGTGCCTTCTTATGTATGTACTCTTCTCCCTATGACCTCCACACACGTGCCTTCTCATCACACACGTGCCTTCTCATCACACATGTACCTTCTCATCACACATGTGCCTTCTCATCACACATGTACCTTCTCATCACACATGTACCTTCTCATCACACATGTAACACATGTACCTTCTCATCACACATGTACCTTCTCATCACACATGTAACACATGTACCTTCTCATCACACATGTACCTTCTCATCGCATATGTGCTGTCTCATCACACATGTGCCTTCTCATCACATATGTGCCTTCTTATGTGTGCACTCTTCTCCCTCTGACCTCCACACATGTCTTCTCATTCTTCTCCCTCCGTGTATGCACAAGAAATAAATGTAAACTGCGTTTTAAAAGAGAATTTTAAAAAACGTCATACAGAATGACCTCCGACAGAGAGCATTTTCAGAGAGATGAAAGTGCTGTCAATAAAACACACTATGTATTTTGAAAGATTAAAGGAAGCAGCGGTAGGAAGGGTCTTCCGGGGAAAGGGGTTCAGAGAACTTGGTGAGGGAGGATGACAGAGCTCAGCAGTGAGGAAAGGAACAGCAATGGCTCCCCAGGAGCCCGGTGATCTGAAGAGAAGCCACAGAAGTCATCGACGTGACTCTACACCCCATAAATGCCACAATCACGATCAGTTAAAATGCAGTTTAAAACAAATCTTGGAAATCCAGACTACAGTAAAGCACCGGCCTGAACTCAGATAGACTTAGGTTTAATCCTGCCTTGCCAGCACCAGTCCAATGACAGGAACTTCAAGAAAAACAAAAGATACAAAGCTAAAATTCGGGGAGGGGGGACAGACTACAATCTGAAGCAGATGTGGAATTTTTATTTAGGAAGAGAAAGAGGTACTAGTGAATGTTATTAAACATTAAAAGTTAATAAATACCAACATCTTTATACACAGAAGGCTAATTTTTATACAGACCACCTGCTGGCATTTTAGTCCATGGCCTCTCCTATATGTTATGCCTAATTTTCTATTTTGAGGGTTTCTTTCTTGTCCATTTGGTTGTAAGTCTGCACTTTTGCTGGCCGAGTTCTCTTTATAACTCTTCTGAGAAAATACTTGAGTCATCTCTTCATGTGACCAAGGAGGACAGAGCTAAGACTAAATGGGGAAAAGAAGTCAAAGCATGGAGACAGACCAGGAAGGGCCAGGTAAGGGTTGAAGATCCCTTCAACCTTTCTGTTCAGTGTGTTGAGAATGGGAATGGAAGTGCTGTTGTGTACAAATGTTTCAATGATAAGAATTGTCTGTTTTTCCTTTCCTTTCCCCACCCTGAGATGTAGCATTGATCAGAAAAACGGCTTTAATTTAGTGGTTTGAAATGTAGTGTATCTATGTGTGAGAAATCTTGGGAAACAGATAAAGAACTGTTGCTTTTCATTACAAAATGGCTCACTGCAACTTACTGTGAACCAGGCGTGCTGCCTTCAGAATGTTTACAATTGGATTTATTTCATAGGGATTTACTGCCCCAAGCGGGAAGGTATACATCAATCCCTGAAGTCTTCCCTGCCCTTGCCGGTCACCCTCAGCCCGGGACTGACGGAAAGTGATGAAATACCGGTGACATTTAACTGCTGCCCTTTGCACTCTTCGCTGTCCCCCACCCCGGCTGCTGACACCTGACCTTTCTGTGTCTCTCTAAGATAAAAGGAGAGGCAGCAAAGTAAGAAATCACATTCTCCATGAGTGGAAGTGGGGAGGAGAGCTGTCCAGATCTAGAAGCGGGTACTGAGCCGAGAAGAGAAAGGGAGGGAGAGGGAGCCAGATTGGGTAAAGCGGTTCAGGCCATAATGCAGTCTTGTGAAGGCCTCTGTCACCCTGATGGGAGCATGACAAAGTAACGACCTGACTTGCTTGAGCTCCATCACACTCGGTGACTGCCACCCACTCAGGAATAGTGTACCCCTGTTTTCTATAGTTTAGGAAAGCAGGGAGGAGGCCAGGGGTGACAGGCAGTGTCCTCCCGTTCATCCGAAAAGAATCTCATTTCCTAAAGTCGAAGCCTCCAGCAGCATGCTGTCCTGTCTGGAACAGCCCAGCCCTGTCCTCCTGGGTGCCTTCTTCGTATTTATCTGGCATCAGGTCCTATGGGGTGCTGATGAGCCTCTTTGTTTTGAGGGAGGCTTAGATAAAGAAAGTTGGGGACAAACTGTTACGGTCAGTCCTAAGGTTGATCTCAGGCAACAGCTAGTCCTGATGGCTCTCTTCCCCGACTTCCCAGAGTTCCCGATCCTTAGCTATATCTCGGGTATCCTCCACAGTGCACCAGGAGGTGCGAAGTGAGCCTCTCTCAGGAGTTTGAGCCCACGTTAGCATTCGTCCTGGAGCATCTCTTCTCATTCTCCGTCCCTGCTCAGTCATGGCACAGGAAGCCTCAGAGATACTGTCACTGTGTCTAACTAAAGGCAGATCCTGAAGGAGCAGTGGCTGGCAGGGTCTGATGCCTACATTCTACAAGGATGAACCCTGTCTCCGTCCTCGAAGGTAGACCCACAACAGAACTTTCCATTTTTGCCATTGAGAAATGCCACACAGAGAATCATTCACAGAACAATAAAACACAATGATACTGGAATAAGAATTGCCTTATTATTCAGTTTTGTGCACTTTTTTGTGACCCATAAACTATAGTGAATTTAAGGTTCCCTTTAAGACTACAAATCTCTTGTCGCCTGGGTAGAACAAAATAGAAACACCTGGCCATCGGGCAGCGAGTCCGAGTCTTTGCCTCCACAGGAGGCTGTTGAGTTAAAGGACACAGACACTTTTTTTAGGGTTGTTAATTTCACTTTAAAGGTTTATTTTTATTTTTTATTTATGTGTGCATGCCACATGTGAGCCGGTGCCTACAGAGGCTAGAAGAGGGATAAGGATCCCCTGGAGCTGGAGTTCTAAGTGGTTGTGAACCACCTGATGTGATGCTGAAAACTGAACACACGTCCTCTGGAAGAGCAGCAAGCAAGTGCTTAAAAACACCGAGCTACCCATCCATCCTCCACCCTCAGGTGTCTTTCTTTAGTTCTTAAAAACAAAATGGAATAATAGCTTAAAGCAAACCCCTCATAAAGTTGGGAAAGTTAGGCTATGTGAATGCTAGGACTTGGTGGAAGGACAGGAGAACAAGAACACAACAAACCCTCCTCAGGGGAAGAGAAGCCTGAGGAGTGACTTCCTTATCCAATCAATGAACCGGAAGCATATGAGGCAGATGTGAAGAAGGTTTAGACTGCTCTTCAGCTCTGGTCAGCACAGACCACACTGCGTCTTCCTGTGCTTGTCTGCAGAAGCAGTAGTGTCTGCCTGCCCGAGCATGGAACCAGGTAGGGGACAGCGTTCTTGTGAAGCAGCAGGTAGCAATGAGCCATATGCAAACAATGCTTGTCTCTGTCTGGGACACTGACAGTGCCACGCTTGTGAAAGCACATGCATGACTAGGCATGTTTTATAGACAAGTGTGTACACACTGCAGAAAATTCCATTGTATTTCACAAGGAAATTCAGATGCACACCTATCAAATGGATATGCATGTTCAAAAATAAACAAATCTATCTATCTATCTATCTATCTATCTATCTATCTATCTATCCCCAAAATCTGAAAACAAATAGAAAGATACAGTGTGAAAGCATTTCAGCGCAGGCCAAGAGTGGACTTTAAGGGCAGAGACATATCATATCCCTTTTTGCAATTCCTTAGTGGTGCTTGGCTGACAACAGTTACTGAAGAAACGCTTGTGGAATGGATAGTAGATGACAAGAGATGAGAGACATCGGATCAACTCCAATCCAATTCAAGGAAGGTGTTAACCCTTAGCCAGCAGCAAGTATGTTCTGATTCTTTACCTACTTCAAGCCTAGGACCTTACAGTGATTGTTCCAATGTGATTAAACTCCAGGAGTCATTTCACCCAGGAGAAAGTGTGAGGCAAAAGGAGAAGTGAATCACAAATCACCCAAGTATTTCATCTGACCTGCTCTTGACACACAAATCTGGCTTTGAATTCACAAGCTGTCAGATGATGGCCAAGAGGTTCCCCTGTGTACTGTTGTATGTGTGAGCATGCTCACCTGTATCTGCAGTCTCTCAGCCTTCTTGTCTACCACAGCAATGTGTCCATGGGGGAGGACCAGCCTTGTTGCTGAGGTATGCACCCCCCTTCTTGTACTTCCTTGTTTAGTAGCTCACCTAGCATATTGGAATATGTTTGGGTGGGGAAATTCTAGAATGAACCTCATTTTAGACTCTAACAAATCTGAATGTGAAAAAGGCTTATGTTCCTGTCCACGTGCTTTGTTCTATTTTTAAGTCCTGTGCAGAGAGCCAGTCCATCTCTCACTAGCAGCTCCCAGCTCTCACTGGCTGGATCATGGAATGCATTTGGCTGCTCACTTTCTCTCTCAGGTGCCCTCTGCAGCTAACCTTTCAGCAGACAGCCTGCCCCTGCCATTAAAGGGTTCCCGGAGCCCATTACAGAATGATGACCTTGACATCTCTGTGCCTGGTGCCAAGTCCCTCTCCGCAGACAGCAACAGATCTGCCCCTCTCCAGCACCTTGTCATTCAGAACCTGGAAGCTACCTTCCACTGACCTTTGGATTATTTTTAATTTCAGGCTAATTTCCCTTCTCCCAGCTTTTCTCTCTTCTCAGCGTCAGTGTGCCCTGTTTGAGGTCAAGCTTAACCCGACTTTCCTTTTCTTCAGTTAGCGTCTCGGTTCTCCTGACAGCCTATTCTTTCCCTTTGTCAAGGAAGCACTTTGAAGAGTGCCGCAGGCTGGAGGTGCAGTTTTGGTTCATGGAAAACGTAGATAGACCAGCACTCTAAAGAAGGGAACGAAAACACACGCTGTGCAGGAACTCCTGGGAGCTGCAGCAAAGGGGCAGCCAGCAGCAATTTCCCTAGCTGATTAAGGCTGTTGATGTCCTGGGAGGCAGATCAGAGGTAGGTTGTGTGCAGGAACAAAACAGAGGTGGTACTCAAAGTGAGAAATGGGTGAAGAAGTCACATTTCCACAGAGAGGGGCGTCCCTCTAAGGAGTTGAGTCTAAGCAGAGATGGAAAGGACCTGGGGAGCAGAGCGAGCCAACAAACACTAGCGCAAAGGCCATGCTGGGCAGAGGAAACAGTCACCGTGAAGGTCCTGAGGAGGAACAAGCATGGTCATTTCAAAGAGATGGAAGTCACTGAGGCCAGAGGAATGGTGGAGAGAGACATGGGAGTAATGATAGAGAGTTGGGGTGCTTGGTCAGGCCAGACCAGGCCTGGCCAGGAAAGGCTCTGAAGAAGCCAACAAGGGGGTGGGGGGGTGCTCAGCAGGGGACTTGTCTGAGCTCTAAGATGAAGGACAACTACCAAAGCTTCACACAAGGTGGATAGAGAGGCTATGAGTGAAAGAAAAATAGGAAATCCACTTGCCCTGAAGAACCCTCTTGGTAGGATCTGGAGCATAAGAGTGGCTCAGAATCTGGCTATAGGCCAGTGTGGGAGGACAAGGAGCTAAGAACAATGCCTAGGTTTAAGGTCTCCAGGCAACGGGATATGGAGAAACTGGGTGATTCTGAAGGCTGGGGCTGAGGAAGCTTAAGGGTTCTGATGGATGTTTGCAATGACAGAAAATTCAAAACAGTATAGACATTTTCATAATTTTAATATTAGTGTTCCAATTCAAAGGAAAGTTGCTATCAATATAATATGTGAGGTTTTTTCTTTTCTGAAGAAGGTAGATTGTACCTTTTGCTTAACTTTAAATCTACCACTTCCCCTCTCCAAATTGCAAAACTTTATTGTACAGGTGTGTAATGACGACTTTCTGAGAAAGTTTCTCTTTGTACAAACTGACAGTTTTATATACATAGACCGGGGAAACCCCAACGAATCTCTGCCCTTTACATCTGAAGAATGAGCTGGAAGGACCAAGGAGATGAGTGGCCAGCGGTCATGGCCTGTGAGCTCCTCAGTCTCTAACCACTGATGCTCAGCTTAGAGGGGCAGAGCAGCATCAGGTCAGCTGCTGAGAGCCTTGGCGGTCTGAGGACACAATCCTGATCTTCAGGTGCCTGTCTTTTGTTTTTCTCCCTGGTGGCCGTCCATTCTCATGGCCTCTGAGGAATTCAGCTTCTTGTCTTTGAAGGGGGAAAGACACACAGGGAAGGTACAGCAGAATCCTCTGGAGGATTCCTTCATGTTGTGTGGCCATTCTTTATGGCGATCCTGACAATATTCATATATATTCTACTTTGAATTGCAAGTGTCTGTCAAACTTACAGAAAGAAATGCCTTATGATATAACTGCACTGGAAAGAGGCCCAAGAACTATGTGAGTGTACTCAGCAGAGGCATTTTCTAAGTCTTAAAACCAATTTGTTTTAGTCTCGCCACCTAGCACTGGGTGACATGAAGTTGCCTACAATAAATACCGGCTAAGGCCTGCAAACATGCTTACCTGTCAAGACAGCAAAACGGGCTTTAAAAAGATGTTATATGTATCCCAAGGCTACCCTGAAAACCAAATGCATAAACATCATTCTGCTTTCTGCTTCCTGTGCTGCTGTGTTCCAGGACCAGTTGTAGAAGATTTATGAGGCCTTAGCAAAGAAAACGATACAAGGAAATTCCTTCAGAGGGAAAGAAAGGCAAGCAGCCACCAGGCCATGGAATGCCATGACAAGAGAATGACGCTGAAGGAACCTTGCTAGGATTTTGAACTTGTCAGAAAGATCAGCTCAAATGGAGATCTGAGGTGTGCACCACGGTGCCAGTTTTACCAAAAGCAAAGAACTGGCTGTCACATAGTGTCCTTATACAAATCTGTGGAAGCAGACACAGTTTGAGTAGCCTTATCTGATTGGGCTTCACTTTCTTAAGAAAACACAAACAAAGCTGGAGAGAAAAAAAAAATGAAAGGGCTGAGGAAGCCTGGGTGTGGTAGTGGAGTCCGGTAATCTCAGCATTTGGGAGACTGAAGTTGGAAGAGGGATTAGCCTTTGATACACAGTCAGGTGCAGGTCCGTCTTAGCCACAGAGCAAAACCTTATCTCAAAACCCCAAACAAACTAAAACTCTTAAACTCATAAAAGACACCTGCTGTTTTGTGTAATAATGGGGAAAATAAACTGGGAAAACAGACAGGAAACTGGACAGGCTTGTGTCCGGCTGGGCACGAGACAAACCAGGGAGCCAGGGCTGCTGGAGGCCTTCCCAGCTCATGGGAGATCTTACTAGAGATCTTACTGGTTCCCCCAACCCAAATGGAACCCCCATTTCTCTGTGTCATCTTCAAATATACACATTTTAAAGGATTTATTTACTTTTATTTATGTGTGTGAATGTTTAGCCCGCATGTACACAT
Organism: Alexandromys fortis; assembly: GCF_014885135.2. Classification (NCBI taxonomy): domain Eukaryota; kingdom Metazoa; phylum Chordata; class Mammalia; order Rodentia; family Cricetidae; genus Alexandromys; species Alexandromys fortis. The sequence continues at coordinate 2,547,924 of NW_026067911.1, forward strand.
GGGCACCATGTGCATGCCTGGTGCAAAAAGGACTAAAATGGGGTGTCAGATCTCAGATCCCCTGAAACTAGGGTTACAGACAGTTGTGAGCCATCCTGTGGGTGCTGGAACCTGATCCTGATCCTTCTGCAAGAACAACAGATGCTTTTTAACTACTAAGCCATCTCTCCAGCATCCCTTTTACAGAGATCTATTTTTCTATTCCTTCAAACATATAATTTTAATAATTTCATTAATTCTTTTACATTTTTATATAATATGTTTTGATCATTCCCGCTACACTCCTTCAACTCCTCCCAGATCCACCCACACTTTTCTGACCTACTCAAATCTGTATCCTATTTTTTTTTTAAATTATTGAGTCCTATTTGTGCCATCCTCTGGGTGTGGGGTCATTTACTACATCATGGGCCAACTGCAGGGGCCACGTCCTGAAAGAGAAACCCTCCCCCTCTCTCAGCAGTCACCAGTTGCCCATAGCTCCTCAGCTAGGAGCAGGGCTTGTGTCTCCTTCTCTCTCCCTGCTGGGGCCTTCTCTGGCTTGAGCTTGCCTAGGTCTCATGCATGATGTCATAACTGCTATGAGTTCCTATGAGCATCTGACCTGCTGGGTTCAGGAAATGGCTCCATCGACCACCTCTGGCTCTTTCTGTATATCTTTCCCCTCTTCCACCAAGGACCTGCACCTAGACTATTTATTATTCTGCTAAGTGGGCACAGTATGAGACTCCAAGTGACATAACGTTATAGCCACAGATCAGTGCCTCACTCAACTCTCATCAGAGAAGCTTCTTTATGCAGAAGATGGAGATTAACAGGGACTCACAATTGGTCTAGGTTCATATAAAATGAGACTGTGGAATGTTCTAAATATACATTTTCCTTCAGCTAATTAGAGCACACTTCTGCTCCTCAGACATACTAGTGAGGATCACTAATGACTACTTTGCTATGGTGCGACCTCGCTCCAGGTGTTCTGCATTTATTCATCTCATTAAATGTCGTTTAGTCCTTATAATAATCCCACAAGGTCAGGATTGTTACCATCTGTGGACACCGAAGCTTACTGTGCTGAGGGAGTAGATACCCACTAGGAATGGCAGGTTTACAGGCCCCTGAACACACACACACACACACACACACAAATTCTTTTTGCATTATTACCTCTGCAAGCCCTACAGAAACAGAAGAAGTGTATATTTTTGGGGGGTGGGAATGCTCACATAGCAGGCCCAACAAAACAAGAGTGTGTGACACAGACAGGCATGCCATAAATGGAGCAGATGAAAGGAACTGAATTCTAAACTGGAATTTGGAAAGTTACAAAGGTGAGACCTATAGCCCTGCTCCACCCACTGAGGACTCCAGCCTTTCTTTCCACTCTGACCCATGGGGGTAGCATGCTCATGTGACATACGGCAGAAACAAAACAGTCGAGGAAACACAGGGCAGTAGTAGGGATGAGGAGGAGGATAAGGGGTGGGAGAAACTGATCCATGTATGGTATATACTAGTATGGAAGCTTAAAAAATAAAAAGCAATTCCACACAGCATGAAAAAGTCATCCCAGGAGTCATGGGGAAGAGATTCTGAGGCCGCGGAAGGTGAACACGATGCACTCTGAGGGCTTAGGCTTGTCTTCAGGCTTCCTTGGGTGCATGGAATTGGCGTGCATCATGTACTGGTAAATAAAGGATTTGCATAACTGAATAAATTTTGTGAAAAATTACAGATATATAGAAAGTTTAGGATAAACAATACCAGCAGTGAAAAAAAAAGACAAGAAGCTATTAAAAACACTGTTAAAAACAGTTAAAGGATAAAAAAGAAGAAGGAAGGAAGGAAAGAAGGAAAGAAGGAAGGAAGGAAGAAGAAAGCTCTTGGGAAATGGTGAAACATAAATTATACTAAGTGATAGGCTTTGCTTTAATGATGTTATCAAAATTATGCGTAAAACACAACATTCTCTTGGGAGAAGTGTGGAAAATGCCGGGTGTGCGCACATGCTGGCGATCAAGGAGGAGAAAGAGAGTTACATTATAATTTCCACAGACAGCCAGTAAATAATACCTCACCCCACTGAGGGGTTGGGGGAGCCTACCAAGTCTTGGATGGAGAAGGAGGAAGTATGACACCTTGTTAATTTATGACCCCTTTCTTTACCTGCCTGCCTTTCAGGGATCAGTCTAGCGCCTATCTCCTTGAAGCCTGGCTCCTGGAGTGGAGGTTTGTGGCAGTGTGACCCTGCAGCGGTCACCTGAGCTCAGGACCAGCCGGAGGAAGTGACAGGGTCATCATGCCTCCGCATTTCTCTCCCCTCTTTGCGCTACCAGTCCCTTGTCTCTTCTGCAGCCTTCCCCATCTTGAGTTAATACTTGCGTGCTCCAAGTCTCTCCTTCAGCCGGGAGCTGCCTTCAGTCGCCAGCACTCCTTAGCTCCACCCCACCCCGCCCCCTTGTTGGGCTTGCTCCACCCCACCCCGCCCCCTTGTTGGGCTTGCTTCATCATTTCCCTTGCCCTGGAATTTGGGACTCAGATAAAAATCCCTCTGCTTCTGGCATGCCTTGTGCTTCATGCCCACGTCTATGCCTTAATGGCATGAAGGGAAACTGGGGTTGTCCTGCAAGATCAGGAGTTGGCCACAGGTGGTGATGCTGTCCTCTGAATCCCTGCCCAGTTACCAGCTGCAATTCTTTGCTCCAAAGTCAGTGAGGCCAATTATATGAGCCTTGTAGATTGTCTGATCTTCAGGGACCCACTTAGAGCTGCAGATGACAAAATGTGGGTCCAACAAGCCTGACAGAAGGCACACAGGACAGATGTACAGAAAGCCCTCCTTCCAGTCAGGCCCGACCACGACTTCATGGGCACACAACCATTATGGAAGCAATGCCAGATTTGCATGCCCTTCACCAAATCAAAACATCCCTGCAAATAGCTTTCCAGGAATGTCAGCTGAAGGAAGGCAGAAGAAACCACCAAGGTTGGTGCTCTCAGACAATGGGAAAAGGAGCCAGACTTCTTATGTCACCAGGTTTCTCACAGCTTCCAGATGCTGGGAGTTGCTCATTGTCTAAGGTAATCACCTACACAGTTCTTTTCCGGTCCCTGGGGGAAAGATTAGGTAGGCTCATTTTCCTTTGCTATTTCAATCTTCACACCTATGTTACCGAATAAAGAGTCATTTCTCTCTCATTCGGAGACAGACCATATAAGCCCAGCAGCTTTCTCTGGCCATCTGGAAGCAAAATTTGAGCAAAGAATGGTCTGCAAGGTGCTCAGGTGTTTAGGAAGAGAGCCTGAGTTCCTTTCCAAGAAGTCGTCCTGTCGCAGCTGTGCTGAGTTTGAAGGAGTTTGTCTTTTCTGCAGCACAAGAGCTTAAGTCTTAACAGTCTTGTTCTGCAAGCATGAGGACCTGAGCTGGATCTTCAGAACCCGCACAGATCTGGATGTGAGGGATACACATGTAACCTCAGTGCTGGGGAAGCAGAGAAAACAGGCCCCTAGCATCACTGGCTAGCCAGCCTAGTCTGCTTCCGAGCTCCAGGCCAGTGGACACCTTAGAAAACAAGGTGGATGTCTCCTGAGGTTGTCTTTAATTCTCCATGTGCACATGCATGTGTTTTGTGATAAGATTTTTTTCCTGGGGAGACACAACACATATAGGGAGCCCAAAACAGACCAGAATATGTATGCCAATAAAATCAAATTGGTTCAGCCAATGAGTTTTACTGGGGTTACTTACAGGGATATGGGTGTTTTTCTATTGCTGTAATGAAACACCACGTACAAATGCAACTTGGGGAGAATGGGGTTTATTTGGCTTATGCTTCCACATTACTGTTCATCATTGAAGAAAGTCAGGACAGGAACTCAAGCATGGCAGGAATCTGAGGGCAGATGCTGATACAGAGGCATGGAGAGGTGCTACTTACTGACTTGCTCTGTACAGCTTGCTCAGCCTGCTTTCTTAGAGAACTCAGGACCACTAGACTAGGGGGTGGCACCACCCACAATGACTGACCCTCAGTCATCAATCATGAGTAAAGAAAATGTCCTTCAGGCTTGACTAAAGTCTGATCTTATGCAGGAATTTTCTCACTTGGGGTTCCCTCCTTTAAGATAACTCTGAGCTTGTGTCAAGCTGATATAAAACTAGCCAGCACGGTGGATGAAGGGTTACTTACAGGAGCAGAAATGACTCAAAGACGGATGTATCACCAAATCCCACTCCAACACTGGTGACAGCTCACAGCATCTGGGAACCTGGAGCATACTTACAGGCAGCTCAAAAGTGTCCTTCCCAAGTGACTTGTTTGGTCCAGACTGCTTCCAGGCCCCTCCACTGCTTTCAGAATCTGCTTTGCAGCTTGTCTGAGAGTGACTCTCAGCAGTCCCTGCTTACTCTTGGGAGGAGGGGGTCTAGTGAACACGGTCAGTTTCAGAGACTTCCTGAAGCTATTTTGAGTTGTTTACTTTCTGGTTTAAGATACTTCCCTTCAGAATGGACTATTCCAGTCTTGGAGGAAACTGTTACACACACACACACACACACACACACACACACACCAAACTGCACAGGAGTGGATATTTCAGTATGTTTATTAGGTTTCAAAAAATACAAAAGGAAGATGCATGCTCCTTTTTTTTTTCCCTAGAAACATGAACAAGGCACATTTCTCTAAGGCAGAATTAATTTTTCAGTAGCTCACAATCAAGTAGTTCACAATTACTCTTTCGTTTTCTATGCTTCTGACTACCTATAGTTCACTGTGATCTTAAATGTAACATATTTTGACCACATTCAATCAACAGTTTTAGTTTTGGAAATAGTGTCTCAGTGAAGCCTGGAGTGGTGTCGAACCGTGTTTCTCCTGCCACAGACTGCTAATACCGGCCTTCTGGGATGCACGACAGACCTTGGCTCATACCATTTCTTTTTTTGTTTGTTTGTTTGTTTTCTTTTTATTTATTTATTATTGAAAATTTCCACCTCCTCCCCTCCTCCCACTACCCTCCCCTCCCCCGCTTCCCCTCCCCCTCCTACTCCAGTCCAAGGAGCAGTCAGGGTTCCCTACCCTATGGGAAGTCCAAGGTCCTTCCTGCTCCCCCCAGGTCCAGGAAGGTGAGCATCCAAAGAGACTAGGCTCCCACAAAGCCCGTCCATGCAGTAGAATCAAAACCCATCACCATTGTCCTTGGCTTCTCCATCAGCCTCCACCGTCAGCCACATTCAGAGTCTGGTTTGATCACATGCTCTATCAGTTCCAGTCCAGCTGGCCTTGATGATCTCCCATTAGATCAGTCCCACCGTCTCAGTGGGTGGATGCACCCCTCGCAGTCCTGACTTCCTGGCTCATATTCTCCCTCCTTCTGCTTTTCATATGGATTTTGGGAGCTCATTCCAGTGCTCCAATGTGGGTCTCTGTCTCTATCTCCATCCATCGCCAGATAAAGGTTCCGTCTGGATGGAACTCCTCAGCACTCGGCTCATACCATTTCATTATAGTATACAGACATAGTATTTCAATTTTGTTGTGAGTTAATGTCTTCCCTCAGTGTGCTAAATTTGTAAGTTAACTTTTATCATATGTACATACATGTAGAGAAAAAGTGTACATTACCATCGCAGAAGCACAGCCTTTGAATTCAGGACACAGAGAGTGACATGATCTGGATCCCCAAGTCCTTGCTATAAAAAAAAGTGTCATATTGACTGCAGCATGTGATATACAGTATATGCAACTCAGGCCATCCTTGACCATTTCTACTCCCCAAACACAAGTAAACAAGAGGAAGTGTTTGCTTTATTGTACTGTTTAGGAAGGAATGCCAGGAAAAGCATCTGTCCATATTCATCACAAGCATATTTTTTATCCTTGAATATTTTCTTTTTTAATGTTTGTTTTAACGATTGATTTTTGTGTGTGTGTGTGTGTGTGTGTGTGTGTGTGTGTACACATGCCACAGTGTGTATGTGGAGGTCAAAGGAGTACCTGTAGGAGTTGGTTCTCTCCTTCCACTCCATCAGTTCCAAGGACCAAACTCAGGTCCTCAGATTTGGTGACAAGAACCTTTACCCACTACACCATCTCAGTGGCCTCCAGCCTTGAGCATTTCCATTAGTATCCTGCACTGTCTTGGAGAATAAGAGCCAACTCATAGGGTTCAGTGCTGTGTTAGTTTCAGGTCTTGGAATGTACTCCTGGAGCATAGTGGGCCACTACTGAGTTCTGAAAAACATCTGATTCTGAAGGAATCTTGCTCAGTTAATCTTTCCACAACCAGCCACTGGGAGTCCTATATAAACTTTACTATGGTCTTCAGGGAAGTTAGGGCTTCTTAACTGTTTTTCATCTGTGCTGAGGAACCAACCCAGAGTCATGTTCACGTGAGGCGAATGCCCAGCCATTGAGCTCCTCTCCAGCCCTCTGTAGCCAACTGACAATTTTTACAATGTTTAATAATCAACACAGAATTTCCTGTTCCTTTTCAGACCCAGAAATGGGGATGACGGTGCGCGGCAGATGGGGCAGTCCATCTGGAGGACACTTCAGTGCCCACGGTTTTCCTTAGTTCAGCAAATTTGCCCAGATTTATTTCTGAGCTCGCCATGGAAAGCCCTGCTGGCCACATTTCTCTTCGCTCTCAGTTCCTTCTTAGCCAGGCTTTTAAAAAGTTTATTTCACTGGATGATTAAGTCTTACTTTAAACTTTTCTTTATAGAAGCAAGGACTCATTTCCTAAATAATTTATACCTTCTTGTGTATAAAGTTCATAAGGGTTTTAGAGCTATAGTTTCGAAAGCACACACCACATTCTCCATGAAGGCAAGTAGGAAGGTCATGTACTGAACCTTCCGATGGTTGTGTGCAGAAGAAAGAAAGAACACTCAACAGAAACAATTGGAAATACATCACACAAAATAAGAACACGACCCATCGCAAAGATGCTTTCCAACTTGACAGTTTGGAGTGAAGTGGACACACATCCTGAGGGCACACTGTCGTTCATGAGGAAACAGAATATGCTTTCCAAACACTGAGCAGCAGATCCAAGTGTTCTTCAGAAGATACTGTAAAGCATTTGAGGGGCCTACATTAGGCATACTAGGTATAAATACAGTGTTTGTGTAGAAATTGAGAACATTATTTGGAAAACTGAACTATTCAAATATCAGCACATCACTTAGAAATGCAGGAGCAGATGAAGCAACAGAGCCCACAGCACTTGCTGGGGAGCACATCTCGGCCAGAGGCTAGGATCAAAGTCCACAACTAGGCAAGCTCGGTCAGCTAAAGGAGAAAATTGGCTGAAGTTTTGCGGGATGTGCTGAATGTGTTCTTTGTAGGAATGGATATGTCAGAGTTCTTTAGGGTGTCCTGTGTTTTCTTATTTCCTATGACTAGTTGGGTTTTCGTTACTTAGTAACATGTTCTAAAAATAAGTATATTAAAATGAATGCATAGTTAAAATGTATTCTGGACACTCAATTAGAAAACTGAATTAGTCTTATTACAAGACTGACTTGCACATTTTAAACAAATGTTTAATTTAAAAAATTGAACACACACACCAGTAATTCACTTCATTATTGGATCCTCTTCTACAAACTTAACACCCTCTTCAGTCAGGACTTTGTATCAATTCTGACGATACTCCTACGAGGTATTACTTATTTTTTATGCCTTTTTTTCTCTGGTGTGTGTATGTGCTTGTGTGTTTGGGTATGTGGATTGTCATGTGTGTACATGCGTGTGTGTGCAGACCAGACGTCAACTTCAGTAAAACCTGCCTTTTTTTTTTGAACTGACAAGATTGACTTCAAGTGGTTGAAAACTTACAGCTGCTCGAATTACACTAGCAGTGAGTTTCAAAGCTTAAGTCTACAGCTTTGCCGTGCCCATTTTGCTGCAAGGATTTTTTTTTTTTTTTATCTAAATGGCTTTGCCTGCTTGCTTTTTCCCTATGGTGGCTTTCTTTGCTTTCTCATGCCTTGGTGCAGCAGACAGAGCTGGCTTGCCTTTGTAGCCTGTTAGTGCTTGAGTGCTCAGCACGTGACAGGCTAATCTGTGGATGTATCGGCCACAGTCACCCTTCTTTTCCCAGCTCCTTCTTTCTAGCAATGGAAGGCAGTGATTTTGCTAAAGATCTTGTGGGATTATTTTTTTAAAGCTCAGAAAAAAAATTCTCCATAATTTTAACATCATTTCAACCATCACTGCTTCTTCCAATAAATTTTGATATTGATGTTCCAATAAATTGAGATACTGATGTTGAGTTCCTGGGACATTATATATGCTTAATTCTTGGCTTCTGTTAATATTAGCAAATCAGGAAGATCTTAATAACATGAAACATTATTGTTATTATTTCATAGTCTATCAAATATGAAATGGGGCTTTAAGAGGGTATGTGTTCCTGTGAGAAACCTGATTCCTTCTTCAGTAGACAGAGGCATGGACGAGACAAGTGCTGCCAGCCATCAAGTGAGGAGCAGAGAACACACAGGGAAGAAGTATAAAAAACATTAGCTAAAGGATTCCACAAGAACCATCACAAAACTGGGGCGTCACAGAAGAGTAAAAACGAGGCGGAGAGGCATTGATCAAAAGACGCAGGCGAGTCAGGTGAGTAATCCCTGGCTAGCAGGGTTGAGGAGGAAGCTTAAGTACAGAACCAGCAGGTAGGGTTTTAAGGTCACTTCCTGTGCAGCTGTGAGCCAGCACATTCCTCTTCCATTGGCCTAAAACTGAGGAGAATCACACATGCACATGAGTCGCTTCGTTTTTGGGAAGTCGAGGAAAAGTATTTGCCTCTGACTTGTTTAAGAAGGAGATGAAATAAAGGTATCTAGATAGTTGAATGGGCAGGAAATGAGAAGCGCTGTTGTCTATGAGACACTTCGATGGCTGTCTTTTGGGAAGTGGGAAAGAGCTAATAAAAGAAAGAAAAGACACAAATGAAAGGAGAAGGAGGTGGTATGTCATTCCTGGACTATAGCAGGGTTAAGTACATTTTACATCAGTGGTAAAAAGCCAGGTAGTTTGGTAACATTGGAGCTGTGCTTATAATTGAAGCATCAAACCTATTAAAATTATTTTTGGAATTTTTATAGAAGATGGTCCCAGCAATCCAAATGTTTTCTTTGTTATGGCCTATGTTATGTATCTTTCTTATGTCTCTTAGTGTGCCTGCATGCGTGTGTGCATGTGTGTGTGTGTGTGTGTGTGTATATGTGTGTGTGTGTGTGTGTGTGTAGGCCAAAAGACAACCTCTGTGCTGTTCCTCAGGAAGGCTAATGTCTTGATTGGTATTCTGTTTGTTTGATTTTTGTGACGAAGTCTTTCATTGGGACCTGAGTCTTGACTATTAATTAGGCCAGTGAGCCCCAGATCCATTTGCCTCTGCCTCCCAGCACTGAAATTACAGGTACACCACCAAGCTCTGTTTTTGTAGCATGGGTTCTGGGTAATGAACTTGGGTCCTGGTACTTTAGCAACCAAGCCACCTGTCCAATCCTAGCTTGTATCTGTTTCTTTTCTCTGTGTAGGCTGTTAGAACAGCATCTTCATTTCCAAAATACAGAAAGTGAGACCTGGAGGGAACTGGTGTCCTTCTGAAGGCAAATAAGCATGCTAGCAGTGAGATGGGGTGGAGTCCAAACCCAGGACTGAATATCTGCACACACTGTGGTTATGACAGTCAGTGCACAGCTCCTCACTAACAGTGTGACCCTGACCATTTCCCCTGCAGTAAGTACTAATATTGAAAGCTTTATGAGCTTAAAAAATATGCCATGTCTGAGGTGCTGGATACAGCGCTTAGAGCCAACTTTAATGCATTCTAGAGTTATTTGTTTACTTCTATTAGTTACTTACAAAGTAAAGATTAACATTAGCAAAATTATTCACATTCCTCTCAAGTTCGATAATTTCTGAGAGCAATGTTGGAACTCATCTGAGAAGGACTTTGGCAAGTATTCTATAGTTTTCTGGGTTGTCAAGCTGCCATCATTTCCAACTTTTAAAACACTTCAGGTTTATATGACTGTACAAAGTCTATCTAAAAGGAAATTGCAGTAGCAGATGGACTCTGGGTCCCTAAGTTATCCTGAGGGTCATAGGTCTGGCTTCAGGGGTATTGTCTCTGATAAGACACCGAGGGATCTAAGCCTTCGTTATTTGCAGATGATATGATAGTATACATAAGCAACCCCAAAAACTCTACCAAAGAACTCCTACAGCTGATAAACACCTTTAGTAATGTGGCAGGATACAAGATCAACTCCAAAAAATCAGTTGCCTTCCTATACACTAAGGATAAAGAAACAGAGGGAAATCAAAGAAGCATCACCTTTCATGATAGCCATAAAGAGCATAAAATATCTTGGGGTAACCCTGACCAAGGAAGTGAAAGATCTATTTGATAAGAACTTTAAGTCTTTGAAGAAAGAAATAGAAGAGGACACCAGAAAATGGAAGGATCTCCCTTGCTCTTGGATTGGGAGGATCAACATAGTAAAAATGGCAATTCTACCAAAAGCAATCTATAGATTCAATGCAATCCCCATCAAAATCCCATCAAAATTCTTCACAGATCTTAAGAAGAAAATAATCAACTTTATATGGAAAAACAAAAAACCCAGGATAGCCAAAACAATCTTATACAATAAAGGAACGTCGGGAGGCATTACCATCCCTGACTTCAAACTCTATTACAGAGCTACAGTATTGAAAACAGCTTGGTATTGGCATAAAAACAGAGAAGTCGACCAATGGAAATGAATAGAAGACCCTGACTTTAACCCACAAACCTATGAGCACCTGATTTTCGATAAAGGAGCTAAAAGTATACAATGGAAAAAAAGAGAGCATCTTCAACAAATTGTGCTGGCAAAACTGGATGTCAATCTGTAGAAGAATGAAAATAAATCCATATCTATCACCATGCACAAAACTCAAGTCCAAGTGGATTAAAGACCTCAATATCAGTCCAAACACACTGAACCTGATAGAAGAGAAAGTGGGAAGTACTCTACAACACCTGGGCACAGGAGACCACTTCCTACGTATAACCCCTGCAGCACAGACTGTAAGGGCCTCATTGAATAAATGGGACCTCCTGAGACTGAGAAGCTTCTGTAAAGCAAAGGACACTGTTGCTAAAACAGAAAGGCAACCCACTGACTGGGAGAAAATCTTCACCAACCCTGTAACTGACAAAGGTCTGATCTCCAAAATATATAAAGAACTCAAGAAACTAGACTGTAAAAGGCTAATCAACCCAATTATAAAATGGGGCACTGAGCTGAACAGAGATCTCTCAACAGAAGAAGTTCAAATGGCCAAAAGACACCTAAGGTCATGCTCAACTTCCTTAGCAATCAGGGAAATGCAAGTCAAAATAACTTTAAGATACCATCTTACACCTGTCAGAATGGCTAAAATCAAAAACACCAATGATAGCCTTTGCTGGAGAGGTTGTGGAGAAAGGGGTACATTCATCCATTGCTGGTGGGAATGCAAACTTATGCAACCACTCTGGAAAGCAGTGTGGCGGTTTCTCAGAAAATTTGGGATCAACCTACCCCTGGACCCAGCAATACCACTCTTGGGAATATACCCAAGAGAAGCCTTATCATACAACAAAAATATATGCTCTACTATGTTCATAGCAGCATTGTATGTAATAGCCAGAACCTGGAAACAATCTAGATGCCCTTAAATTGAAGAATGGATGAAGAAAGTATGGAATATATACATATTAGAGTACTACTCAGCAGTAAAAAACAAGGACTTCTGGAAGTTTGCAGGCAAATGGATGGAAATAGAAAACACTATCCTGAGTGAGGTAAGCCAGACCCAAAAAGAGGAACATGGGATGTACTCACTCATATTTGGTTTCTAGCCATGAATAAAGGACATTGAGCCTATAATTCGGGTTCTTAGAGAAGCTAAATAAGAAGGAGAACCCAAAGAAAAACATATAGGTATCCTCCTGAACATTAACCTTCATCAGGTGATGAAAGGAGACAGAGACAGAGACCCACACTGGAGCACCAGACTGAAATCTCAAGGTCCAAATCAGGAGCAGAAGGAGAGAGAGCATGAGCAAGGAACTCAGGACTGCAAGGGGTGCACCCACACACTGAGACAATGGGGATGTTCTATTGGGAACTCACCAAGGCCAGCTGGCTGGGGTCTGAAAAAGCCTGGGTTAAAACCGGTCTCGCTGAACATAGCGGACAATGAGGACTACTAAGACCTCAAGAACAATGGCAATGGGTTTTTGATCCTACTGCACCTATTGGTTTTGTGGGAGTCTAGGCAATTTGGATGCTCACCTTACTAGACCTGGATGGAGGTGGGTGGTCCTTGGACTTCCCACAGGTCAGGGAACCCTGATTGCTCTTTGGGCTTACGAGGGAGGGGGACTTGATTGGGGGAGGGGAAGGGAAAGGGGAGGCAGTGATGGGGAAGAGACAGAAATCTTAAATAAATAAATAAATAAATAAATAAATAAATAAATAAGACACCGAGAGATCATCAGAAGGAACCCAGAGCAGCTCCAGCTTGAGCCAACTCTCCCCCGTCTGCCTGTGCAGTTTGTCACCGAAAGAGTGACAATGAGGGGCAGGTAGGACAGTCTGTCAGAAGGACACTGGAAGCATCAAGTTTAGGATTCCCATTTTCTTCTTGAATGTGGCTTGAGCCAGAGAGGAAAGCTAACGGAAGAGCCCTTGAAGCAGGTGAAGAGCAGAGCTCATGTTAGACTCACATTTAACTTCCTGAGAAACTGCAGAACCTTCTTGGTAAGTGCTTCCACCATTTTGCATTTCTGTCCACAGCCCGTGAGGTTTCTGGTCACCCCATGTCTTCTCTAGCATTTTGCACTGTGGCTTTTATTCTCATTTCTTTAATGACTAATCACGATGAGTGTATTTTTTATGTAATATTTGCCAGCCATGTCTTCTTTGATGGAGTATCTGCTAAAATATTTTGTCAATTCAAATGAGATTGTTTCCATTATTGAATTTTAAGTGTTCCTTATCTATTCTGGTGCAAGCCCTTCCTCAGGGACTCTTCCTTGCTCATCACACCAGCAAGAGCAAGTACTGACTGCATGGTTGGGTGGAAGTGCTTAGATCAGCGATTTTGATCTCACCCTGACTTTGTTATAATTGTTCTACTCCTTATGGTGTTTCAATTATCAGGTCAAAGAAGTGACTTCATGTCTATTTTCAACAAAACTTTTAAAAAGCGTGATGCTTTCTTGAACTGTTGCTGTCCCAGGTCACAGTCCAACCGTGAGACTAGACTTCCCGGCAGCACCCCTCCCTCTGCACAGAGGTGGAAGCTGAGGAGATGCCTGTGCTCAGATTCCACCCGGTGTAAAGGAAGCATCTTTGCTTCTAGAAGGACAGTGAGTATGGATCTCTGGGTCTGCATCCTCCTTCATATGTCTGTTCCAAAAAGGGTTACCTGTACAGGTTCTCAAGCGCAGAAACTGGGTCACAATAGCCATGACTGTTGTACATGCGATGAGTGTTTTCCATTCTCACTTGCCGTAGTTCCACCTAAAGCAAAAAGAAAAGATTCTCTGTGAAAGATTGCAAAGGTGGACCTGTGGATACATCACAGTATCTGGCTACAGTTAATGACAAATTCCAGAGGGTCCTGGGAAGACAGTTCAATGGGTAAAAGTTGTTTTTTTTTTTTAAATTAAATTATTTATTTTACATCTCAACCAGTTTTCCCCCATACTTCCTTTCCCTCTAATACACCCTTCTCTCTGTTCCCACCCCCCCAGTCACCTCCTTAGTCCACTCCTCCTCTGTTTCTGTTCAGAAAGGGGCAGGCCTCCCATGGGTACCAAAAAGCATGGCATATCAAGTTGCAGTAAGATGAAGCACTCATCCCTGTATTAAGGCTGGGCAAGGCAATCCAGTATGAAGAATAGGTTCCCAAGAGCCAGGCAAAGTGTTAGGGATAGCCCCTGCCCCCATTGGTAGGATTCCCACAAGCAGACCAAGCTACACAACTATCACATATGTAGAGGGCCTGGGTTGGTCCCATGCAGGCTCGCTGGTTTTGGTTCAGACTCTTTAAGTTCCTATGAGTCCAGGTTAGTTGATTCTGTAGGTTTTCTTGTTATGTCCTTGACCCTTTTGTCTCCTACAGTCCTCTCCCCCCTCTTCAGCAGGATTCCCCAAGTTCAGCCTAGTGTTTGGCTGTGGGTTCCTGCATCTGTTTTCACCAGTTACTGGATGAATATCCTCCAAAGGCAACTGGGGTAATCACCAACATGATGACAGGAGATGACCAGTTCAGGCTATGTATCCACTATCGCTTAGAGTCTTAGCAGGGATTATCCTTGTAGATTATTGCGAGTTTCTCTTGCACTAGGTTTCTACGTGACCCTGAAATGCTTCCCCTTTCCAATCATCTCTTTTCATACTCTCCCCCTCCACCCACCTTCCAAGCTGATCCCTGATGTTTCCATCTCCACCAGTCTCCAGTCCATCCAGGAGATCTCTTCTATTTCACCTTCCCACGTCCCCCCCTTAGACAGTCCTTGCTACCTAGCCTCTCTGGGTCAGTGGATTGTAGCATGGTTATCCTTTGGTTTACGTCTAATATCTACTTATGAGTGAGTACATACCATGTTTGTCTTTCTGGTTCTGGTTACCTTACTCAGGATGGTTTATGAGAACCTGTCTAAGTCAAATCCACAGCCCTTATATGGAAAGTCAGGTGTGACTGCACGCATGAGTGATATCTTCCACTGGCCTCTTCGGTTTCCCTCTTCTGGCCTCTACACATGCATAATACATGGTGTGTTCCCTCACACAAATACATACACACCACACACACGCACACACACACAAGTCCAGCGTGTAAATATAGTGGGGCAAATGCGTGTACACTCTTCTCTGATTCTTATATTGTCACACTACCCTAAACGTGACTATGTTAGAGGGTGGGAATTTGGTGGTAAGTCATGAAAGTGAAGGTGATCCTTCGTGACTGGGGTTAGAGATGATTCCCGTAGTGATTTCTGCTTTTCTATACCTTGAGGAGTCACTGAGAAAGTCTCCATGGGCAAGAAGGAAAAAAGGAGCCTTCAACAGACCTGGGCACGCTGACTTCCTGAGACTGGACTTCTGGCTTTTAGCTGGAGAAGATGATCTATTCCAGCTTCCAAAACTGTGCATGATGCATGGTTATAGCCTGAATTGATGAGAACAGTGAGCTAGCTGAAGGATGGCCTCTCCATCCTCATTCCTCCATCCCTTGGCTAGTCCCAGGATACTGATTGGAAGATCTGAAGCTCCATTGAGCAGAGGTCTCAAACCACTGACTTGTCCACTTTCATATTACAAATGATCTCATGTAAGGAATTGCTTCATGTGCCTGGAGGATGAAAAGACTCCTCTTAATCCTTGTCTTGTGTTCTCTTCTGAACCATGTACAGAAAATAAAAGACACAAATGCAAACACGAGGTGCAGAAAATCAAGACACAAATGAGTGGTGAAAATAATGCAACTTAGAACCACAGCCTTATAAGATTTCACACACTTGTTCATCATCGCATTGGCTCCTATTTTCAAACAGCAGACTGAGGCTAAACGAAAATTTACCCAAGGCTGCAAAGCTGCAAAGCTGCTGTCTCGATAGGCTGATGCTTAAAACTTCCTGTCCACTTAGGCTAATGAGCTGTCAACTGTGTCCACAGAAACAGGAGGCTCATGGAGCTCCGCGAAGCACCAGACCTGAGTCCACAACCACTAATGAGCTGTCTCTGCCTCAGGTACTGCAGCTGCCCCCAGCATGCAGCAGCCCAAGGTAAGCTAACAATTACACATAGACCCACATATGTTAGATTTTAGAATCTATGCAGCTGACAATCACCCCGGGCAGTGCGAACATAGAGGTAAGACTGTCAAAAACCGAACCTGGACAATACAGCTGACTTGTTGTTATAGTACATAGCACCTCTATACTATTGCCAGACCCACCTGCTCAGTTCCTTGCATGCTTGTTTCCTTCCTTCCTTCCTTCCTTCCTTCCTTCCTTCCTTCCTTCCTTCCTTCCTTCCTTCCTTTCTTCCTTCCTTTATTCTTCCCTCCCCATTCCCTCCCTGACTTCCTGCCTCCATCCCACTCCCCACCCTGTTTCACTTCCATTCTCTTGCTCTTGCCTTCCCTTTTATTTCTCTCTTACAGTCCTAAAGTTTAAACCCACAGCCTCATACTCACATGCACACAAAGCAAATATTCTGTGCCCATGAAGCAGGTTTCCTGGCCACTAAGTTACCTGCCCAGCTCTACTTTTCTAATTTTATACACTGTCCCTCTGTGCCTGATACTGGGCATGCCAAGATCTCAGTGGTAGGATTACTTGGACTTGATATATCCTGCCCTGACTAGTTTTGTGTCAACTTGACAGAAGGAGGGAAATTCAGTTGAGAAAAGTCTCCCCTTTTCTAACTATAGGGCATTATCTTAGTTAGTGTCTGATGTGGGAGGGCCAAACCCATTGTGTGTGATGCCATCCCTGGACTACTGGACTACTGGTCCTGTGTTCTATGAGAAAGCAGGCTGGGGGCTGGAGAGATGGCTCAGAGGTTAAGAGCATTGCCTGCTCTTCCAAAGGTCCTGAGTTCAATTCCCAGCAACCACATGGTGGCTCACAACCATCTGTGATGAGGTCTGGTGCCCTCTTCTGCCCTGCAGGCATACACACAGACAGAATATTGTATGCATAATAAATAAATAAATATTTAAAAAAGAAAGAAAGAAAGCAGGCTGAACAAGACATGGAAAGCAAGGCATAAGCAGCACCCCTCCATGACCTCTGCATCAGCTCGGGCCTCCGGGTTGCTGCCCTGTTTAAGTTCCTGTTTTGACTTCCTTCAGTGATTAACACAGCGATTTGGAAGCATAAGCCTTTCCTCCCATAATTGCTTTGGTCATGGTGTTTCATCACAGCAATCAAAACCCTAACCAAGACACCTTTTTACACAGTATGTTCATTTTCTTTTCCTGTATCTTCCTACCCATTTAACTTTTATCCAAATGAGAATGGCCCCCATATGTTTGAATGTTTGATTAGTGGAATTGTTTGGGAAGGATTAGGAGTTGTGGTCTTATTGAAGAAGGTGTTTCAAAAGCCCATGGCAGGCCCATAGTGCTCGCTCTCTCTCTCTCTCTCTCTCTCTCTCTCTCTCTCTCTCTCCCTCTGTCACTCTCTGTTTCTCTGTGTGTCTCTCTGTGTATGTGTGTCTTTCTCTTTGTTCTGATTAACACGTAACGCTCCAGTGTCATACCTGTCTACCTCCTGCTATGGTCATGGACTAACCCTCCAAAACTGTAAGCAAGTCCCAGTTAATTGCTTTCATTTATAAGAATTGCCTTGGTCATGGTGTCTCTTCACAGTAATAGAAGAGTAAGCAGTACACCATGCTTTCAAACATTTCTCTTGGGTAACTATTTCCCTACCTCTCTTAGACCGCATTGACTGTTATTTTGGTTTTATATTACTATATGTATTATTATTGTAGTGACAGTTCACTCAGATAATTGTTTCCCTTCCTGGAGCATAAGCAGACTCACATCTTTTTGCATAGTGAGACTAGAATTTTCCTTGTCTACCACCACTTCTCATTTTCTTCCATTTGACTAGGTGCAAAATTTCCTGATTGACGAGCCCATGCGTCTACTGTCCACGAAGGAGCCACTACTGGTACTGTTTAGAGGTATCTCCTGTACATTATCTGTTGTGAAATTACAGATTGACAACCAAAGGAAATAGAGTTGGCAATCAACCTGGATCCCTCTTGGTTGATCAATGAAGCAGCCTGTGCTACGTTCTTAGCACTATTCTTAGTAATCCAGCATGGTGGCAATGATCTCTGTAACTTACTTCGTAGTTTGACAATTCACCTAAATGAGAACTTGAGGGATATCAACCATGTTTGTAAGCCAACTTGAGGGCACTGTCCCATAGTTATTCACCCCCAGATCCTAACATAAGAACATACAATGAATGGCATACTTCATTTCTCTCAGCCTTGTGATGAATGGTCTCATTCCTCTATCATCTTGCCTACGGCAGGTCCTGAACCCCGTTGCAAAGCAAACAACCTTAGACAGGAGACCATGACATCACAATTTCTCATGCCTTCCTCACAAGATACTGAGGAGCACAGCCGGGCAATGGTGGTGCATGCCTTTAATCCCAGCACTCGGGAGGCAGAGGCAGGCAGATCTCTGTGAGTTCGAGACCAGCCTGGTCTACAAGAGCTAGTTCCAGGACAGGCTCCAAGGCCACAGAGAAACCCTGTCTCGAAAAACCAAAAAAAAAAAAAACAAAAAAAAAAAAAGATACTGAGGTGCAGGCTCTTAGGAAGATGATGGATGACAGCAAGAGGGAGTAGAATCAAAATGCCCCCAGAAGCAGTTAAGATGCTGAAGAGTTGGATGCTGGGAAAGAATGACCCCACATGGAATAGCTACTCAATTATTGCTTTAAGTGAACAAAGTTACAACAAATTATTATGAAAGGGTAAAACAATGATTAGTTTTTGCTTTTCTGATAATTTTTAGATTGTCTCTATTGATTTAAAAGCAAATATGTACTAGGATTAGAAAATCCAAAGGTTATTGATTTTCTTTTTTTCTTGTTGCATTAAAATCAACAAAAATATTCAATGGTAAGGCTACTGCAATGAATTATGGGATTTGTAGGCACTGGACTTTCATGCAATCAGTGCAGAAAATGTCTTTGAACAGAATGAAACTTATCAGGATACTGTGCAACACATTTCATGGGTAAATAAATCAGGTATGTGTAATGAGTAAAAGATCAAATTATAGAATAAATTTGAAAGCATCTATAAAATCTTATGATTATGCATCAAGACAGCATCAAATCTCTGCATTGATAGTTTTAATCTTGTGGGAGCCCTAAGTGGAGATATTATGAATATTTATCTGCAGGAAACTAAAACCTTTTCACGAATCTCTGTTTTTAATTATAAATTAAAAATTTAAAGTATGACAAACTTTAAAAGCATCCAGCTCAAGTTATAAATCTGTAGTGTATCCTGCACCCCCTATAAGGAATTAGTCATATGGAAAAGCTGAGGGCAAGTAGGTGTGTCTGAATCCAGGACTCAGCACCTGTTAGAGTTTTTGTATAGAGGAGCGAGCAGATGTTGACCAAAGAATCAAGACCCACAAGCTCCTCTCGAGTAGCAAAGCAAACAACCACTACAGAGCATCCACACACTTACAAGTCCTAGAGTCAAGGAAGGTTTTCAGGATTCACAGTCTTTTCCCCTGAAACAAATGCTTGTAACAAGGATCTAAATTAAGCAACATTTGCTCACTCAAAATACCAACAGAGGTTCAAAGGGCCAAAACAGATAATGTGCAAGTTTAAGTATGATTCCATCAATAAGAGAAAGCACATATACCATGCATGCTTCTAATTCTGGATCTGGGGAGATTAGTCACCCAGTCATAGCGCCAACAGGACATGTAAGGAACTAACTGACATCTTAAAAGATGGCATGAGAATGCACATTCAATTTCGACATTAAAACAGCTTCTCTGCATTCATCATGTCTACCTGAGCTGCTCGCATTCCTTCCCCTGCTTTGAACTCTGAAGATGAGGGTTTGGAGAGTTTGCCCTGTTTTTCTCCTTTAATTAAGAGACAGAAACTGTTGCCTGAAGTTGAAAATCCCTCACGTAGTTCTTGGATTTTCATTCCTGTATCATGTTACTGAGGAACAATGGAACTGCAAGACACAAGAAAGTCTAACTTTTCCACTGACTTCTAAAATGCCACTGCAAGCAGAATCAGAACTAACAGAGGAAATGGCTCAGAAAGAACACCAAGAGCTCAGTGGTGCACTAACACTGGGAGGAATTCAAATGCCACATGCAAATATCAGGTGACATTTACAAAGCACATACCCTGTCTAATTCTTCTGTGAGCTAATGTGGTAATTACAGATTTATATTTTACAACAAAATCACCAGTGAGAATCATGGAGCCAGAGAAATTTCAATCAGAGAGGAGAAGCCAAAAATAATTAGAGAACTGACCGCCCACTCAGATATGTGGTGCAGTGGCTTGGCTCTGCTACTGCTAACAGTGCCTTTCTCTCCTTTACAACCAACAGGAGGAGCAGAGTATAGGCACAGACTAGATTTAAATTCATATTTGTATCCATGTCTTCACCTGTATCCTCTTCTGTGTCACAGGAATGTACCGATATGCCTGCCTTCCTTGCTCTTCAGTCTGACTTATTGGACACCAGCTATAGGTCTATCTAGTTATGAAACACTCTTCCTGGAAAGACATGAACAAATGTCTTCTCACTCCAGATTAGAAACTGATGACAGACAAAACTAGTGATAACACTGCTGTCCCAGTTGGTAAGCCAGTGAATTCAGTGGGGACTATAGTTGAAGGGTATCTTACTGGAGCATGGATGGTTGTGGTATTGCTAGATATCCCCCAGTCCTGGGTGAAAACTCATGGACTCTGGGACCCAGTAGCTTTCTGTATGACTTGCTTATAGGTTTGCAGACTGCAAAGTCACCTAGTCTCATCATGCCTTGCTAATTACCTTAGTGTGTGAGGAAGCTTGTAAATCTGGTCAATTTCAGGAGTGTCTTGAGACTTGGAAGTTGTTTACTTCCTGACTCTTCAGGAACCTTCCTCTAGAATGCAATGTTTCAACCAGAAGTTCATAACCAGAATCTATTCTTTAACTATCAAAGGCATGATTCAGAACAGTTCTATTTCATAGACCATTTTGTGATGATGGAGACAGTCTGTGTCTGGACTGTCCAATCCCAGATTCTCTATGGCTCTCTTGTGGTTGGTGTCAATGTAGAACTGACTTCTTCAACTTTAGTTTATTTGAATAATGAGTTTTTTCATTTATGTTCTTATTGGAGAACTCAGCTCCAAAATAAGGAATCTCATGGAACAGCAATGATAAGATACAAAAGCTTGCCTCAGCTTGCCAACTGCTGGCATATGAGCATGCCAAGCTTATCTTCCTCTTCTGTAGATTTAAGCTACCCACACATGAGTCAGAATAAACTTTGGCAATTTGTACACCCCTTTTAAATATTGCTATTCTGAAAATCAGACATTTGTATCTTTATTATTCTTCAAATAGATGGAGTCTCTTCATTACAATACCTCTACAGAGGTTTCTTGATGTGTTCCAAATCAGCATAAGAAACATAAACATAGAAAATGTCTCTAGATTTGTGGACTATGAATACATTGTTATCTTCTTTAGTTTGTATTCTGATAAGACTTTAAGTGTCTATCCTGTTAAGGTGTAGGGGTAAAAAGAGAAGCTTATTTGATTTGTCACCATCTATCTATAAGGACAGTGTACTATTAGGGGTGGGGGAGCTCTCAGTATCCAAGACACTCTCTGGAACAAGGTGAAAGAGACTGTTCACTTGTGGGAAGTCACTTCAAGAATCTCTGAGGGTTTCTGCATGTCTTCAAGTGAGGTACTACCAACTCTTGTTATGTGTTATTGATGTTCTCCTCTGCCCCCCATCAAGGAACAACCTTGGAAGATTTGTTGTCTCCCTTTAGATTATATGATGGAAGCAGCTTCCTGTGTGAACATCATATGACCCTCTTTCCATCTTCCTGTAGTGTCTGGGGCTGGAAGAATTAGTTCAAAACACTGGCAACACTGGCTGCTGCAGCTTCTGTGAAGGTCCTTTGTCTTTGACTCTAAAGGGTCATAAGTCTTTAGCGTGCATGAAAATGTGACAGACTAATTACTAACTTGCAGGTAAGTAAAATCACAGCCTTCATTGTATTAAATATTCATGTGCAGCAAAGATCCACAGCCAAGGGCTTCAGTCTGACTCTCTAAACATTGTAGCTCTTGGTCATCTTATTTGCCTTATTTTATCCTTTAGCAATTGGAAATCACATCTTTCCCACCATCTCAGAATTAATGGATGGTTTTAATTTTTGTTTGTAATTTCCCTTTTAAAGGCAAAGAAGTCCTGCATGAGCCTCAGAGGAAGCCAGGGAAGGGAGAGCCAAGAGTAAAATCACAGAGGGAGTGGTATGTTACCAGGGAAGCTTTATCTCATTGTTGCTATTGCTGTGAGAATCAATCACAGTCACAGGGCTGGAGAGAATACTACAAATTACAGCTTCATGTCGGGTCAGTTATCATAGCAAGTATCAAGGCAGGAGGCACCACAGGACAAAATCAGCAGTGTACAGAAAGGCAACCCACAGACTGGGAGAGCATTGACAAACCATATATTTGATAAGGATATATAAATGCTACATAAAATACTCAATGACAAAAGTAACTGGATCAAAAATGGGTAGAGGCCTTGGACAGAAATTTCACCAGAGAAGACTTGCAAATGGTCAATTGGCACAGGAAAAATGCTCAGGACCTCAAAATACAAGAAGCACCAGTCAAAACTCGAACAAAGTACAACATTCCATCCAATAGAATGGCTACAGTTAAAAACTAACATGAACTAGCAAGTGTTAACAAGAGTCAGGTGAAATTGGAGTCTTCTTGCATGTTTGGTAGGAGTATAAAATGGTCATGTTGCTATGGTGAATGCTATGGCAGTCCCTCAAAAAATTAAATATAGAAAGGCCATATGATCCAGTAATTCGGCTTCTAAGCATATACTCAAAGAACCAAAAGTACAGCTTCAAAGGCATTGTTGTACAACTATCTTAATAGCAGTATTTATCACAGGAGGCAAAGTGTGGTGAAAACCAAGTGCCTGGAAAACGATGAATAGATAAGCCAAGTGTGGTCTAGACGTACAATAGAACATTACTCAGCTTAAGAAAGGAAGGATATTGGGATACAGGCTACAACAAGGGTAGACCTTGGAATATCATGCTAAGTGAAATGAGCCAGTCATAGACTCTCCAATACTATCTAGTAACACTTGTGAATCTCATGGACTTACCAAGTTCAGAGAGACAGAGAATAGAATGGCACCTTGTGGGAGAGGAGATGAGAAGGTTGTGGGTTAAATGGATTTAGATAATAGTTTGGGATATTGGCATTGCACAATTTTATGCAATGTATTTAACACTGCTGACCTGTGTACTATGGTGTGATGTGTAGTAAGAGGCCACTTATTTGTTCTGGCTGCTCAGCCCCAAAATAATCACACAGAAACCATATTATTTACAATACTGTTTGGCCAATAGCTTATGTGTATTTCCGGCTAACTCATATTTTAAATTAACCCATTTCCATGAATCTGTATTGCCTCAAGGCTGTGGTTTACCAGGTAAAGTTCCAGTGGCATCTGTCTCCCGCAGGACTACATGGCTTCTCTCTGACTCCACCTTCTTTTCTCCTTGCATTCAGTTTAGTTTTCTCTGCCTAGCTCTATTCTGCTGAGCTACTGGCCAAAACAGCTTCTTTATTCATTTACCAATAAAAGCAACACATATCCAGAAGGACCTCCCACATCAGTGATGGCTAGTTTTTATATCAGCTTGACACAAGGCAGAGTGATTTCTAGAAGGGAGAACCTCAATGGAAAAGATGCTCACACCAGATTAGGTTGTGGGTTGTGGTGAATTTTCGTGACTGACAGTTGACGTGGGAGGATCCAGCTCATTGCAGGTGGTGCAACCCTGGGAAGAGGGTCCTGGAGTGTATAAGGAAGTAGTCTGTGTAGGGATAAGCCCGCCCATTGGGGGCGGGCTCGCCTCGGGCGAATGTTTACTGATAAATTGGGCATGCAGAAGCCGCGCTTCCCTTCCTGCTTCTTGTACTCCGCTAGAACCTTGGTTTCGTGAATCTGTTTTTTCCATTAAAGTTGTCCAAATATCTATTACAATTGGTCTTCATTAATCTAAACCGCCACAAGTCTGAGCAGCTGTGATAAGCAAGTCAGTAAGTAGAATTTCTCTGTGGCCAGTTCTCCTCTCAAGTTCCTTTCCCAAGCTCCTTGGAGGATGAACCACAAGATGTAAGATTAATTAAACCTTCCTTCCCAAGTTGATTTTGGTCATGGTGTTTCATCACAGCAATAGGAACCCTGACTGAGACAGAAATTTGCAGCAGAAGTGGGACAAACCTGACCGTGTTTTGGGGAGGATTGTGGTGGCATTTGAACCTTGGACTAGAGGAGCCACTGAGTGCTCAGAGAGCAGTGGTTTTGTGGGGGCTTGGAAGATAAGAATGTGAAGAGGAGTGCAGGTGATGGAGGCCTAGCTTCGGAAACAGCAGAGGGAACTAAAGACTCTCTGAGGACCATCTGTGTACTATTTTGTATTAATATCTGGTGGTTATGGTCAGCAGGTACTGAAGATTGAGAAGAGACCATAAATACTCAAGCAAAACCTTTGCTTTACTGGGACAATTGATGCCCATTAGCTTAGATGAGAAATAAATAGCGATTAAGAAGTGACTAGCATTACTGAGGTGGAATTTTCTAGGAAGTGTGACCTTAGGGTCAGAATGCAGAAACTGTGGTCCAAGGCAGGAGAGGGCAACATTGTATACCTACCACTGCCTGGTAAACTTTGTAATGTGTAAAAGTCTCCCAAGTGGTACTAGTTTTGAAGAAATGGAGGGGGTCCAAGGAGAGTAGTTTAGACATAGTATGGTGAGAGTCCATGAGAGACCATTGGTAAAAGTGTGGCCTTGCTTGAAGTAGAAGCCCAGGATTGAAGAGGTGATGGTGTTGAGGCTTGGCACTATATGGCAAGATAACAGCTCCTAGAGAAAGTTCAGGAGTGGTGAAGGTGAAGCCTCGTAACAACAAGAGAACCCTGCATCTTTTAGAAGGCCACCAAGGACAGCAACAGTGGTGGAGTGGATGAATAGCAGGAATCTAAGCAGAGAAACTATGTGTGTTGTGGATGGCAGAGGCAGAGATGTGAGACTGTGTGAGTCCACTGAAGCCCAGAGAACCGTGAGTGGATCTCAGATATCAGGGAAGGGACCAAGTTCTCAAAAGGATTCAGTTCAACAGTTCGACATCTGAGTTCAAGTCTAGACCCCATCTAAATCTCTCCTTCCCCTGCCCAGCCTCAGCAGGGTACCCCGGATCCACCTAGACCTTAAAGACAGAGAATCAATTAGCACAATTTGGAAATATCACAGATATTTGCAGATTAGTTGAATCTCAAAAGTAAGTAATTATTTCTTCTTCGTACCTTAAAGCGATGTTCAGTCATGTGAAGAATAAACACTATCCCTTCCCAGAACAGGCGAACATTTCCGCTGAGGCAGAAGTAAGTCACACGGAGTCCAAGTGGCCAAGATCTCAGGTGCTGACCCCATTCTGTCTTTCTTCGGGCTAAGTAAAATAGTGACGTTATTTCCGAGGCCTCCTTAGAACCCATGACTTAACTAAATTCAGGTTAATAAAGTGTTGTTATTACAGGGTGTGGAAAATGGTCTTCTTCTTTCTTACTCTGGTCCTCTGTTTGGCTCCCTGGACCAGAGTGCAAATGCCACTCTAGCACTCCTATGAAGCATGGAAATGAAGGCCACACCTTGGGCGCAATGCAGAAGATTCAGGAGGAGCTCTCTATCTTAACAAAATCATCATACTTATTCTGTTTTGCCTAGAGTTTTGGATATATAAGAGAATTAGCCACTATTTTTTGTCATTTACTGTTTAAACCACCCCAGTGTGTTAGTCAGGTTTCTCTAGAGCTATGGCTCTCAACCTTCCTAATGCTGTGACCTTTTAATATAGTTCTTCATGTGGGTCAGATTCCCAAGCATAAAATTATTTTCATTGCTACTTCATAACTGTGCTATTGGTAATGTTATGAACCATAATGTGAATATCTGACATGCAGGTTATCCGATATGTAACCCCTGTGTGAAAAGTTCATTTGACCCCCAAAGAGGTCACAACCCACAGGGTGAAAACCACTGCTCTAGGGGAACAGAACTAACAGAGTGAACAGATGTATATGGAATTTATGACTGGCTTACAGGCTGCAGCCCAGCTAGTCTCACAAGGCTTTCTCGGGCATATGCCTTTAATCCCAGTACTTGGGAGGCAAAGGCCAGTGAATCTCCCCACAAATTAAAGTCCAGCCTGGTCTGCAAGAGCTAGTTACAGGACAGGCTCCAAAGCTACACAAAGAATCCCTGTCTCAAAAAAACAAACAAAAAACAATGGCTTTCTCCCAATGTTAAGTTCAAGAATCCAGTAGCTGTTCAGTTCACAAGACTCAATGTTTTAGCTGGTCTTAAGTATATGTCAGAATCTTAAAGAAGTAGACTCTAATACTAGTGAAGGAATTGACTTGCAAGTGAGAGTGAGGGAAAGAAGGCAAAAGGCAAAAGCTTCCTTCTCCCATGCTCTTTATATAAACTTCTAGCAGAAGACATGGCCTGGATTTAGGGTGGTTCCTCTCACCTCAAATGATCCAATCAAGAAAAATCCCTCATGCGTGTGCCCAGCTGCTTGGGCTTTAGTTAATCCTAGATATGGGCAAGTTGATAAGCGAGGATAGCAACCGTACCCCCTTAGCCTGTCATCAATCCAGTCAGTAAATGGACTAATGCTAAGAACAGTTTTGAAAGACTATCATCATTATCTGAAGGCTCTTAGCTTCCCTGCCCTCATCTCAAGGTAAATTGTAACTAGCTGCATATATAACCCTGCTATTTCTGTCCTTTAGATTGGAGTACATCCACAAAAAAATGGGTAGCATTGTTTTTTGACCTCTTATGTTTTAGTATTTGTTCTTCATGAAATGTGTCCTTTGACAATGTTATACCTGTATGTAATACGTTCTGATTGTTCTCCCATCTCTCCCTTTCCCATCGCCTACTGCCCCTGTTCACCCCCCCACATTCCCTAATAATCTCTTTCCCACATTCCTGCCATTTTGTTTTGTTTGTCTCCTTTTAGGTTTGACTGAGGACATCTCTGTGGACTTAGGATCAGGACTGGTGAATATATCAATGGATGTACTGCTTAAGACACAGCCTACTCCAGAGCCCACCAGTAGCCTGCAGCTCAGCAAGGGTTTCATGCGCCCTTCCCCATGCATGCCTGGGTGTTAGAAGGCCTAGCCTGGCTTTCACAGTGCGAGTGATCACAGTGACTGTGAGCTCATAATGACATCGGCAGGGTCATGTCTAGCGGGTGACATCCCACTGCCCTTCTTCCCTTCTTGCTCCTACATTTTTTTCTACCCTCTTTTCCACCGTGTTCCCCGAGTCATACAGAGAGTATAAATTGCTTGTTTAGGGATGAACTCGTGTTGTTCTTAGCGTCTTGGGAATCCATGAGTCTCTGTATTTACCGCCATTTGTTGCAAACAGAGACTTCTCCGATAAGGGCTAAGAGCAGCCTTTCTCTAAGTGTATAATATATATTTAGAAGACCATTTGATGTAAAGTCTATTTACCTAAGCAATATGAGAAATTTCCCTCACGAGAGCCTATTACTTCCCAACACATGGGCTTGTGACCAGACTTAGAGCACCTGTCATGGGAACCCTCTTATGGAGAGGTTCTTTGTTGTGGAATATTATTTTAAGGCGTGCTACATTTGTTTATGCTGGGGAACATTAGTTTTAATGATCCAGAGATGTGTTGCCTTCTTTTATGTTGCATCCATTTAACTCTGTGAAGCTGTTTTGCCTGTCTAAAACGCCCGGTTGACCTAATAAAGGACTGAATGGCTTATCAGCAGGAGGAGAAAAACAGGGTTGCTGGGCAGAGAGTATTAAATAGAAGGAGAAAAAGAGCAAAGAGGAAGGAACAAGAGGAAAAGGAGAGGAGGACATTGGGGCTGGTCGCCCAGCTACACAGCAAACCACAAAGTAAGAAGTAAAGAAAGGTATACAGAAATAGAGAAATGTTGGGGACTGTGGACCACCAGACCCTGACTTTCTTGTAAACAACTTGTTTTCCTCTGTTCTGAGCAGGCTGCAGCTGCTGTGAGCAGGAGACCCTGATGGCAGGGGAATGGGTTCTGATGAGTCTGCAGCTGAAAGATCCTGAGAGCTGGGGTGTGGCCAAAGCACTATATAAGCTGCCCCTGAGCACAATAAAGTGGGCATTCTTGTCTCAAGGATGTCCCCACGGCCCCATCTGTCTGTCTGTCTATCTCTCTCTCTGTGTTTGTGTGTTTTTAAATGTTCAGCCTAGCTCCTATAGCGCGTAGTGAGTAGAGCGTGGAATGGAACCAGTGTAGTTTTACAGAGAAAGATAAAAGTCCAGAGGCTGGGGAATTCTGTCCATTTCCTTCATTTTGCTTTAGCCATAAATATTAAAATTCACTTTCTAATCTTAGGAATTTTTTTATTGATTTTTATTGAGCTCTACATTTTTCTCTGCTCCCCTCCCTGCTTCTCCCCTCCCCTTCAACCCTCTCCCAAGGTCCCCATGCTCCCAATTTACTCCAAATTCCCCAGCAACTATCAGCCTCCACTATTGTATTTTGTATCATGGAAGCAAAGCACCTAGGAACAATATATTTCTTTTAGTTAGTGTCAAATATAGACATAAACTGTCTCCAGAATCAAAGTGCTTGTAGCCACAGCTAAAAAGGTCAGAAAATTGCTTGGTATTTCATGGCTGGGGTTGTTCAAATTGCAGCCTATTACAAACTGAAACCCAGCACCCATTTGACCTTTTCATGTGCAAGGTGTTTTATTATCAGAATGCTTTCTTTTTGTGATTCCTCCTCTGGCCCTTTGACTCTTTCTCGTGTATTTGAATTCAGGTCTGAGAAGAGGAGGAGGAGGAAGAAGGAGGAAAAAGGAAGGAGGAGAAGGAGGAAGATGATGATGACAACCAAAGATAAAGCTTGACATCATCAGCTGGTTTGGTGATAAAAAGAATTTAACACTAGCTTAGTGAAAGAATTTTCTCTTCAGTTCCAGAAGGTTAAAGTTCAAAAATTATTTGATGAAGAATCATGATGCTTAAACTTGGCCAAGTATTTACTTACTCTGAATTCAAGATTCCTCATTGATGGGGGTCCCTGGACTTAGACTCAGGCAAACTAGATTTGGCTTATGGTATTGTATGAATGTGAGGTTGTTATTTTTTACCTGAAAAGTGCTCATGGGAGTAATAGGGGTAATTATTTTTTTCATTCTCATAGATTCATGATGTTATTTAAATGGGTCTGAATTTGTGAAATTCTGTTAAAAATAAAACTTGTATTTCCATAAAAAATGTTCAGAGGTAAAAGATAGACGGGATAATTTAAGTTAAGGAAAACTGGCTAGAAACAAGTCAAGCTAAGGCTGGGCATTCATAAATAAGAATAAGACTCTGTGATTAATGTAGGAGCTGGGTGGTGGGTTCCCTAAAGAGAAAAGAGCCAAAGAATAAAAAGAGTTAAAACAACCAATAATAATCCCCAGATCCAACTAGAAAAGTGTTTGGTCACACCCGTAACCATCATGATGCTAATAGCATAGAGAGACACATTTTTGTTATCAAAATGTCACCACAGGTCACATATCATACATGTTGTTCTTAATAGTGGTGATGATTATCTTGTAAGCAAGTATCTGAGGAATGATAGCTCCCAGCACACAAAACAGTAAGAAAGTGGGCCTGTTTCACCTCTGTCCTACACTTGCAGAAAGTGTCTTATGAAAATGAAAACTACATGTACCCTCTCTAAGCAGAACTCACACTGGAAATGGGAGTCTCCACTCCACACCCTAAGTTAGATTTGGCTGCTTTAAGATGGCAGCTTGATCCCGTCACTGCTCAGAGCAGTGCTGCCGTGGGAGACAGCCGCAAACTCACCCTGAGTCACGGTGCTTTCCTTGCTAGCGCCTATGAAGGCATGTCCTCTGGGAGCAGTTGGCAGAGTGTGGTGAGAAGCAAGTCAGGCTCTTCTGTGGCTGCTGGGCCCCGTCTTCATGAGGCACCGATCACAATTGTTCACATTTGCCTTTTCATACAAGGACATTCGGCCATAGTCGGGGGCGTGAAGAAACCCAGTTCTGTGAATTGCCCCAGGCAGACATCAGTAGAAATTCTCTTCAAGCTAATAGACTCATTGGAAATTTGACGTTTTTATGATAAAGAAGCAAAACTTCTCTAGTAACGGGCAAAAATATATTTATATAAATTATATTAAATTGGCTTCAGCCGGCTAATTTTTCTTTTCTATCTGTCTGACTACTACATACCAATCTCTCTCTCTAATACATATATATAACACAATGAAGAATTCCATAGAGACGCTTTCCTATGAGTTTATCATGTGCTTTGACCACGCTCGCTCCCTCCACTTCCTCCCTCCTCTCTTGTTATTCCTGTTCAGTCCCCAAAGAGGCTGAGTTCTCCTCCCACATCCCATGTACACCCTTGCTATTATATATCAGTATAATATGTAAGCTCCTCAAATGAGAGGAGACATGAGGGTTTCCTGAGTTTGACCTGCACTTGGGTGGAGGGAAGGCTGCCCCTCAGTGGTTTGCTGTGTCCTGGGTACCCCTCTGATGCCAGGCTCTCATCACCATAGCCTGACTCTCCACCCAGCAAAGCATAGGTGCTGGTACTACATCTAATACTCAAGTTAGTACTCTGCTGTGCTAGTACTACATCTAGTACTCAACTAGTACTCTGCTATACTATTACTACATCTAGTACTCTACTAGTACTCTACTGTGCTATTACTACCTCTAGTACTCAACTAGTACTCTGTTGTGCTAGTACTCATCTAGTATTCGACTAGTACTACACTGTGCTAGTACTACGTCTGGTACTCAACTAGTACTCTTCTGTGCTCGTACTCATCTAGTACTACACTCAAGTTCTCAGACATTCAATTCTTCAGTGAGAGCTACAGTGGCAGGATGTCACCTGCCCAAGGGTGTGTGGCATAGCCAATAGACAGAGAACTCTTTGTGAGGGAGGCCTGTGTGCCCTTTTGCCTGTTAACAATGGGATTAGTGAGTGCTCTCTCAAACACATTGGTGGTCTTAGGGCATGCCTCTCCTCAAATCTACACTAAACTCCCTACCTCCTCTCTCCCATCAATCCTTCCTTCTGGCCTCCATCTGTTTAAGAGACTTGGCACTTGAGAACTGCTCTCTGTCCTCAGGAATGTGGCACCAGGAGGAACCAACTCCCCAAAATACCAGCTGGTATCTGTCAGTCAGATTCATCTAAGACACACACACACACACACACACACACACACACACACACACACACACATAAAGTAAAGCAAAATGAAGCGAAGCAAAACAAAGGAACCTCAAGCCCAGAGGTGGGGGTGCTAGAGCCAGCAAGCTTGCCATCTATATTTCACTGTATGGCTGGGAGCACAGATAGGTTCTAGGCTATGGAGCAGATATACCACAACTGGATTCCTGACTACCAGCGATGAGTCAGGGATCCTGAGCATCACATGAGTGAGTTTCCTGTACCGTGAAGCTCAAGAGAGACACTGCTGTTTTTCCCATCTTAGGAAGTGGACCATGTACTGCAAGACAGACTCCTTCCTGGATTGGTTTATGATAAACATGGCTGGTTCTCATTTAGGATCATTAACCTCTTCTGTCTGTTTTCTTGTGAGTGACTTCAAGCTGACGTGGACTCTTTTGAGGTGGCTGTCTGTGGCTGTGTCTCTCTAATTCCAAAGTCCCACCATGACTTTGAGGGTAGGTTTAGTGACAAGCCACGCTTGCTTGCATGCTGAAGGATAGAGCCAGCCCCTGAACTGGGATGTACCCACTCAAAGGTAGTGCTGCCTCTAGCCCTGACTCTCTACTTCCCTCTGAATCACCCAGCCAACATTTTCCTTGAGCATTGTTCACTCTTACTCAAGGTTCTGAAACAGTAGGCCCGTTTGGACTCTTAGACCATCAACAGCTAGCTAGGATTGCCTTTCTTTGGAGGCTGATAGTATTATCAGCCTATCCTTCCTTCCTCTGGCTAGCTTCACTTCTCTCTCCATCAACTCTTTCCTCTGAAGCCAGGGAAAAGCTAAAGAAGTGGCAGAGCCAGAAGTCAAGGCCAGGATTTCAGATCTTAAGTTCAGGGCACTGGCCAGAGATTTGCACACAGGATGAGTAGTCAAGGTGATCCACAGAGGCATGGCAAAAAATACCTTTTATCTTGGATATTTTTATTATTTTAATTTTTTGGACAGCATCATACTTCTGTACCAAGCACTATGTTTGCATTCACATTCCACCACCCTCTCAGATGGTCCTTGTGGTGGTTTGAATGGGAGTGTCCTCCATGGGCATATGTACTTGAGTATGTGGCCAGCAGTTTATGGTGCTGCTTAGGTAGGTTTAGAGCTGTGGCCTTGCTGGAGGAATTATGTCACTGTAGGCAGACTGTGAGAATTAAGACTCGCACCATTTCCAGTTGCTCTCTCTGCTTCAGGCTTGCCATGCAAGATGTAGCAGTTAGCTTCCTGTTCCTGCTGCCACACCTGCTGCTGTTGTCCTGCCTCTGCCCCACCATGATGTACACATAACCAACGAGATTACAACCTTAAGCATGAGCAAGGTGTCCCACCATAGGGAATGAGCTCCAAAAGCCAGTTTATGCCCCAGGGATAGATCCTGATCCCACTTCCAGGAGCCCCTTAAGCAGACTAAGATACAGACCTGTCTCCCACAATGCAGAGGGCCTAATTCGGTCCCAGGCAGGCTCCACAGTTGCCCATCTAGAGTTCTTGGGTTCCCATGAGCTTGGTTCAATTCTCTGTAGGTTTCCTTATTTTGATCTTGACCTCCCTTGCTTATATAATCCCTTATCCCTCTCTTCCACTGAATTCCTGGAGCGCAGCCTTGATGCTGGGGAGGGGGTGGGTCTTGGTCCTGCCACAAAGGAAGGTACCAGGCTTTGAAGATTCCTCATGGGAGGCCTCATCCTTTTAGAGGAGTGAATGGGGGGTGGGGAGGAAGAGGCAAAGGGTTGGGGAGGAGGAGTAGGGATGGGATGGGGAATTGTGGTTGGTATGAAAAAAATGAATAAAAATATGTTTAAAAAATACCCTTAAGCCCAAACAAACTCTCTTTCTTAAGGAAACTACTGACTGGCATTGTTTTCTGTCCCCCAACAAACATTTCAGACAGTCCCTGTTCCTTCTTCACCCCAGCGTAAGAGAAGCATTTCTTTCCTGTGTGTCATCTCAAAGTCCCAATGTTATTTCTGAATTCAGTCTTTCTCTGGGATTGAGTGGAAAGAGAGAGAATGGATCTACTTGCTCCTGGATTATGGCAGATTCCACCCAGAAAGTTCTAAGAAGCTGGATACAGCTGGAGGTGCTAATCTTAATTAACACCTAGGCTTGGCTGGAGGATTGGGAGGCAGCTGAAGGGCATGTCAATTATGGTTCAGCTGCTTCTGTGCCTAGTGAAGAGACTGGATGGCTCTCTCTCTCTCTCTCTCTCTCTCTCTCTCTCTCTCTCTCTCTCTCTCTCTCTCACACACACACACACACACACACACACTCCTAAAGGCCCAGTGATACTGCAGACAATATACGTAGATGCAGAAGGGCAAGCATTGTTTTTGTGGAAGCAGTCTCTTACAAAAGGCTTTCAAATAAAGCTACTTTTTAAAAGGATTAAAAAAAAAGCTTCTTGGCACATATTTGCAAAGAAACAATGTGTTGTTGTGAAATGATAATTTTATTTTGGGGTAGGAAAAGAATTCATTTCACCAAACCAAAAATGACATATTGTGAATGGGCTTTTTGAGTAGTCAGAGGCATTTTAAAAATGCAGAAATGGATGGTTTTGAAAACAATAATGACAATGATTTTTAAGGATGTTGTTTATTTTGAAAACCCAGTTTACATGATTTTTCTTGTGAGTACTCAGGACAATTAAAATAACATTTCTTTTAGAGTGAATATTCTGTGAAGGACAGATAGAGATACATTTTTTTAAACCAGCTTTTAACCTCTCTTTCCCTCACCTTTGGTTTTATGTTTCTACGTCATTGCAGCTGCATACATGACTTCAAGTAGAAGTTAATAGGTTTTCTGTACCTGGGTAATAGGTTTCTCCACCGGTGGAGTAAGCCAGATCAAGTCAAACTGAAAAATGTATAAACAACGGGCTCATCTGAGCAAAGCAACTCCTGGGTCGATTCTCCAGTCCCAGATTGAAGTCAGAGAAACCACACACCCAAACTAAAGCAGGGAGATTATACAGCCTGTAGGTGAGGGGTGGTGAGGTGTCTACTATAAGCAGGGCGTGTCACCAAATCTGGTCAAAAGTTGGAATGCTTTAGCAGGGACTTTGGCTGCTGGCAGCAACAGGGAGGGAGTTTCAGTAGTCACCAGGAACACAGAACTGGGTTTGGGGGCACCTTTTCTTTGTCGAAGATTCTCTAAGAGGGTGGAGTTTGGAAAGAGAGAGAGAGAGATAGGAATGGAGATTTCCGGGTCACGCAGGGGCAACCTGGAGGTTCCAACCAAACATCAGTTATTTCTTAGCCTATTTATACACTTTTTTCTTTCCTATAATCTGTTCTCAGTTCACAGTGTTCTTGGCATATACTTCTGTCGGATCTGCTCGAACATTTATATCATGCTTTATAAATTGAATTTGTGCTTGGTTCTGTATTTTTGACATTTGACATTCCGTGCAAAGCCCATTAGTTTGTTTCCGAGAGAGTGGTGAATAAGAAAGTAAAAATGAGAAAATATAGAGTCAATCCCAAAGACAGAAATAGAGGAAGAGCTGCAGAAAGCCACAAAGGAGGTGAAAGAACAATGCAAAGTGCCAAGACCCTGACCTGTAGCTCAGAGAGACAAACTAACACAGTTTCAGGTGAAGCAGGAGATGCTCACAAAGTGGCATCTTTTTCCTTCAATGAATGGTCCTAGGAGTGAGCCTTCAAGAGATAGATGCTCAATACGACCTCCCCGGAACTGGAAGGGATGCCAAAACAATAGCTACAAAATCACAGCACAAGAAAGATCGTAACTTCTCAGCTGCTTAAGTCAAAGATATATATGGAACTAGGTAAAGCATGAGGTAGAAATATTAAAATTAACTAAGAGAAATGACCAATGACCTGAAAAATGATACAAATCGGCAGAAGGTTTCAAACAGAACCTGGAGAGGAAAGTTCACAGCATAGAGGGAACAGTCAGAAGAGTGGAAAATCAGAAACGTGCATGGAGAAGACCTAGAAGACTGCCCATGGACCGTCCCCCTTCTGAGGTTACCTTAGACCCAATTCTCAGGGTTCTCCTTGTACTGCAACAGAACACCAGATACAATTTCTCCTCCCCTGTGCCACACCTCCTTTGGAGGCTACAGATCATTGCTGTAACCCTACCCCTACAACTCTACCCCTGTCCTCCCAAACTCCTCTCTGTGTCTCAGTCTCCAATTCAGAGAGACACTCCCTGAGCAACCATAGGCCACACCTGTCAAAGACTAGGAAGACTGCCCACGGACCTTCCCTACTCTCTCTGTTATAACAGACCCAATTCTCAGGGTCACCCCTAGTCCTGCAACAGACCATCTACCTGGCCTCCTCTTCCCCCAGCCTCCAGCACCAGGAAGCATTCCTTTTAAATACACCAACTGAACAGATCAGTAAGACAGGCAACACAGTCTACTCTGAAAATCCAGAGAAGAAACAGAAACCAAGGAACAAAACACCTGGCCAACAGATGAGCATCTAGACCTATAATTACTCAAAATTCAGATGCCTAGATGCTATTGTAAGAACACAGTTGATAAGTGTCAGGGCACTATGCCTCCACTAGATCACAGCTATCCTACTACAGCAGGCCCTGAATATCCCAATATAGCTAAAGCACAAGTAAAAAACCTTAAAACAAACTATATGAAGATGATAAAGATCTTTAAAGAGGAAATGAATAAATTCCTTAAAGAAATAGAGGAAAACACAAAGCAACAATAGAAGGAAATGAATAGTCATTAGGTTCTTTAATTGCTCTGGGAAGGAGTTTCCTCAACAATGGCAGAAAATGACTGAACCAGATTTGGCATAGGGGCCTCAGGCCCCTCATGGAGTTTCCCAATGGCAAAGGATTACCATGAATGCTCCTCACTGACCTGCATTTATTAGTCCAGTGCCTGTTTTTGCTACACCTTCCACATAATCCAGAAGAGAGGGGCATTCTGAATGGATTATTCTTAGACAAAAACATTGTTTCTTGGAACACCTTGCCTACAATCCTCTTAAAATTAACCTTGTTTGCCACAGTTATAACATTTGACATTTGGTTTTTCCTCAAACTTCTGGAAATCACCTCTCCTATCCATGTATTACTATATTCATGAAATTCTATATTAATTGTATCTCCTATTAATTCCTCCGAAGGTGCTGACCTTGCCCTTAATGGCCTAATTTTCCTTTTGCATAGAGAATTGACATTCTCAAAAACCAGAAATTCAATTATTACTTGTCAAGCTTCTAAATTTGGTATCACTCTATTTACTGCTGAAGGCAATCTTTGTAAGAAATCCATAAAGGCTTCCTTTGGGCCCTTCATAACTTTAGTAAATGACTCAGTTTTCTTTCCTATTTCTCCAGTTTTGTCCGAAACTGCTGTGTGGCATAAATCCTGGATGTAATCATCATATACAGCCTGCCTTTCTGTAGTAGCATAGTCTCCTCCAAGAATTTGATCTTAGTTTTTCTTTGCTTTATGTTTAAAAGCCACTTATAAATGACTACATACTTTATTTGTCTTTCTGGTTCTGGGTTACTTCACTCAATATGATGTTTTCTAGATCTATCCATTTACCCGCAAATTTCAAGCTATCATTATTTTTTTCTGCTGTACAGCACTCAATTGTGTAAATGTAGCATATTTTACTTATCCATTCTTTGGTTGAGGGGCATTTGAGTTGTTTTCAGATGCTGTATATGACAAATAATGCTGCTATAAACACAGTTAGCCATTTGGTCAAGAAACTATCTGGACTGCTTGATGGTATACTGTATAAACTGGACATGCAGGACCCACAGAAAAATGACTACTGAACTTGCCTAAAGGTAAGATGGTCCTTAGGGGTTTCTACTTCATGAAAGAACTTCCAGATATTCTGCATGACACAGAAGAAAGTGATTGACAAACTGTCAATATAGGTGGATCTATCTTTGAAATTTCTTGCTTCATAGAAAAGTCTTGCAGATGCGATGAGCCTGTGGGCTGAAGATGGATGCCCCAATGTTACAGAAGAATTTTGGCTAACTGTCCAGGCAGCAAGATGTCTCTGTCAATCCTAGAGTTTTAGAAGTTGCTTAAGTGCACTTCCTGTTGACTTAGGTAACATCCTTCTGGAGTCTTTGATGGAATTGAAGAATAAATAGTTATAATTATAGTTTTCCTTAGTTATGCTAAAAGACAAAGTAGATATAAGTATTATAACTGTAATTCTTGGTCAATAATTGTTTTGTTGTGTATAGTCTTGCTATGTTAAAGTTAAAACCTTCCTTTTTAATTAGACAGAAAAGGGGAGGTGATGTGGGATTCCCCTCTGTATGCTATGAATATGTTTTATTGCCATTAGTTAATAAAGAAACTGCTTCTGGCCAATTGCTTAACATAATATAGCCAGGCTGGAAAAATTATATAGAGACAGTAGGTGGCATCAAGGAGATGCCATGCAGCTACCAAAGGAGAAAGACACGAGCAGCTGAGCTGGAACCTTACCAGTAAACCACAATCCTTGTGGTAAAACATAAAATAATAGAAATGGGTTAATTTAAATTGTAAGAACTAGCCAGTAAGAAACCAGAGCTAAGAGTCCAAGTAGTGATGCTATTAATATAGTTTCTAAGTGATTATTTCAGGTCTGCATGGCCAGAAACAAACAAGCTGTCTCCACCAACACCAAGGAAATTTAAGAATGAACCCACCAGGTCAACACAATAAAACAGCAAATGCCTGATACTAATGAGAAAGAAAGTAAATAACCAATAATCCCAGCAGCTGGAGAACAAAGAACAGAATTGCAGGAATTAGTAAATGTGAAGATTCTTAACCAATAAACAGACACTGACTGGAAAAATGTAGATACTACTGTCTCTTATAGCCAAGAAATACACCTCACTGGTAATGACACTTACAAACTGAGATTGACAACAATCAAGTGACTGAAAACAAAAAACAAGCTGGCATAGCTATTTTGATATCTAATAAAATAGAAACTGAAGCCAAAATAAGTCAGAATAGATAAGCAAGGTAACTGAATGTTAATTAAAGGAAAATTCATTAAGAAGATACAGTAATGAATTCACTGCTGAAGTCTGTCAAAACACTAAACACTGTTTCTCAAACTGTTTCATAAGTCAGAAAAGAATGCTCTCCCTCACACTCATTCTACACAATCCTTGTTACCCTGATACCAAAACTAGACAAGCACACAAGGTAAAAGGAAATCTAGATACCATTCCCCCCAATGAAAACAGACACAAAACTTCCCAAAAGTTCCTTCGCAGGAGGTGGGGATGTGGGGGAGAGGAGAGGAGGGAAGGAAAACTGCAGTCCATATGTAAAATTCAGTGAAAAAAATTGATTAATAAAAAATACTTCCCCGGGATCAAATATAATTTCAGAAGACAGGCTGAAAAGATTGAGAGAGCTTCTCACAGTGACTGACTACAAGACAGTGTTTTCTGGGTACGACAGAGTAGCTGTACATACAAACTCAGAGCAGTTGTGACAGCATGCACAAGACCTGTGCAGACTCAAACTAAATTCTTTTTTGGGGATGGGGATGAGCAAGAAGTACTACCCTAGATGAAGACCTGTTGGCAACTGGTGGCTGCTGGGAGAGGGAGAAGGAGAGGGAGCATTTTTTTAAGGATGTGGCCCTGAGAGGCTAGCTGTGCTCCAATAGATGGTCCTATGCTCAAGCACATTCTGGAAGCACTAGATGAACTCAGTAGGTTGAAAACAAATAAGCATGAAATCAGGAGGAACTACTGGGAAGGAGTAGGGAAGGAACTTGAAGGAGGAAACAGAGGTGCACTTCATCAAAACACATTATATGTATGCGTGGATTCCTCAAATAATAAGAAAAAATATAGTTTAACCATTATAGAAGCTACTACTTTTCTAGTTTTAACTGGAGCATATCACAAATAAATATTCAAAACTCTCAGAATAAAATATTACAAACTGAATTAGAGGACATTAAAAGATCATACAGCATAGCCAGGATGGATTCATTTAGGAGATGCAAGGTTGATTCAGTATATAGTCAACAATAGTAATTCAGCCCTTAACAGACTTCTGAATAAAAATTGTAGTCTCATTTTGATCAAGACAAGAAAGCCTTTGACCAAGATCAACACTGTTCTTGGTGACAATCCTGAGAAGACCATCGACTGAAGGATAATTTCTTGCTACTTTAAAAGCTACACACACACACACACACACACACACACACACACCAAAATTTAAAAAAAAACCTTTTCCTCTATTTAATATACTGGAATTTCCTCTAAAATCTGGAATGAGATGTTATGCCCAGTCTCCATTCTTACTCAATAGTGTTCAAAGTAGTAGCTTGAAAAATAAGACAAGAGAAAGGGAAAAAGATACAATCATGAAAGGAAAATGCCAAAGTATGTCTCCTTACAGAGGACATGAGCCCATACTTGGGAGATCCTAAGACTCCACAAGCAAAGCTTAATATCCGATGAACATATTCAGCATAAGGCACAAGCAACAAGCAAATATCAGTTGTTATGTACAGTGACAAGCTTTCCAAAAAAATTAATAAAATAAAATAAAACAAAAAAGACAACATTTACAATAACTTACAATAAAACTATAAAAAACAAACCAAGGTGGTTAAAGACATCTACAATAACTACAAAAACTTGAGGACACCAGGAAAGAAATGGAAGAAAATACTAAGAAATGGAACAATCTCCAACACTTATGGATTAGTGAAATTATCATTGTGAAATGGCTGTATTGCTGAAAGAACTCTACAGATTCCATGCAATCCCTATCAAAACCCTAATACCAGGATTTACAGACTAGAAAAAATTCTAAAATATGTACAGAGAACAAAAAGTTTTAATAGACAAGGTAAATACCAGAAAATCAATGCTGGGAGTGTCCCACATCCCTTATCGTACACAATCAAGCTTTTCTGATTGCATAAATGAATGTGACTTGGGGTCTGTGGGACACAGAAGGCTTAGCTATATCACAGAAGAAGCCTTGGAGGTAGTTGCTAAGGTAGGGCGGTTAGGAAAATTGAACCTATTAGCATTGGAGGAAATGGGTACCTTCTGTTTGTTCCCACTCGAGGTACAGAACAGAGTGGGTTTACAATTCACACAGCAATGCTTTTTCTTTTCTCAGCCATTGGGAACTGTGGTCTCTTGTCCCTGTCTCCAAACGTCAGGCCCAGGGCTCTCCCCAGAGGTTACAAAGCTGGAAGGCTTGAAAAGTGTGACTGTGGAGATGCTCGGATCTGTTTCTGTGATTTCTCTCTGTCTAACACAATATTCTTCGAGTTGGTTGGCTTCTTCGTCTATTTTCCCTTCTGTTGACCTATCTGTTGAGTCTCCGTGCACATGATGCTGACACCTGGATAAGCCCCATACGGCTTCAAAGGAAAGTGATGACCACAGTGAGCTGCACACCAGGGACCAGGAAAGCCAGTAGCAGTAGCAGTGCTTGGTGGAGTCCAGGAAGTCTAAGGCTCCTGAAGCTGTTTTAGAGAATGAAGTCAGATGCACAGGAAACTGGAAACCTCAGTAAGTCAGGTTGGAGCTCAGGAAATCGGTGCCAGAGCATGGATACATATTCAAGGTAGCCAAACTTTGGGGATAACCCCCGTGGGGATACATTGGGTTCACATTGCTCAAACACCAACTCAGAGTATTGGTGGGCCAAGAACCCTCATGGTCAGAATCCCAAAGCCCCGAATGGCGCTGTTATTATGCACAATACACAGGTGAAGAAATTGGCCCTGAACAATGGCCTGATTACACAGCTGAGAAGGGCTGGACCTCGGGTTTCCACTCCCCACCCTTGTCCGGCCGGATCCCCAGGAGCCGTGGAACTTCCAGCAGAGGTGGGTATCGTGATCCTGGGAAACAGGTGCTTAGCTTCGTAGCTTTGTAGAACCTGAAGTCCTGTCTCAGGGCAGCAGGCCGTATCCTCTGTGTCCAGCGAGGAGTAGTGGCCCAGGACTCTGGATGGAGCCCAAGAAGATGGTCCCCATGTGAACATGTCATCTTAAGATGACAGATGTATTGAAATTAGATGTTCTATCAGGCTGCACGTCTATCTCTTGGCCTCAATTCTTTCAGTGACATGCCTTCCTCCTGGGTCTTGTCAACTCAGGTGCAAACTATGCGGCCACCAGAAGTTAGTCTCGTCACTTTGTTCAGGTAATATCTGCTGCTTGTCGAAGAACGAAATAGTGAAAATGGTTTGGCTTCCTGATGGAAATAAGCACCTTCTTGTTCATTTCAAAATTCCCTGGGCACCTCCTTCTGTGCAAAGGCTGATTGCCACAGTGATACAATTGCAAAATAATTCACTGGCTTAAAAAGAGGCTGCAGGCAAAATCCCAGATCATAATTAAATGCCACCTTAGAACTACAAATGTCGCGGCCCTTTCAGTCAAAGAAACAGTTTCCCTAATACACTGAGAGTCAAGCTAGTAATAATGGCTCTCATTTTAGTGGAGCCTTGTGCTTTGACAGTGAGAGTGATTTCAAGGGTTAGGGGTGGAGACACGGTTGGCCACATCTCTGCTCTGAGGCCTTTGCTGATCTAGACTACAAAGCAGGCTCTTCAGAGGACACACCAGCCAGACCTCCTGACTCCCACAAACCACTGATCTTCCTGCCCTTGTTTTTCTCTTCTGTGAGGCTGGGAAAACACTGTCCTCTTTTTAAAGTTAGCAGTTATCAAATTTGTCAGTGTATGGGAAAGTCTGAGCTGTATTCCCCACGCCTTAGTTTCCTGTGTTCTGACTCCATGGATTTGCTGTCGGGATGAAAGGAGACCATTGTAGGAGGGAGGGGGTGGGGGTCAAACTGTAGTAGAGAGTGGGACTCTTGTTTGTCCCAGCTGTCCCGCTAGCTTACACCCGAAATAATCACACAGAAATTGTATTAATTAAATTACTGCCTGGCCCATTAGCTCTAGCCTCTTGTTTGCTCTCACATCTTGATTAACCCATTTCTATTAAATCTGTGTATCACCACATGACTGTGGCTTACTGGCATGAGTCTAACCAGAGTCCATCACAGGCAGGAGAACCATGGCTTCTGTCTGTCTCTGCTTTCTTCCTCCCAGAATTCTGTTCTGTCTTCCCTGCCTACCTGAGTTCTGCCCTATCAACTAGACCAAGGCAGTTTCTTTAATAACCAATGAAAGCAACACAAATACAGAAGGGCCTCCTACACCAGGAGACTGTTTATGCTAAGTGCCTAGCACACAACACCCCTAACAATAATTCCCTCCTACTTTAAGAAAAAAAAATTGTTTAAGACAATCAGTAACATAACACACACACACACCATACACACATACACACACATACACATGCAAGCACGTGCGTGCACACACGTGCACACACATACACACATGCTCATGGATTGCCTTTTTAGAACTCACTATGCTGAGGCTTGAGAAATTTGTGAACATGCCAGTAAAAGCTTTGGCTCAAGTTTCTCTGGACAATGTATTATTCATGCCCAGGGTCTGAAAGTGATCAGGTTCCCATAACTGATAACAGCAGGCTCCACGAAGCGACACTCTGGAAGAGTCTTATTCATGTCACCACGCTCTGCAATGCTCATTTCTTCCGCCCACTCTAGAGACTTGAAAGTCTGTAAGTTGTCAAAAAACTGTTATTTTCCATTTCACTCTGGAACGCTCTCCAACAACAAATGAGAAGCCCGCACGAAAGGGCATTTATAATAACAGTAATAAAGCGCTCATGCAATTGGAGATAAACCAGCCTTGACAAGGAGTCCGTGTTCTAAACTTCTTTCCACACAGTAGCATACATTTTGAATAGAGCCTCTCACAAAGGCATGTGAACGTGTGAGTGTGGGCAGGAGTCATTCTTAAATAGAATATATATTTTGGGGGAAACAGTTTAAATTCACAGGGAAATGAGGCAGAAGGCACATAGATTTCCTGTATTCTCACTGTCCCCACTTATACCGCCCTCCTCCATCAAAAGGATTCCACTCCCCCAAACAGGCTATTTTTTATATCTGATAGACACTTCATTGTTACCAGGCCCGCAGCTAGCAATAGTGGTTGCTCTGGGTGTTGTATTAGTACATCCATGATGCTGGATACACCTATAATAACATGCATCCAACATGATGCTATCCTGTGGAATCATTTTACTGCCTAATAGTTCTCTTCCCTCCACTTAGTCATCTCTCCGCCTGCCACCATCCCTGGCAACCCCAGAATATGTTATGATCTTTGTAGTTTCACCTTGTGATATCACAGTGTTGGAACTCTATGGTACACGGTCTTTCCGGATTGAATTGTTTGATTTAATACTGTTCATTGGAGGCTTCTCTAAGTTTGTTTATGCTTGATAATCATTTATTTTCTAGCATTATAATTAATAAATTTTAGTTAATTAATTCTTGAATTAGTTAATTGATTAATAGTGCACCGTTCTTCCACTCAGCACTGGCTGTGATTGGCAGTTAGGAACTAAGAACAACAGTGATGCCTAGATTTGGTTGTCAACTTGACTACATCTGGAATGAACTACGAAATGGAGGGCTCACCTGTAAAATTTGTTTTTCGTGGTTTGAAGTGGCGAATCCACTCCTAGTCTGGACTTTTGAGGCTGGAAGACACACACCCTTGATATGGATCTTAAACTGCGAAGTCACACCTTTAATCGGGACCACATTTGCTGGAAGTATATATAAGGACATGAGATAAGGAAGCTTTGGCTTTTTGCCTGCTTGCTCCCGCTTTGTTAACAAGCCCATTCCTTCACTGGCATTAGAGCCCGCCTCTTTGGGATTTCAGCATCTACTGAAAACCAGCTGAACCATCCAGTCTTGTGGCTGAGAAACTTCTGATTCTTGGACTTTTTCTTCATAGCTGTCAGTGTTAGACAAGTTGAACCGTAGCCTGTAAGTCAATCTAATAAATCATATATATGTGAGACTTTTTTAAGAATATATATAATAGAGAATAGAATATGAATAATATTAATATATATGTAAGAATAGACTAT
Source organism: Alexandromys fortis (assembly GCF_014885135.2). NCBI lineage: Eukaryota > Metazoa > Chordata > Mammalia > Rodentia > Cricetidae > Alexandromys > Alexandromys fortis. The sequence goes on from NW_026067911.1 coordinate 2,592,165, forward strand.
ACATGTGTGAGACAGATAAGTCTGCTACCCTAGAGAACCCTGACTAATACAGCTTCCATGTGCAGATTTCATGTAGATATCATCTATCCCTTCCATAGAGAGTAAGACACATTGTTTCTGGGCCATGCAGTAAGAATGTGTTGACTCCTGAAGAGCCCAACATCCAATGACCTGCACAATTTTGCAGTATACTCTAGATTTGGATCATCCTAGTAGGAGCAAAGTGATGATTGTTTTGGTTCAACTTGACCTTTCCTCATGACACCACAAAGGGTCTCATTTTAGAAGTATCTGCCACCTGCATGCATTTCTGGAACCATATATATTAAGACCCTTGGTGTATTTTTCTTTAGCTTGGGCTGTCTTTTTCTTACTATTATGCTGATCATTTGTGCTTTAATGTGTTTTCCTGGTTGAGTCTAAGAAGGGGCTGGTTTCTGGGCCTGTGCCTGTTTGATCTAGACCAGCAGTTCTCAATCTATGGGTTGTGACCCCTTTGGAGGGGGGAATGACCCTTTCACAGGGTTGCATGCATATCAGTTATTTACATAACAGCAGCAAAATTACAGTTATGAAGTAGCAACAAAAATAATTATGTTTGGAGGTCACCACAACATGATGAACTGTATTAAAATGTCACAACATTAGGAAGATTGAGATCCACTGACTTGGATTATCCACAGTTACAGATAATTGTCCACAAGAGCATCTCACAATTTCTTCTGAAGTTTCCACTCAGTTTTTGTTCCCAGTTTTATTTATTTGAGTCTTACTGTATTTGCTGAATTAGTCTAAGGCTTTAGTTCAGTTCACATTTTATTTTATTTATTTTTATTTTATTTTTGGTTTTTCAAGACAGGGTTTCTCTGTGGCTTTGGAGCCTATCTTGAAACTAGCTCTTGTAGACCAGGCTGGTCTCGAACTCACAGAGATCCGCCTGCCTCTGTCTCCCGAGTGCTGGGATTAAAGGCCAAATAAACACTTTTTTTTTTTTAGATTTTACAATACAGTGTTCTGTCTCCATGTATGCCTGCATGCCAGAAGAGGGCACCAGATCTCATTTTAGATGGTTGTGAGCCACCATGTGGTTGCTGGGAATTGAACTCAGGACCTCTAGAACCTCTGGAGAGATGGCTCAGAGGTTAAGAGCATTGCCTGTTCTTCCAAAGGTCCTGAGTTCAATTCCCAGCAACCACATGGTGGCTCACAACCATCTATAATGGGGTCTGGTGCCCTCTTCTGGCCTGCAGGCATATACACAGACAGAATATTGTATACATAATAAATAAATAAATATTTTGAAAAAAACACTTTTTATGTTTTCAATAGGTTTTCTGTTGATTTATTTCTCCCGTGGTCTGCATGGTTTTCTTTCTTCTCTTAACTTGGGATTTTATTTGTTCTTTTTCAAGTTATTATGGGATATCAGGTTGTTGACTGTTTCTTTTTCACTAATCACAGGCATTTGTGCTCTGAACTATTTTCTGCTGTATCTTTTAGGTTTGTGTATGTCATGTTCCCACCTTTGTTCTTTAAAGATGTTTTTAATGTTTTCTTTGGGTTATTCTTTGGCTTTCTTGCTATCCAAAGATGTTATTTTAATATTATTTGATAACATTTAGTTTCTGCATATTATAAATTTACCAGTTTTATGCCATGGTGCTGAAAAAGAATGCTTGATGCAGTTTCAATCATATTAATTTGTTTCAATTGGACTCTTAATGTGTGATCTAAAGAATATTTACTTGCGAGGGAGAATAAGTTGGTATCCCGGTTCTTCAGGATGCGATATTCTACATGTATCTGTTGTGTTTGTTTGGGCTTCAGTGTGGCTCAAGTCCAATATCTCTTTGCTGAATTTGTCTGGCCAATCTGCCCACTGTTAAAAGTGGAACGAGAAAGCCCTTACTCTTATTTGATCATTGCCATTTTCCTTTCAGGTCTCTTTGGAGTCTTGAGCTCCTTGGCTTTTGTCAAGATGTGACAAGATGCCCGACACAGACATCTTCAGGGAGGAAGTTGCGCTGTGGTTTAGTGATTCAGAAATGCCAGGCCATGGTCGCTTATTCTCATCGCTGTGAGAGTTCCATGAGGGACATCACGGCAGAAAGAATGAGGTTAAGCGAAACTGGCTCAGATAAAAAGGAGAGAGAGACAGGTAGAGGCCAAGAAAAGATATAGCTTCAAAAGCATACCCCTGTTACCTACTTCCTACAGCCACGCTGCACTCCTTGGGTTCCCAGAGACTCTCAAAAGTGTCTCAACAGCTGACAGTCTGGCTTTGCTATGTGAGCCTGTGGGGTATTTCATACTAAAACCATAACAAGTAGCATCAAAACCTGCCAGTGAGGAACGTCTAGATGCCTTCAGTGCAAATGATATCAAACAGTTGAAGTACAAATATTTCTTTGATTCCTCAAAAATTCATTGGAAAAACTCTTCTAAATTCATTTTATGAACACAGTAAAACACTTACTCCAAAGCTGAACAATTGTGTCAGTAGAAAACTTACCTAGTGCTGATGTGCACGTGTGCAAAAAAAAATCCTTATAAGATACAAGCAAATGACTGACAACGTAGCAGAAAGCTTACACTCCTTGCCTGACATTTACTCTTATGATGCTGTGTAAGGTTGGTTAAAAAAACAGACAATACTATCAGTTGATGGAATAAATGACATAAACCACACCACCATCTTAGCAGAGGAAAACACACTTGACAAGGTTCAACAATATTCTTATTACACTTACTTGTCTGTAGTGTTTGTGTGCACATGCACCAATACTTATGTATACTGTGGCACATATATGGAGGTCAGGCGACAACTAGCAAGACTTTGTTTTCTCTTTTGACCAAGTGGGCCAGGTTGTCAGGCTTGGCGGCACATGTATCAACTGAGCCATCTCCCCAGCACTGAACAAAATTTTTGATACAAAATTTCAGCTGAGTGTAGAAGGAATGTCCCCTAAGGAAACAATTGCTGCTTCTGATAATGACTAATATCATAAACAATAGGGAAAGTCAGTGTTTCCCTGTAATAAGCATAAGGTAAGGCCTCCTACTTTCAGCATTGCTGGTCATTAACCAAGTAACAAGACTAAAATGACAAGAAAAAGAGACAGGTATCATCCAGATTTGAAAGGGAAGAAACAAAAGTATCCTTATTTATAGACGGAATGACTGTGTATGCAGAAAACCCAGACAGCAGAAAGAAACTGCTAGACCTAAAAAAGTTGCAGGAAAATTGCAAAACACAAAATCAGCATGTAAAATCATTTTTATGAAGTTCTTTATGCAAATAATAATTTGTCAGAAAGAGGAAATTTTAAAAGATGAAATTCTGTTAACAATAGCATTAAAAAAGATATCAGAGCTGTAAACCGAATACTACAAAACACTAATGAAAGAAATCAAAAAGAGCATGAATTATTGAAATAAATTGCATAGCCATTGACTTAGAACTAACGTTGTTAAAATAGTCATACTATGAAAAACAAAGTACGGATGCAGTATGTTCCCGACACTTCATTTACAGAAATAGAAAAAAAGAGCTGCATTTTTCTATTGAGAAACTGCTAATGCTGAATAAAGGAAAACAACTTCATAATACCTCAAATAACTTACAAATTTTCAAATTCTGTTACAAAACTAGAGTAATCCAAAGATACCTGACCAGAAATGCCAGCCTAATGATGAAAGAAAGAAAGAAAGAAAGAAAGAAAGAAAGAAAGAAAGAAAGAGAAGGAGGGAGGGAGGGAGGGAGGGAGGGAGGGAGGGAGGGAGGGAGGGAGGGAGGGAGGGAGGGACGGAGGGAGGGAGGGAGGGACGGAGGGAGGGAGGGAGGAAGGAAGGAAGAAACTCCATCTAACTTAGAGCTCTGTCTCTTGATACGGACCCAGCTTGGCTCTTTTCCTGCCACCTCTCTCAGCCTTCTCTTCTCTCTCATCTCCATTCCTTTGTGCCAGTCATCAACAGTCAGAAACGCTCTCTGGCTGAGATCCCCGGTGTGCACACTGGGCTCAGATGCAGATGGTTCTCGCCATCTTTCATATCCTCACCAGGACCGCTCCAGACTTACTCTTAGTCCCGTGGCAGCCTTCTCCCACCTTACCTCCTTTTCCTGCCACTCTGCCTTTTGCTACAGACCCCAGCCCCACTCCTAGCTTTTTCCTAAAGACCCTCTCAGTCTTCCCCCAAGCCCATATCCGTTCCTTTCTGTCACCTGCTGACCCACCATAGTACTCTCTAAAAGGGACCCCGCGGCCACAAAAATTGCCTGGGACCCAGAGAAGGCAACAGCAACCAAAAAACAGAACACACGCCTAACAGAGACAAGACCAGACGTTGACACCAAGAAACACATTAACACCCTGACTCCAGAAACCTAGGTCCCAGCACAGAAACACAAGCATGAAAAAGCGTGGCTATATGCCTTTTCCAGAGGCCAATACCCCATTATAGTAGCCCTGAGAAATGTAATGTAACTGAAGCACAAGGTCACGACTTCAAAATAACAATTATGAATGTGTTCAAGGACTTTAAAGAGGATAGAAATAAATTCCCTAGTTCGGCTCATAAAACCTACATTCACAAATAGCTGAATGAAATAATGAAAACAATTCAAGACATGCAAGTAGAATTTAATAAATAAAATAAACAAAGAAAACCCAAACTGAAGTAAAACTGGAAATAAAAAATTTAGGAAGTCAAGCAAAAGCCTCACAAGTCAGCCTCAGGAACAATTTATAATAAATAAAAGAGAGAATCTCCGTCATTGAAAACAAGGTAGAAGACATGGATACCTCAGTCAAAGAAAATGTTAAATATAAACATTTCAAGAACAAAGCATCAAGGAAATCAAGGACACCGTGAAAAGAACCAATATACAAATAATAGGGAAAGAGGAAGGAGAAGAAACCCTGGTCAATGGTGCAGAAAATATTTTTAGCAAAATAGTTGGAGAAAATTTCTCCAATCTAAAGAAGGAGGTGTTTTATTGGGGTACAGGAAGCATACAGAATTTTAAATAGACATGATCATAAAAAATAACCCACAACACACACAAATCAAAAACTGAACATGCAAAACAAAGAAAGGATGTTAAAATTTACAAGGGAATAAAACCAAGTCACATATAAAAGCATGCCCATCAGAATAGCACCTGACTTTGAAATGAAGCTAAGCCAGAAGGGCCTAGGAGGATGTTTTACATGTGCTAAGAGATCAAAGACACCTGTCCATAATACTATACCCAGAAAACCTATCAATCACAATCAATAAAGAAAATCATTTCACAATAAAAATAAATAAGCAATTTTTCTTCACCAATCCAGCTTTATGAAAGGTACTAAGAAGAAAGATTTAAAGAGAAAGTTAACTACACCTAAGAGGACCCAATGAACAAATAATCCCAGAACAGTTCGTCAAAAATGGTATAAAAACCCCACACCATCACAACAAAATAATGGAAACTGACAAACGTTGGTCATTAAGATCTCTCGTATTGATGGTCTCAACTCCCAATAAAAAGATACACACTAACAGATTGGATTAGAAGCATGATCTATCTTTCTGCATCCAAGAAATATACCTCATCACCAAGGACAGACATCCTCTCAGGATAAAAGGATGGAAAAAGTATTCCAAACAAATGGACACAAAAGCAAGTAAGTACAGATATTTTTAATAACTGAAAAAATAGATTTCAAGACAAAACTAAAACACACCAATCAGATAATGCAATTATAAACATTTATGAAGCAAATACAAATCCTCCCAAATTCATAAAAGAAGCAATATTACAATCAAAATCCCATATTGGTCCTCACACAGTGATAGTGACATCAGTGCCCTGCTCTTGCCAATAGACAGGTTATCCAGGGAAAAACTGGCAGATATCTAGAGAACATTTCTCCAGAACACAAAAAGAATTACTTTCTTCTCAGCAGCTCCTGGAACTTTTTCCAGCATTGACCACATACTTGGACACAAAGCCAGTCTCAACAGATAAAAGAAAATGGAAATAAACCTTTCATTCTACCTGATCACCAGAGATTAAAGCTGGATGTCAACAACAACAGAAAGTTAACAAACTCATGGGAACTGGACAAGTACTACTGAAGAAAAAATAGGCCAAAATAGAAATCAAGAATTAAGACTGTTTACGTTGAATAAAAAGGGAGACACAACATACCCAAACCCTTGGGATGCACCTAAGTTTGGTTGTTCTCAGGCAAGTACATAGAACTAAGTGCCTGCATCATGAAAGAAATCTCATATAAGTAACTTATGACACCCTAAAAGCTCTAGAAAAATAAGAAAAAATAACACGACAACTGAGTAAATATCAAGAAATATACAAGCTTAGCTGAAATCAATGAACAAGAAACAAAACAAAAAATAAAAGAATCAATGAAACAAAGGCTTAGTTCTTTGATAAAATCAATAAGCGTGGCAAACTTTTAGCCAATATAACCAAAATATGGAGAAAGAAGACCCAAATTAATAAAATTAGATAAGAAAAAGAGGTATTACAACAAATACTAAAGAAATCCAGAGAATGATAGGATATAGTTTAAAAAAATCTGTACTTCGTTCAAAGCACTACTCCCTCTCTATGACTGAACTTCAGGAGTTTGGCCCAGTGCTTAGCTGTAAATCTCTGTATCTGCGTCCATCAGTTACTGGATGAAGGTTCTATGATGACAATTAAGGTAGTCATTAATCTGACTACAGGGGAAGGAGAGTTATGGTAGCCTCTACACTGTTGCTTAGGTTCTTAGCTGGGGTCATCCTGGTAGATTCCTGGGAATTTCTAAGACCATGATGGGGAAACCCACAGAAACAGCTGACCTGAACAAGTGGGAGTTCACTGACTCTGGACTGACAGCTGGGGAACCTGCATAGGACCAAACCAGGTCCTCTAAATGTGGCTGACAACTGTGTGACTTGGGCAGTTTGTGGGGTCACTAGCAGTGGAAGTATTTAGCCATAGTGCCTGAACTGGCTCGTTGGAACCCATTCTCTATGGAGGAATCCCTAGCTCAGTCTAGATTTAGGGCGGGGGAGGGGTGCAGGGAGGCTTGGTCCTGCCTCAAGTGATGTGACAGACTTTGTTGACTCTCCATGAGAGGTCTCACCCTCTCTGAGGGGTGGATGTGGGCTGAAGAAGGTGGAGGAAGTAAGAGGATTGGAAGGGGGGGGGGGAACTGGGATTGATATGTAAAATAAGATTGTTTTAAAAATAAAAAAAAAAAAGAATTAGAAAAAAATCTGTACTTCACCAAATTGGAAAATCTAAAATTAATGGATAAATTCCTTGATATAAATAACCTACCAATGTTAAAACAAGATCAAAGAAGCAATTTAAATAGACTTATACCCTTATTGAAATAGAAGCAGTAATTAAAAGTCTTCCAACCAAAAACCATCTAGAGTCCGATGGATTCTGTGCAGGCTTTTAAAGAAAAATTAACATCAGCACTCCTCATATTATTCCACAAAATGGAAACTGAAGGAACACTTCCTAATTCTAATTATGAACTAGAATGCTATTATTTTGCTAAAGGAGTAAGAGAATAATATGGAATCTAATAACATACTGCTATGCCAATACATCAGCGCCTCATTCAGTCATCCTCAGAGAAGCTTCTTGCAATAGATGGGAACTAATTCAGGGACCACTACTGGACAATGTAGAGAGAGTGAGAGGCTCTTTGGTGATTTATCGAAGACCTCCTGTAAAGGTTCACGGTTCTACATGAAAGAGGGGGTGGAAACATAAGAGCCAGGAAACAGTGTCTTCCAAACACAAAAGGATTGATGCATGTATGAATCAGAATTTCTGACAGCATGTATAGGGCCTGTATAGTTCAAATCAAATGGGGTCCCCACACAGATGGGAAAATAGACATGGGGTCTATAATCAAAAGTCATCTGCAGTTAATACCTGCTGGCAAAGGAGAAACTGGCATTCTCCAATTGAGTCTTTCACTGAGAATGCTCACTACAATCAAGAACATGCCTCATGCCCCAGGAGCAGTTGACCAGTCCAAAACAAACTCAATTTTATTTTTGTAGACATTTGTCTCATTTGGGGGGGGGGATTATTTTTTTTTTGTCTTATTGGTCTTTTGCTTGTTTTGACTTTGGTCTTGGTGTTTTTTCTTGTTTTGTTTTTAATTAAATTTATTTATTTTATATATCAATCACAGTTTCCCCTCCCTCCTCACCTCCCATTCTCTTCTCCAACTTTCCATCAACCCCCACCCCAACCTACTCTTCCTCTCTTTCTGTTCAGAAAGGAGAAGGCTTCCCATGGGTATCAACAAAGCATGGCATATCAAGTTGTGGTAAGACTAAGAACCTTCCCTTGGGTGAGGAAATACAGTATGAAGAATAGGCTCCCAAAGCCAGCCAAAACTTTAAAGAGTCCTTGTTCCCACTGTTAGGAGACCCACAAGTAGATTAAACTACACAACTGGCACATATATTCAGAGGGCCTATGTCAATCTCATGCAGGCTCCCTGGTTTTTGGTTCAGTTTTGGGGAGCTCTTATGAGCCCAGGTTAGTTGATTCTGTGGGTTTTCTTGTGATGCCATTGTGTGTAGTTCTTGCTTTTTTTATTTGAGAGATAGATAGATAGATAGATAGATAGATAGATAGATAGATAGATATCCTAGTACTAACTGAAAGGTAACAAATTCAGAGACATATATGATCTATGAAAACACCAAAGTAAGAACAAAGACCCAGGAAAAATGAAAGAGCCCAGGAAGGTGATGTTACCTGATGTTCTAGCAGTTGAGCTCAAGGAGAAGAAAATCAATTAATTGCTGAAATTATCATCATAATAATCTCAAGGAAAGTGAATAAGGTTGTAAACAAAGACTTCTTTGGTTTTCTAGCTGCCCAGATCTGATTAATCACACAGAAACTATATTAACTACAACATTGTTTGGCCAATGACTCAGATATATTCCTAACTAGCTCTTACATCTTCAATGAACACATTTCTATTAATCTACGTATGGTCACAAGGTTATGGTTTACCAGTAATATTCTGGTTTCTTTCTCCTTTGGCAGCTAGATGGTGTCTCTTTGACTCCACCTTCTCTCCCCTCCTCCCCCTTCTGATTTCCCTTCTGGCTTTATTCTGCTAAGCCATTGGCTGAAACAGCTTTATTCATCAACCAATAAAAGCAACACATATACAGAACATCTCACATCATCTCTCCTTTTCTGTTTAATTAAAAATGAAAGTTTTAACTTTAACAGAGCAAAATTATATATACAAAACAGTTATCAAGTAAGAATTATAGTTACAATATTTAGTTCATTTACATTTGGAAAATTGAGGAAATACTCTATCATCTATCCTATCTGTGTGAGTCTAAAGTTTTATATCTAATTTATCTTTTATTATAACTAAGGAAAACTATAATTATAGTTTTCAACACTATCAAAGACACCAGAAAAATATGATATTACCTAAGTAAACAGGAAGTACACTGTAAACAATTTCCAAGTTCTAAAATTGCTACCTGGACAGTCACTCAAAGTTCTTTTATAATGTTGGGGCACCCATCTTTAGCCTATAGGCCCAAAATACTGGGTAAACTTTTTCAGTGAAGCAGGAAATTTAAAGATCTGTTTTTTCTTGTACTGGCAAAAATTGTCAGTATCTTTCTTCTGTGTCCTGCAGAATATCTGTCAGTTTCTTTTGTGAAGCAGGAACCCTGAAGGATCATCCTGTCTTTTGGAAAGAATAGCAGTTATTTTTCTGTGGGTCCTGCATGTCCAGTTCATACAGCATACCATCAAGCAGTCCAGGCAAGAGCAGTTTCTTGTTCAAATGGCTAGCCTTGTCACATTAAAGGCAAATTCCTTAATGAGTTTCTTCAATACCTATCAACCTCTCTGAAGTAGTTGGTGCTACCAGAGTAGACATATGTCATTGTCGAGAAAAGTCTAAGTTCTTAAAACCTTTTAAATGTCATATTCTATAAGTCTTTGAAGTGTTGAAGATAATCTATCTAACTGAAACATATCTCTGTATATCTAGAAAACCTAAATAACATGACTAAAAGTTTATTATAAATTATTATCAATTAATCTGTGTTTTTAATTATACATTACATTTTTAAATGAGCTGCATAAGCATAATAACTTAAACAAGAGTAGAAATAAATTTATGTGTGTATGTATAGTGTAACAAAATTGTCCTTAAAATTGTATCAATAGACAAAAATCCATACCAATGCAAAGTATTCATTTCTATGTCATATCACCCCATTTTTTTAGAAAGTGATTGACTGTGACTATTAACCATTTATACCCAACTCCTTTTAAATAAAAACAAACATTTACAAACAATCATTTTGGAAATTTGGTGTAGTTTTCTCCAAACTGTTTCCTGATATTTGTTGGACGAAGTATTTTTAGGGTTCATGGAGGCCTTTCAGGAGTTTTGATCTATCAAACCACATTAGCCTAGAAGGAATCCACAGGTTCCCATCCCCTGTGGAAACAAAAACAGAACCTCTTTTCCAAAATAACATATCCTTAGACTCAAATTTTGATGTCAAGATAGCTTTAAAATATATATGCAGGTTTATCTTAGTAGCCTCCCCCCAAAAAATATGTCTCTCTGACATCAAAAATTCAAATAAAATATAATAATATACATAATCCAGACTTTTTGTATATTTCCCACTTTTCATGGACCATTATGATTTTTATTTTATTTTATTTTAAAAAAACCTCAGTTTAATATCCTTAAATTATTTTTTAATCTATGAGACTGTCCATATTTTATCCTCTCTGTCTTAAGCACATGCACATTTATTAAACTTACTGAGGGCCATTTAAAGACTTTTTTGTCTGAATCTGTTTTTACTGACCAGTAGCATTTTTAAAATGCTAGGCAGGTGTGGCTAGGACTAAAACTACAGTTTTGACTGTGGCCTCTACCTGTCCATCATGGCAGAGATATGTTTACTGCCTCTGCAAGCCATGCTCACCACGCCAGCTCCAGGGACACAGTGGGTCTATGTTGCCATTCAGCAACTAATAGCATGCTACTCACAAACCCCGTATAGTGCTCCATGACAAGACCTCCTGAAAGACCCAGAGCCATTTGTGCCACCACCATGAACCAGGAAGCCATCTCTTAAAGAAGCTGTGCCTCTGCTCACCTCCAACAATCAGAGCCTATCTGAAAAAATGCAGCTACCGAGAAGCTGCAATTGACTCACATTTTTGTAGGTCGAGATGTGATTTTTTTAAGCTTTCTTAGGCTCTGTGTGGATGTACATTGCCAAATGTTGGGTGCCATTATGTAAACAGAGACTGTACTTTTGTTTCCCAGCTGCCCAGATCCAAATAATCACACAGAAACTGTATTCATTACAACAGTTTGGGCAGTGGCTCAGACATATTCCTACCTAGCTCTTACATCTTAAATTAACAAATTTCTCTTAATCTATGTATGGGCATGAGGCTGTAGCTTACCGGTAATGTTCTGGCATCTTCCTTCTTTGATAGCTACATGGCATCTCTTTGACTCCACCTATTCTCTCTCTATATCTCTGTTCAAATTTCCTACCTGGCTTTACTCTACTAAGCCACTGACCAAATTGCGTTTATTCATCAACCAATAAAAGCAACACAAATACAGTAGGACACCCCCACATCATAAAGTTGTAAGAATAAAAGCAATGGAATCTGAGCGAGAAATCCAGACAGTGATCAGACAGAACAGCCACAGAGAAATCTCCAGCCTGAAGGACTCAGTGAATGAAATGTGGACCACCAGCCCCCAAATCATGACACAGAGACTTATTAATTATGAATACTCAACCTTATCTTATGCTTGTTCTAGTAGAGCTTATAGCTTAATTTAACCTGTTTCTCTTCATCTACATTTTACCTCAGGGCTTTCTACCTTTCTTTTATTCTGTATGTCCTACTTTCCTGCTTCCTCTGTGTCTGGCTGGCTTCTAGCCGGCTGTGCCCCAGCTGGCTAACTTTCCCTGTCTCCTGCTCACCAGCCCCTCCTATCCGACCTCTGCCTTGTTATAGAGTGTTCAGTTCTTCATTAGACCAAACAGGAGCCTTAGGCAGGCAAGGTGAAACAGCAACACATCTTTACCTAGTTAAAGAAATTCAGCATAAACAAATGCAACACATCTTTATGTAGTTAAACAAATGTTATATTTCACAACAGAAAGCCATACCCCAGGCGAGTGCCTGACAGCCTTAGAGCAGTCAGGGGAAATAATTTCTTAACTTTAAGACAATTCTGTGGAAATTATAAAAACAATTGTAGAACAGAAACAAAAAGAGAGAAAAGAGTCAAATCTTGTTAATAAATAAAACTGCCAGCATTACAAAGATGAACACAAAAGAAGAAACAAGGGATAACCAGAAAAAAATGAACAGAAACGAGTCCTTACATACTAATAATAGCCTCAAATAAAAATTACTTTAAATGAACAGATTTAAAGACTTAGACTGACTAAAGGAATATAAAATCAACAAAGCCTAGCAACATGCTGCTTAGAAGGAGATGAGAGAGAAATGCAGTGAAAGTTACAGTCCGGAAAAAAAGAGATATTCCATGCAAATAGCACCAAAGGAACAGAAGGGGCCTATTTGCACTAGACAAAAACAGATGCTAGAACACATAACAAGAAACCCGTGATGTCACTCCACAAGGAGAGGGACGAATCCAACTGGAAGAAGTAACAGCTGTGAGTGTCTGTGTACCTCGTTTCTTAATTGGAAAGATGTTGTTAAAACTAGAGGGAAAGATCATTTAAAGGGAAAAGAAGACAAACCAAAGAGAAGGAAAATCAAAAGGATACAGAAAGGTGATTTCTTAAATGGAAGTGGAAACACAACATGGTAATACCCACCGAGACAGAAGAAGAAACACGTGGGGAAATCAAAGGTATAGGTGCCTTGCAACACGAGTTGAGTGAACAGAAAAGCAAGTTAGTAGAAGGAAAGACTGAACAAAGAAAAAAAAATGACAAACTGTTGTTTTAAACTTTATTAGGTAAAAGCATGTTGCAAATTAAAAAAGAAGCACATGCCAACATTAATCAGACTCTAAGTCTATACAAAACAGTGAAGCTGTATGCAGTTATAAACAATGTGAATGGAAGTTGTGAAGTTTCATATTAGATTTCATACTTTTATTATCTAATATATATATATAATAAACATCAGATTTAGTTATTTATTTTATGTGTATAGTGTTTGGCTTGCATGCGTCTCTGCACCAAATGCTGTCTGGTCCCTGGGGAGGTCGGAAGGTGGCGTTATGGACAGTTGTGATCCACCATGTGTATGGTGGAAATTGAACCCCAGTCTTCTGGATAAGCAGGTGTTCTTAACTACCGAGCTATCTCTTGAGCCCTACAGTGTATTTTCATGTGCTTCCCACCACCTAAAATCAGAAGTCGATGTCAGAATTAGCAAAGCAATGAGCTTTACGTCCTCTTTCCTAACTCACGTCCATTACCAGCAATCAGCCCTCACTTATCCCCTAATATTTGACCTTTCTCATTCTCCTTTTACATGGCCTACTGCACCCACATGTACATTTGTTTACCTATATACACATATGATTGACTAGATTTCATACATGAGTGAGAACATGCAGATGTTTTTCATTCTGAGATTGTGTGGCCCCAACTTAACATTACGTATTTAAATTTATCCATTTTCCTGCAAATTTTGTGACTTCATTTTTTAGAAGACTAGTATTCCATTCTCTGTATTCTGTACCATGAAGATACTTGCACTCTGCTCCCGCATTTATTCCAGATTTATTCACTACAGCAAAGAACTGAAATCAACTTAGCCCATCAGCAGATGAAAGGATGATGAAATATATATGAAATATATAAATAAAATAAATATTTTTTTAATTCAAAACTCAAGTAAGTAAAGAATTCAATTTTTTAAAGCTACATTTTATTTTTATTTATTTGCTTGGGTGTGTGTCTATGTGAGTGTATGTCACCTATGTGCAGGTTCCTGCAAAGGCCAGAAGTCATTAGATCCCTCGAGTTGGAGTTCCGGGTGACCACAAGCTACCCAAAGTAAGCTAGGGGACTGGCGGTGGTAGTGCAAGCCTTTAAGCCCCCGCCCTAGGGATACAGAGGCAGGCGGATCTCTGTGAGTTCAAGGTCAGCATGATCTACAGAGAGAGCTCCAGGAGAGGCTCCAAACCTACGGAGAAACCCTGTCTCAAGAAACAAACGAACAAACCCAAAAAACAAAGTGAGCTAGAAATGGAACCCAGGTCATCTGAAAGAATAGTTAATCACTGATCCATCTCTACGGCCATAGGAATCTGGCTTTTGGTTTTCGTTTTGAAAATTTAATCCAATTTGGTGAGCCTTTTAAGCTAGACTTAATTTAAAAAGAACAGGAAAGGCTTGCGTGAAACCTGGGATACAAAAGAGGCTTCGTCATGAACAGCTTTCGCACCACTAATTAGAACACTAGCGCGGAATAAAGGACGCCATCTCTCCAGCACCTGCAGGCACCCCTCACCTGCTGTCCTGTTGAAATGTGCTTAGGAAAACAGACTCTCCCACTGCTGTTTGCGGAGCAAAGAACTACAAACCAACACAGCCAGGAGCGGCCTTGAAGGTCACCTTGTAGAACCTGAGGTGTTAGGTAAGTTGATTCAGAATAGTGAGAGATCCTCGGGAGACCTTGATGTTGTCACAAATGCCAGTGCTTCCTGAAGGATTAACTGAGGGGGAGGGGAGAGTGGATCGAGAAAGAGTCATTCCTGCTGCGGTGTGTGTTGAGGAGGAGCAAGGTGTTTTGGTCCAGAACTGCTCATGGCCCCTAGCAGCTGGGGTAAGGCCAGGTAGCGGATGTTTCCCTCGAGAGTCTCCAGGGCAGAGTACACCGTGCCCACCTTGACTGCAGCCTTGTGACTTGATGACTTCTGAGTTTCAGAACTGTCAGGGAACAAAGCCTGACTTGCATTAAGCGGCTAAGCTTGTGGGTTAGATCAATATGTAAGAGCTAGCCAATAAGAGGCTAGAGCTAATGGGCCAAGCAGTATTTAAAAGAATACAGTTTCCATGTAATTATTTCGGGGCATAAGCTAGCCAGGCAGGCGGCCCCGTGCCAGGGATGCAGCTCCCTATCTCAACAGTGTCCCCTTCCAGTGGCTGAAGAACATTATGGATTCTTAAGAACTGGCGCAAAAGCAATGTGGTCCTAAAGGTTTGAGGGTTTGTGTGATAATAGTTAAATAAATAAATAAATAAAATGGTGCAGTCCTTTCCTCTGCATCCTGCATCATCTAATTTAAACCAATACTATTGTCTAAGAAAGTTTTCTTAAAGGTTTTGTTTTTTTAAAATGGGTCTTCTCACGTCAATCTACTAATTAGTTCTTTTTTTAATTTTATGTACTTGGCTGCTTTGCCTGCATGTATGTCTGTGGAGCATGCACATGTCCAGTGACCTCAGAGACCAGAAAAGGACACTGGATCCCCTAGAACTGAAGTAACAGATGGTTGTGAGCCACCACATGGGTCCTAGGAATCAAGCCTGGCTCTTCTAGAAGAGCAGCCAAGTTTTTTCATTGCTGAGCCATCTCTCCATGCCCTACTAATTAGTTTTCACCGGGTCATATGACTACTTCCAATAATCTTTGGGCCTTCTTCACTGTCAGGAAAAGAGAAATGAAGGAAAATGAGAATACTTGTGTCCACAGTCCAGTCTACTTCTGACGACAGTGGTCTCTTTTCACGAAGCTTAACTTCTTTTGTTCTAAGCTCAGCACGCCACATATGACTTTCTTCTGAAGCACTTTAAATAGCCCCTACCCAACACTATTTTTGGTATCCAGGACAATAGATTATTATATTGCAAAAGCAAAAATTCAGGGCAGAACTCCAAAAATGGGATATTGTATTTTAAAAATGAATTATCTCTTAATTGGCCCCAAGGTATTTTATAGGAGCAAAATAGTTCCTGGAGGGACCATAGTAAGTGTCCTGACAGCATTTGGAAGCCACAAGCTTGGGTTGCTTCTGTTTTGTTCATTCTTAGTCTGATCAGTTTCTTGTGTCTCTTGAACAATCTGCAGCTCATCCAATAACTGGGCAGGCTGGCAATATCAATGCAACACTCAGAAAACTGCGGCCCTGTCACTGCAAAACTCAGAATGAAAAAAAAAAGCTGTAAGCAGCACTGTCTACTGCTCTGTGGTGTAATGGGGACCATAGTCTTTGTGTCTCAACAGATGTGTAGGATCTCTGTGCATCTCACTATTCCATTTGTAAACAAGATACAGCACTGATGTCACTCTACAGAAACAGTGGCTTCAGTGGCTTCTTTATGCTATCTATATGGGTGAGTTGCATTTCTGTCAATACTGGATTTTTCTCAGGAACAAATTTAACTGGATTCAAGCCAGCCTGTTAATGGGAAACGTGTGAGCTACTATGGCATGATGGGAACTGGTTATGGGGGCACAAGTGACACAGTTATTAGGGGACTCATTGCAGGAATACTGTGCAGGAATATAAGGATAAATCATGAGGACAGTGAGTGGAGAAGCTCTGTGAGACAGGATGAAGCAGCTACAGCCCTGTTGTCTAGGGAGCTGCTTCCCGTGGCCTCCTCCAGTCAAAATAAGAAGGAACCACAGTCTGATTTCAAAATCACACATTTTATTACCTGCCGTTTATCTTTCCTCCAAAGTGGAATAGCCCTCCTTTGGGAGGAATGAGCTCTATGAGATTCAGTAAGTGCAAGGAACTCATGGGGTTCTCATAGCTGAAAAGTTCTGAGATGCACCATGCCCTTCCTCTGGGCTCTAGAAGCCCCGGACAGTTGCAGGGGAGAATGGACTCTGGTGGAGCCACCTACAGATTAGAAAGAGATATGTAGGAATGCAACTTTTGTAAGTTGCACGCTGGGGTAGGATTTCTGCCTTTGATTCACCCATTCTCCTGGAAGTAGCCCTGTAAACTCACTGATTGCCCAGCTAGATTTGGGCGGAGTCATTCCTTTGGTTTGCTCTTGGTGCACTGTTGAACTTGGACAAACATTTGTTCACAGCTCCCCAGGAAACCTTACACAGTGTTCCTGTCCAGAGAGACTTAGAAAGCAATTTCCCAGTGTCCAAAGAAAGGAAGGACGATGGGAACAAATCCCATGGAGAGCAGATGAGACACACTCACCACAGTATGAGTCCATTTCCATTTCCTTTAGAGTCCATTTATCAACAATCATTGGCACAATCAGATGGAGGCAAGCACCATGGGTGTAAAAATCTAATAAAAAAATTCAGCAGTACATGCTTATAAGAGGGCCTCAGATAAAACAGCTTCATTAGCCAAACAGAAATATATAACAATGGGCAAGATTACTGTCTAGAAAATAGCAGGGCTGAGGGTTCAACAGCCAGTGTAAACACTGCCAGTGAGGCCTGCCACAGTCCCAAAGTATCTCACTAAATCCTGAGTTGCTCTGTGTCTTGGAGAACAGGAATTGAGAGGAACTCAACTGCTAATGTTACATTCACTCAGGGAGAGGTACTCACTTCAACTTTTAACACAGTCAGTCATGTAGGGAGCTATGACGTTCACCTAAGAAAGGACAAAGCACAGCCTGAAGAGGTGATCTTCAATTTGGCACCTGTTTGTCTGTTCGTTCATTTGTTTTCAATAGTATGATGTAAGAGTTGCAAATGGGGGGGGGTGGCCTTCTGTGATGGTTTGAATAAGAATGGCCCCCATAAGCCCATATGTTTGGACGCTTGATCATCAGGGAGTGGCACTTCATAAGAGGGATTAGGAGGTGTGGCCTTGTTGCAGTAGGTGTGTCCTTGTTCCAATAAGTATGCCACTGGGGGTTGGCATTGAGATTTCAAAAACCCAGGCCAGTACAGTGGCTCTCTCTTCCTGCTGCCTGAAGATTCAGATGTAGAACCCCAAGTACTTCTCAACCATGTCTGCCTGAATGCCACTATGATCCCCACCACAATGAGGACAATGGACACAACCTCTGAACCTAGAAGCAGTCCCCAGTTAAAAGTTCTTTAGAAGAGTTGCCATGGTCATGGTGTCTGTTCACAGCAATAGCACACTGACTAAGTTCTCTTGTTCTGGAATCTCTTAAATGTGAAGGGTGTGTTTTATGTGCTAATGAAATTTTAAGGCCAGTTGTTCCCAGATGACCACAGGATGGGAACTAATTGCCAGGAACCAAGCTTGGGTCTGAGAGTTGGAGATTTTAGCTATACCTAATTTCTGCAGAAAGCCAAGATGCTAGAGGTCAATTTGATCACACAATCAATGACTTAATCTACCATGCATATATAAGGAAGTCTCTGTAAACTCTAAAGCTCGAGGTTCACAGATCTCCTGAGCCAGGCAAGCAGTTTGCCTGGAAGAGGAACAACGAACCCAGATCCTGACCTTG
Source organism: Alexandromys fortis (assembly GCF_014885135.2). Taxonomy (NCBI): domain Eukaryota; kingdom Metazoa; phylum Chordata; class Mammalia; order Rodentia; family Cricetidae; genus Alexandromys; species Alexandromys fortis. The sequence goes on from NW_026067911.1 coordinate 2,610,636, forward strand.
TACTATTGGGAATATCTCTTCCACCTGACTGCTTCTGAGTTGCCTTCCTTCATAATAAAGCTGTAATCCAGTGAGTAAACCTTTTCCCCAGTTCCCTGAGCCACTATATCAAATTAACTCAATAAAAGAGCAATAAGAACTACCAGTTCATTTCTGCTTGATCATGTAGACTTGTGATTGACATCTGGAGCAGAGACAATTTTGTGAGGTTGAGCTCTTAGCCTACGGGTTCTGGCACTGTTCCAGAGAGGTAGTGATGGAACTCAGAGTATTCATCTATCCATCAGGGAACAGAATTACATTATTCCGAGAAAAATCCTACACAATAATGGGCAGAGAGCTGAGTCTACCTATAAAGAAGACATTATTTATTTGTTTGTTCCTCATGGACAGGCAAAGGAATGTAACAGAGAAAGATATGTCAAAGCCAAGACAAAAAAGAAAAACAACACCACCAACAAAAACCTATTGGCCCGGAAACCAAAACACTTCCATTGAAATGGAAGTTCCTGACCTTCCAGTCATTATGTTTGACTTCTTGTCCGAGCTTCAACAACAATTTACTCCCCTATTTCATCAGGAGACTGCTCAGACAAGCCAGAGCAGTAGACATTATATCTTTCTTGTCTATTTTTCGTATATGGAATGGAGGGTACTGATGCTCCAGGTCAAGGCAGAGCTCCACACGGTTCTTCTTCCTCATGCCAAGGATAGCTTTCTCAGTGTTTGGTCCAAGGGTTTCCTGCAAGCCAAGGGAGTTTCTCTTTCTCCTGTCTTATCACTAGGGCTGGTGACCTGGGCTGAGCCATAGTGTGTGGGAAAAAGAGGTCTTAACTCCTTGAAGGCCATGGAATGAAAGGACCCACCACCCTCTGCTGTAGCCAAATTCAGTGCCATACAAGAAATAAGCATGGAATCACAGTTTATGGGGGGTAATGCCAGCTCCAGTTTTCAAAATGGAAGAATAGTCATGGACTGTTTAAGTTGCAGGAGATAATCTGATCCTCTGTGTAGCTCTGTCATTTCTGCTTGTACATGTTCTTGTTTTCAATATTTGACAGTTTTTTTTCACATGGCAGGTGGGAACCATACCCAACAACACTGGAGGTGGAGACACAGAAAGATATATCAAGAAGTTTTCTATTCAGTTCGTGAGTGAGCTTGACCATAGCCTTTGCTATGTTATAAAAGATGCAAGAATGATGGTCTGAGTATCCTCAGAGTCATTATGTGACCATGTCCATAAAGGGACACTCTAGATTTCAATCTTAGCATGAGTTGTGGTCATGAGTTCTTTCATGTTTATAAAGTCAGCCCAGATAACTTTGTCCAAGTGACTCAAGTCCTTGCTGGTGCTGGAGGCATTGCTGATGGCTGATGCAGTAGCTTTCCCATGAAATAGCCATCACACACATGGAAGCTCCAGCAGGAGGTCAGAGATGATGGTCTTATTGACTTCACCCTTCTTGTAACCCCAGCCTGCACTATTGTAAACCTTTGCCTCACAGCATCTTTAGGACAGGGTCACCCCATCGTGGATCTCATTCCTGAGAGGTGGAGAGGAAATTTTCATTGATGACAAAGTTTTATTATTAGCTTGACCGTCATTGAACTTGCCACCAGTGCAATCAGACCTGGATGTAGACTAGGTAGTTGATGTCAATGAAGGCCACATTAATGACAACAACATCCATTTTTTCCTTCCAGATTAAAGGCAGATTTGGTGACCAGGTACTCCAGTATAGCCAATTGTATCTGCTCTGAACTTTATTGCCATGCCTCAAGGACTCAGCTGCCTCTGTGTAAGGAAAATACAGCTTCATGCAGAATAAAGAGGATCCAGAGGCTATTGCTTTTTAATTCCCATTAGGTATTGCAGTCTTTGCAGACAATACTTCTAATTCTTAAAACAGTCCTATTAAGTAATATTTATTTTATTTTCAAATAGAAATACATAAGCTACATGAGAGAGAAGTGTATGAGCTAGAAATAAATGAGATTAACTGTTTTTTTTTCAGTGACATAGACTTGGATAACAGTAAGTTGAGATGTAATGTTCCTTAGATTCTTTCTTTCTTTCCTTATTTATTTACTCTTTTCATTCATTCCAGGCACACACTGCTTCTTAACAACAGTTTACCAACTGAGATGGTGCTTTGCTGTTGGAGGCGAGGGAAGAAGTAGGTTGCAGCAGTGAGGTGCTTTGATTGCTGCCCTTTAATTGATTATCAAGACGGTGCCGAGCTTCTGAAAGTGCACGCGGAGTTTCATCAAATTGTCAGATGACGCTATCTATAGAAATGAAACTATTACGTAACCGTGAGTGTTTTGTTGCCCTGTACCCAGCCTAGAGTGCCAGTTCAAACATTTTCCTTGCACTTTGCTCACCACGTGGTAAATGTGATTGAATGTGAAGAGTTGGATCTGGATTAGTTAGTGGGGTCCCTGCTGCTGACAGGACAGAGGAGCCTGATTGAGCTGGGTCGCACCAGTGAGGGACTGAGCAACTGCATCTTTTCCTTCTGTTTCCTTTTGTTTTATGTTCAGACTGCATGAAAGAGGAGGTATTGGTTTGTTATGCTGTTGTTTTTACCATAACACTTAGTAATCTCTCTTTTCATTAAAGAAAAGGAAGAGTCGGGCTCCAATCTTCCACTGGGAAATTTTAGCTAAGAATCTTTTTAATAAGATAGCTCTGTTTATCTTCACAGTTCTCTTCTATTTATGGAAAGTGATTCTCATTTTTTTCTCCTTATGGTAATGACTTCCATTTCTCTATTATAAAACTTTTATTTGAGTTTGCTTGAGTGAAGCCAAAGTGGGTCAATTTGAAGAAGACATTAAACAATAGACAGCATAACGGTGTGGCAGGACAGGAAATCAAGGGCCTTGTAGACCACGGGAGCTCCTCAGACTGACCTGTCCTGGTTCTCCTGATGACCTGGAGTCCACAGAGAACTGCAGCGGAGAGCAGACTAGACAAGTGCAAACACCCTCTCTAGTCATCTTCACATCTGCCCTCCCCAAGTTCTGAAGATCTTTTTCTCTTGCCCATTTCTTTGTTCCCTAAAATTTTCTTTATATCAGTAACCTATTTCTTTTGCTGAAGTTGGGAAGATACCCATTTCTGTGGTTCCCAGCTCACAATTCGGGCTGATGAACTTTTGTGTCTGTCAAAGGGCTGTTCCATCATGTGTGGTGCATGCGGGTCTGAGTCCAGCTGGAACCCCTGTGTTCATAGCTGAAGACATCTTTGTTGATGAGTGGTATCAAAGTGTATACAGTGATTCTGAATATGGGGAAGCTCTAAATATTCCTTCATTTTTATTTTAAGGGACGTTACCCATGTCAGTAACCAGAAATAAATACCAAGTACACAAAAGCAGCTATTTCAGTTACAATGTATTAAGTATCAACTATTTATCAGTCACCATGCCCAGCACTGAAGACACAGAATATGTTTCACATCTCAACAGTTATCATTCACTGCATACATGCAATTTATAATGTCACTCAGTTCTAGCAACAAGCCTAGAAGGTAGAAGACCAACTACATGGAAGACAAACTACAGATAAAGGAACTTGGGTCCACAGAGTTTAGAGTGGTCATCCAATGTACCGAACTCATGAGTGTCAGGATTAGTGTTTTATGTGCTCAACATTAGTTCTCAGGCACTTGTGTTCATTGGTTTTTCTCTCAGAATCTAGTATAATACAATTCAGCAAGACCTACAAGGTATTAATGCGCATGAACTAACAGTCTGTCTGAAAAGGTGTTTGAGGAAAGATAAATGGGAGCATGTAAAACAATAATCAGGGAGAGACAAGCCAGGGGCAGGGGACTGTTCTGGCTAAAGGAAAGAGTTGTGCTGGTAGGAGAGAAAGAGAAGAAGAAAAGCTGGCTGGTGCTGGGATGTGCAGGTATTTTATGGGGAGGTTTGGGGTTTATCCTAGCATCAAGATGCTCACTGAAATCTCTTGAACAGTCAAAATGTGTAAATAATTGTGTTTTTTAAAAAAATCCATATGACAAGAATGTTCAGACTGAGTCCCTGTGGAAGACGAATGAGGAGACTGGGGCTGTGGATGTGAAGTCACTTCAGGGTGATACAGGCTTGAACTGAGGAAGCACCATCCAATCAGAGACAGGACTTATGTGTCTCAAAAAACACCTATAGACTACATGCCTTGGGTGCCTCCCATGCAGTTCCAGGTCTCCTCTTTAGAAAGGGGCTCGAGGCCGGGCGGTGGTGGCACACGCCTTTAATCCCAGCACTCGGGAGGCAGAGGCAGGCGGATCTCTGTGGAGTTTGAGGCCAGCCTGGTCTAGAAGAGCTAGTTCCAGGACAGGAACCAAAAGCTACGGAGAAACCCTGTCTCGGAAAAAAAAAAAAAAAAAAAAAAAAAAGAAAGAAAAGAAAAAAAAAGAAAGGGGCTCAAGGTCATGAATTGGGGAAAAAATATTAGAGCTGACCTTACTGAATAGGGACACCGAAAGACACAAGCTAACGGTGTCTGAAGACGATGTGTTTCAGGAGAGAGCTAGGCATCTGTGTGAATCACATGAAATGTAGACCTTTGGGGATGTGGGCGGAGGAGCTGAGAGAAGCCCCCCCGCAACAAATAAGGCCATAGTAGGTAGGCGGGGCATGGAGAAGAATGTAGATATGGTAAACAGGGATGGCCTTGTGATGTTTTGAAGACCTTGCCAATACCAGCTCTATGGTGAAAAGATTTCAGAGCTGTGGTGTTGTCAACAGTAGGCTTGCTTCATCCTGTCCACTAGGGAAGTATTGTGTGGCCCACAAATGGCCACCTGTCTGTCACACCCCTGCCATGCAACAGTCTGCAGCCAGGTACAGTTTCTGTTTGGCCTTATTATTTGACTGTCCATTTATAAAGCATAATTAGCTAGTGAGCCATAAACAAGGTAGACTTACACTTTCTAGCAAATTCTGTAATGTGACTGATTACCCTCGGCACAAAACTGCAGTTGCATGAGCTTCTTAAGTAAAAACCGCAAAGTGATCTTCTCATCTGTCTGTGTCTCATGGTAATCAAAGGCATCGGCAGCGCATAGAATTAGCACATCAGGATTTGTTCAGCGGTTTGGACAGACTCCATCTTCAGTTTGACAGATGGAGCTGGTTTTGATTTCTTCATATTGCTTGGATTTTTGCAGCTACACAGTCCCTAGCAAGGGCCCATTGGGAGACTAAGACCCGGACCCAGGGTAATTGACCGCAGGCAGCACCTGCTAGCTTGCAGCCTTATTAATCACAAGACATGAGCTGAGCTGAGCCTCTTCTGCACGCCATTAGAGGGGATCAGTCTGCCCTGCTATCCCTTCCACACTGGAGAGAGCTCTTACAAAGGGCGCCCGAGGACACCTGGCATGCTCTGTGGAAGGAAGAAAGGATGACTTAGCTTTTTTGGTGTGGCCTTTCTCTGGGCACCTGCTGTGTACTCAGCTGTTGTTGTTACTACAAGAATTAGCAATGAGTCATCAGTTTTACCTGCACATTCTAGCTCTAGCTATGACTTCACAGAGTAACAAGAATGACAAGGACAGTAGCTGGAGCTGCTGGGTGTCATGTCCGAGGCATGGTTCTCAAGTGTGGTCTTTCTTCTACAGGTATAGAAACAGGGTTCCACAGAACTAAAGTCTTACCTGAGTTCACATACTTACTAATAGAGTCAAAATGTAATTCTCTGCTCAGAATACTCTGTATAAATAGCTATGTCTCATGGTAGACAGAAAATGATTTATTTCATTTTCACACTCATGGAATGTCTATAAGAAAGATGGAACAGAAAATTAATAAATCCATTATTCATCTTGAGGTAGAAGTAAAAACCATACCCAAACCAGCTGAGTGATAAGTTTCAAAATGTGTCTATAAATTAATTTCATGGTATCTATCTATGGAAGGATATGTCTCGGGGGTATTTCAAAATAATAATGGGATGAGATTAAGTACAGATGGTCATGTATTGATAATTTTTGAGACAAGGCAATGGATACACTAGTGTGGTAATATTTGCTGTAATATTTTCCCACAATAAAATTTAAAAATGAGACTGTTAAAAATCCAGCGACCTCACTGTGGAGAAATGAGCTATGAAGTAAAGTGGGGGGCATTTCAGTGCAGCAGTATAGCATGGTTTAGGGTGGGTGTCTTTCTGCTTGAGAGCTGTGGGGATGAGCTAACTAGACAGGGACAGTGCAGTCATGATGCGTGGTGTGTCTTCCGTTTGAGAACTATGGGAACTAGGTCTTAACTAGACAGTGTTAGCTTCCTACATTGCTCTGACAAAATGCCACAGACCAGACAACTTCAACAACAGAAATGTATCCTCTCAGCTTTAGAAGCCGAGCTCAAGATCAGATGTTAATAGGTTTGATTTCTCCTGTTTTGTATATAGGGTCTCCTCCTTACTTTGTCCCTTAATTTGTCCCTTACTTTGTGCTATATCTTTATCTCAATCTCCTTTAGGGACAGGCTACAGTCACACTAAATTAGGGCCTATTCACATGACCTAATTTTATCTTAGTCACTACTTTCAAATATAGTTGTATTTCTATACATAGAGTTAGGGTGCACTAATCAATATATGAGTTTAGTTGAACAAAATTTAACCCATTAAAGGGACCCTATAGGAAGAAGGAGTTGGAATGGGATTGGAAGGTGCAGTTTAAATGTGGTAACAAAGTCTAAATCTACAACTTTCTGATGAAGTCTACTTATTCTGAGATAGACAATGCCACTAGAAGAAAATGTTGAAGAGAGCTGGAGTGTGAAGTCAAGACTAGCGAAGATACACACTAGAAGCTATAGTGTGGAGAAAGCTAGATTGTTGTGAAACACCCAAGGCCTGATTGACATGAGGCAGGAGCAAGAAATAGTTTTCCAGCATCACTAACCAGCGAAGATGAGGGGGAGTTTATTCTGGATCAGGTTTTGTTGGGGTGTGATTAGAGTGAGGAGGCACAAGAAAAACATTGGAGGGCTGGACAGTGGCTCTCGAATCAGGTAGGGAGTGAAGGGAGGTAGGGAGTGAGGAAATGGAGGAAGAGGGTCTGCCACTGAATCTGAGGTTAAGAAAATATGGGTGACATTGTTCTCCATGTGCTATTGGGCAATAAACTCAAAGAACCTAATGCTGTTTCTATAGCAGAACTATACATGCTTCCCCTATTCTAACTCATGGCTGTGCTTCTCCATGGCTGTGCTGCTCAATGGCTGTGCTGCTCCACGCCTGTTCTAGTCCATGGCTGCTCTATCCCATGGCTTTTCTATTCCATGGCTGTTCTAGTCCATGGTTGTCCTATTCCATGGGTGTTCTAGTCCATGACTGTTCTAGTCCATGGCTGCTCTGCTCCATAACTGTTCTAGTCCATGGCTGTTCTCTTCCATGGCTGTTCTCTTCCATGGCTGTTCTAGTCCATGGCTGTCCTATTTCATGGGTGTTCTATTCCATGGCTGTTTTCTTTCATGGCTGTCCTATTCCATGGGTGTTCTATTCCATGGCTGTTCTCTTCCATGACTGTCCTAGTCCATGGCTGTTCTAGTCCATGGCTGTTCTAGTCCATGGTTGTTCTAGTCCATGGTTGTTCTAGTCCATGACTGTTCTACTTCATGCCTTTTTCACTCTATGCTCATCCAGAGGCTGTAAGGTCACCATTCCAAGCAACCTCTAAACAGGAAAATTCAGATCCTTTGTTGCCTTATTGAACATATTGTGACTCTAGACCCCATCTCCTTCTTTATATCATTTATATAATTTATAAATGACAATAGCTTCTGAGCTGCTCTAAAGGACTTCTTTTCAATCTCTAACTTGAGACAAAGGAGTTTGATCCTAAGATCCCTTGCTAATACTAAGCCATGCTACAATCCTAAATGTCAATTGCTAACCGAAACTCATCAAAGAGTCTACTTTAATAATGTTAGACTTCAATAATATCAACATTTCAGTTACTCCTCATCTAAAGCTTCTGACTCATCCCTGCATTATAAACACATGTCAAACGTATTATGACCAACTGTGTCAAATGACACTTTCCAATCAGCAAGCCTTAACTGAAAAAGACTTCAGGAGTATGCCCACTCCCAACTGCATTGTTTGGTAAAATATTTATGATCCCAGAATCCTACCATGTGTGAGAATATGACATGGCATTTGGTGACCCAAATTCCAGGTATGTCTTCTGCAAGATAGAATTTATCATTTGAAACCCATCTTTGAGACACACATCACAAGGCAGATGCATTGAATTTCTGAGCCGGGTCAGGGCCTCTCCACCCAGTATTCTCAGTACTTGCCGTGACGTGGTAAGGCGAGCTGCTCAGCAGAAATCAGAGCCATCCGTCTAGACTCCAGATAGGTCCAGATCGTTCTTGAAGCTCTTCGCCTTGCCCTGCCCTGCCACATCATGCCATGTCCCACCACCCCCTGTCCCACCACACCCCACCTTCAAGCTTCTTTGGGAATGTCTTTCCCCTTCTCTCACACCTGCCCTTTGGGCTTCCCTGTGTTGGTTTCATCTCCTTCAAAGTCGCCCACTTTCTTTAAACCTGTTCTTTTTTTTGTGGCTATAAATGCTGAAAAGGGCTAGAGAAGGCATGTATTCAAAGTCGTCTGCATGAACAGTAAATGGACTCTGGGAGTTAAAACAGTACATCGGATTGGGAGAGAATGGTTATATATTGAGTTGAAGGGGAAGAAGCAGGCAAGATTTTTAACAAAACACCAAATTCACATATGAAAGTCTCAAATAACAAATTTAAAAGTAAATAAAGCTCTCTGCATGGCTTCTGCTGCCCCCTTTCATAAAATGGCTTGGAGACGATACCCTACATGTTTATTTTACTAAACTCCAGAAGTTCTTCTACTGGTTGTTTATCCAACTTTGCTGAATACTGATTCTTCTTTCCGTTTTGTTTATTTCACTGTAATGATGAAGCAAAACATTACGTTTGGTATGATTATAATTTAAAATATTTTAGAAAGAGTAATACACTAACTGTTGCAGCTTCATAGAAGAAAAGTAGATGCCATTAGATTCCTGGCTGATAAATGCCCAGATTCTACTGAGAGACAACAGTGTTGCCAGATGCGAACTAAAAATGCAAACTCTCAGACCCTACCCCAGACTTCCTGAGCCAAATTACAGGTCACTCGTGTGTGTGTGTGTGTGTGTGTGTGTGTGTGTGTGTGTGTGTGTGTGTGTGTGAAGTCTGGGAATAAGTGTTTTAGCACACCCATGTTTAGTATGCCACACACAGATGTGTATGCAATCATTCCAGCAGTATCTTTTGAAATGTAGAAAGAGGAAGTCTCAGACAGAATGATGTCACCGCTTACTGGGCTTGCGACTTTGAGCAAGTTATATAACCCTCTCTAAGTCTGGGAATATTCAACTACAAAGAAGAGGTTAGGTCACAATTCCTCAAAGTGGTATCAAAAGAAATGGGCATAGGAAGGGGAAGTGTGTGTTGAAGGGGTCAGCCAGAATGAAGGGGTGGAATGACGGACAGCACGCCACCTGCTGATGGAAGTGTGGACTTGCTAGAGTTGATGTTCAGGAAACTTGAATTAAGACTTTTTTGTTTATTGTCTTTTTGCCGTTAAATTCCTAACATCTGGGGGACCAGTGGTGCACTGCAGGTAAAGAGCACCTGAAGAAACAGAGGTGACATGAGGACAGACAGGGGTTTAATAAAATCGTTCTTATGAGAAAACAGACCTAGAAAAATAAACCTATATAACATCTCTGGATGTGACTCTTATGTCAAATAAATAGACATTTTCTTCTATTCTAAGTCCATAATTTTTAAATATCCAGTTTGCTACATTCTAATGATTGTTTAAAAATTAATAGAGGATATTATCTTTTTGAGACAGAATAATGGTTTAATCAAAATGTTCCTGATTTCTTTGATTTATTGATATAATTTCAAAAGTGAAGGAGTGAAGGCAGGATTCATCTATTCTAACACTGATTAGATAGAACAAAATGTAAGAGTTAGTATATTAGAGAGGTTGGTTGAGCAGGTTCCCAGGCAGAGGGGTTTCCTTTAGTAATTTCTTTATCTAAAAGTGGGCATTGCCAGTGTATGTGGATAACGGTATTGCAGAAGTGTCTTGGGGGGACTAAAATACAATAATGTGCTATATTTTTCATGACAGCATTGCTTTGTTCTACCTGAAAATCACTACTGGGTATGTGATTCTTTTCTTTTTTTTTCTTTTTCTTTTTTTTTTTTTCTGTCTCACAAAATGAAGCTAGACGTAGCTGAGTGGCCCTTGACAATCCTGTACAAAGACAGAACCAAACCTCAAAACATGACTGCGAAACACCGGAGGCACATGCAAAAGAAAAACAACTTCTTATGACTTAAAGCAGTCTGAGATTTTGAAAAGATTCTTTCTAATTTTAGCAACTCATCATGTCTTCTTTACTCTCTGGGAAAAACAAAACCTAGAACATAAAAGTGACTCAAATAAAAATGTTCTACCAAAAGCCAGAAAAATCAAGGCAAGATTTAGAGCCCATATTTCAAAGAAAGTAAGGGGATCACAGGAATCTGAAACAATGCATAATTCATGACAAAGCCTGGCATATTTGAAATGTCCTTGAATTTTAATTGGGTGCCCAGATAGAAGCTTCTATAAATTCTGCTCCGTAATGGAGCTACGAAGAATTTTTATATTCATATAATAATTTAGATTGCCTCTGCAAAACAGAAGCATGAATTGAGAATTTCTTAATGAAAAGTGGGTGCTTCTGTTTGAAATAGGACCAGGAAAGTCACTAGTCCCTTCCCAGCACGGCTTGTGACTCTCATGAGCTCCTGTGTGAGTTTTGTTTGTTTGATTTTGGGTTTTAGGGGGAGGGGCATTTGGTCTGCCTGCATGCCTAGCAGGCCAGAAGAGGGCATCAGATTGCCTCGAACTGGAGTTACAGAAACTGTGCACGGCCATGTGGATGCTGGGAATTGAACCCAAGTCCTTGAAGAGCAAAGTGCTTTCAAGCACTGAACCATCTCATCAGCTCTTCACATGTTTGTGTTCTTCTTGTTTGTTTGTTTTTTTCAGTCACTGAGCCAAAAGCAAAAAAATTGCGTCTCAGTGAAACCCACAAAACTGGACATGGGAACTTAGAGCTGGCTTACCCAACACCATCTCTTAGGATTCGGTGATGTCAACAATTTAAACGCACCTGTCATTTTACCTTGACAATATGTGAATATACAGTCATCTCTCAGAAGGTTACTTCAGTGTTCAAACTATTCTGCTTCATTAAGAATTTTGGATGGAGCTTTGTAAGTTATGGGAGCAACAGAGTGCAGCCAGAAAGCCCAAGCACCAAAGAGGACTCTGCTCTGAGGAAGGACAGGTCTGGAAGCCTACTGTCAGTTAGGAAGGACAGATTTGGAGGCATGCACTGACAGTCAGTGAGGAAGGACAGATCTGGAGGCACGCATTATCAGTGATTGGACTGTTTGTCTTTTGAGGATTATGCAATGTCAAAATTTTATTTTCATTTGAGTAGCATATGGCTTAAATGAAAATGATTGACAGAAATCAAAGATAAATAATTACACGAGCTTAAAATTATACTGCCTCGGACAGAACATGTGCTAATAATATTGGTAGAAGTTATTATTTTCTTTTATGCCAATAAAGACAACTCGTATTAGAGTTCTTCTGTTTACTCATTTTAAGTCAAGGTGAACAAAAGTCCCTCTAAAATATAATCTCAATAGAAATTCTGAGTAAAATATGTTCCTGATCCAGAAGGCTCAAAATCTGAAATCAAGATGTTGGTCAGGCTCCATTCTTTCCACAGACTCAGGTGGAGACCCATCTTCAACCCTTCTTTCTTCCCACAGTTGCTGGCAAGTCTCTGGGTTCTATGCTGGATTGCCTCATGCATTTGAGCTATCTCTCCTATCTGTCTTCACCCAGCTTACTGCTTCTTGTCTTCCGTTCCAAATTTCCCTTTTCTTTATAAGGCACCAGTCACTGGATCGAGGTCCTCCACCCTGTGCTGTGGCCTTACCTTACTTTGATCATATCATCTACAAATGCGCTTTACAAATAAGGTCACATTTTGAGGTTCCCGGAGTCAGGACGTCAACACATCTTTCTGTGGATCACATTTCACCCATTACAGTGGCTGGGAATGGTCAGCCATTTCTTGCCATGTATGCAAGTAGATAGCCATTCTCCATGCTGTAGTGGTACAGCATCAATGAGAGTCACATCTTAGCCTCTTTGGGGAATATTCTGTGCTGTCTTGACTCACAGCTGGAAGCCATGACATTTCACGTTTTCCTACCCATCTTCCAACATTTTTGGATAACAGCCTTAAGCATGTCCTTTAGGTTTTGTCCCTTTATTCCTATTCTCATGAAGGTGGCTGCAGGGGTAGTAATGAGGCAGCACAGCAAACATGGTCTCCGGACCCCAAAGAGTAAAGAATTCTTCAGAGTGTGTATAGGACTGAATCACACTAAAGATCGCTGGCTCTGGGACAGTTACTCAAATGCTAGGAGAGAAGTACTTTATTTCTGTTCTCCTAATCCAGGATAGTGTCAGCTCACATAGACGTGAAAAAGGGAGAGGCATTATTCTCAGCAGATAATTTATTAGGAAGCTGTATTATGCTTCCACTAAAATATCAATCAAAACACTAATGTATGAAGTAAAACAACAAGGCAGTTGCTTGTTCTCATTCATCCCTCCCTACAGTTCATGATGAATGCACAAAAATGGGGGGTGGGCTGTGCAACACATCTGGATTTTAAAAGCACAAACACAATTGGTGTGAGAGATTCATTCACATTTCCTCATGTCCATAAAATATTACAGCTTTAAAAAGCAAATGCATTTATGTCCAAAGCTAATTATTATACTTAATTCCTACAAAGAAGTGTCTCTTCCTCTTCTCCCCTTAGTGAAAATTTGAAACATTATTTTCTCTGTTCTCACAATTCCTTCCTCATTTCTTTAGTTCTACTTTATGCCGTAGGTGGCCTCTGACCACACACACACACACACACACACACACACACACACAGGTCTGATTTCAGGTCCACAAGCACTCTGAGGGCAAAGGAAGAGTTTGATTTATCTTTGTATTCCTGGGATTTAATTTAGTGCTTAATTTTCATTTTTAAGTTAATTAATGACTGAGTGAACAATGGAGAAATGGTAAGAAGTCTCACTGGTAAAAGCCGTCGTTTGCCACACTGAATCAAGAATGGCTATGCCTCCTTTTCCTTATCATTTGCTCTTATTTTCTTTCTGCCCTCTCTCATTCAGTGTCTCCTTGGATTTATAGGGACAGGAAAACGGCCTTGTTTAGGGCTGAGTCTTAAACCAGTGCTTATCCCAATCTCTTGGGCATCCAAGAGTCTTTGCATTCACAGCCTTTCACTGCAGAGAAGCTTCTCTGATAACTGTTGAGTTGCATTTGTTTCTGGGCAGAAACAGATATGTAGCAGGCAGTTTTGTGCTGTCAGTTTAGCTAAATAATGCTATTACCCCCGAGCCATATGATCTCCCCAGCCATGGGCATTTGACTAGGTTTACAGAATCAGACATTGACTCCAACCTATGGAATAGGCCTAGAATCTAATCAAAGAGTAGTTGGTTAATCCCTATAATACTTGTTCCACTATTGCCTGAGTGGGCACATCTTTCCTGAAAGGTTGATATTATAGTATTTAGGGTTTCACGTCTGGATAAGACTACTAATGCCTTTCCCCCAAGACGCCTGTGAAGCACCTTTGGGCACTGTGGAAGCTATCCAGTATCTGGAAGCTTCCAGTTCAGTTCCAGTCTGATTTCTCAATATCTTGCCACTTAGATGCATCATGTCTTTAACTGTAGGGCTTTGTCATTTCATTCTGGTTGGCAGTCAAAGAAACAACAAGATCTTGTACTATCTTGAGGATGTTTTAGGTCTTCCCGGCCAACAGGTTTTGTGGAAGTAGCCCACACTTAGTACTGGGATTTTTTGCTTCTATGAGCAGGGTTATCTAGTCATGCAGATTATCTCTCTTTAAACATTTTAAAATTAATTTTCTTATTTTCTCAGATTGTGTTAAAGGCAGTATGTTTTTCTATGATTTCTTCATACACATTTTTTTTTTGGTTACCAATCCTCTCCCCACCTCCTTATCTCCCCAATACTCCCAACCCCTCCCTGCTTAAGGCTATCTGTCCCCTGTGATCTTCTACACACACACACACACACACACACACACACAAACTTTAAACTTCCTTTTACACTCCAACCTCAGTTCTCCCTTCCATCCCTCCTCCTGCCCCTCTGACCTCCCCGCCAGTGCACCTCCATCAACCCTTCCCAAAGGTTAAGGCCTCCCATAGAAAGTCAACAAAGCCTGGCCCATTAAGTTGAGGCAGGCCCCTCCGCTCTGCATTAGGGGTGAGTATAGCATCCCACCAGAGGGAAAAGGCTCCAACTAGCTAGCTCATGAACCTGTTGCCACTGCCAGGAGTCCCTCAGATAGATCAAGCTACACAATTGTCTCCATGTACAGAGGGCCTAGTTTGGTCCCATGGAGGCTCCATAGCTGTCAATCTAGAGTGCATGGGTTCCTATGAACTTGGTTCAGGTGTCCCTGTAGAGTTCCCTTCCATTATCTTAACCTCCCTTGCTCATATATTCCCTCCCCTTTCTCTCTCTTTGACTGGATTCCTGGAGCTTGGCCTGGTACTTGGTTGTGGATCTCTGCATCTGTTTCCATCAATGATTGGATGAAGAACCTATGATAACAGTTGGAGTATTCACCAACCTGCTTACAGGGCAAGGCCGGTTCAAGCACCCTCTCCACTATTGCTAGGAGTCTTAGCTGGGATCATCTTTGTGGATTCCTGGGAATTTCCCTAGCACCAGTTTTCTTGCTAACCCTATAATGGCTCTATCAAGATCTCTCTTTCATTGTTCTCCCCCTCCATCCTTCCCCAATTTGACCATCCCATTCCCTCACGTTCTCATCCCCCATCCTCTTCCCTTTACTTCTCCCCCCCCCACTTCCAGTTTTCCCAGGAGATCTCTTCTAATTCCCCTTCCCAGGGTGACCCCTGTGTCCCCTTTAGGGTCTTCCTTGTCACCTAGCTTCTCTGGAACTATGGTTTATAGTCTGGTTATCTTTTGTTTTACATCTAGTATCCACTTATGAGTGCATACATACTGTGTTTGTCTTTCTGAGTCTGGGTTACCTCACTCAGGATTTTTTTTCTAGTTCCACCCATTTGCTTACAAATTTCATGATGTCATTGCTTTTTACAGCTGAGTAATATTCCATTGTATAAATGTACCACATTTTCTTTATCTATCCTTTGATTGAGAGGCTTCTAGGTTGTTTCCAAATTCTGGCTATTACAAATAATGCTGCTATGAACATTGTTGAGCAGTGTCCTTATGGTATGATTGAGCATACTTTGGATACATTTCCAAGAGTTGATATTAATGGGTCTTGGGGTTGATTGATCCATGTGTGCACATGCACGCACATGTACACACACACATGCACACAAACATATGACTTTTTCATTATCCATATATCAGTTGATGAATCTATAGGTTTTTAGGTTGATTCCATCTCCTAGCTCTTATGAACATATCAGTAATGAACACAGATATGAAAGCATTCTCTCTCTCTCTCTCTCTCTCTCTCTCTCTCTCTCTCTCAAATTCTTGACCTTTACTGTTTATTTATTATTATTTCACACACAAGTATATAAATACAGAGTCCTGCTGAGTCCCTTTAGTGTTGCTCATATGTATATGTGTTTAGGGCTGATCTCTTGAGATTGGATAAAGTAGTGAAGATTCATCACTGGAGAAGACTGGTTCCCCTCCCTCAGTAGCCATCTGCTGCCTACAGCTCTCCGTCCAAGTATAGGACCATGTGATACTTACTACTCTACATTGACATGGCAGCTGGTGCTCTCTCTTGCTTAGGCAACTATATTGTTGAGATTTCATAGATGTAGATTCCTTGTCATACATGGAAAACACCATCTCCCAGGTGATGCCCTGGTCCTCTGGCTATAATAGTCTTTCCAGCCTCCCCCACCTCATGGTTCCCTGAGCCTTAGATGTAAGATTGTTGTGATAGGATGTTACTCTCTTTGGACTCTTTTGGGAGTCCTGTCACCTAGCTCCCAAATGAATCACACTTAGAATATTATTTTTATTTATAAATGTCCAGCTTTAGCTTGGCTTGTTTCTTGCCTGCTTTTCTTAATTTATATTATCCCATCTACCCTTGGGACTCTGTATTTTTCCCTTTCTCTTACATCTTTAAATCTTACTCTTACTCCATGGATTACTCTATAGCTGGGGACTGGCCCCTGATGTCCTCCTTTGTCTCAAGCTACTACTTCAAACCCCTTCTTCCAGTTTTCTCCTTCTATATATTCTCTCTGCTTTTCAGCACCACCTATCCTTTCTCCTGCCTTGCTATTGGCTAGTCAGATTCTTATTAGACCATCAGGTGTTTGAGATAGGCAAAGTATCACAGCTTCACAGAGTTAAACAAATGCAACATAAACAAAAGTAACACCTTAACATGATATTCCCAACATAGGAATTGGTTGTAGATGAACACTTTTTAAAGTATTTCCTATTTGTTTTTTGTTTTGTTTTGCTTTAAGAACTCTCTAATTCCATAGCCCATTTTTAATTATTTAGTTCTGTTTTTGCATAATCCCGACACTAATAGAACATCAGATGAATAGCTGTCAAAGACTCTCCATCTGTGGCTGCCTCTTCACTGAAATGACAATTTCCTTCACTGTGCAAAATCTTTCTAGTTTCATGAGACCCCGCCTGTCAACAGCAGATATTGCCTCCCATAGTCCTGTTCAGAAAGTTCTCTCTCTGCCTTTATGTTGAAGTTTACTCCTTAATTTTTCTAACTGTTCTCTATAGCAGGTCTCTTTTAGAACATATGCTTATTTTTTTAGTTTCTGTGTATGTGTGAATGATTGCATGTATATATGTGCACCCCGTGTGTGTCTTGACAGCCATGGAGGTCTGGAATTACAGACTATTGTGGGCCACCACATGGATACTGGGCGTTGAACCCACGTGCTCTGCAAAGGCTCTTAACCCTGAGCCATCTCTCCAGTCCTCAAGAGTAACAAGTCTTATATTGAGATCCTCGTTCCCTCTGAAGTTTCATTTTGTTGTGCAGGGTGAGATAGGAGAGTCCAGCTTCATTCTTCTGCATGTTGAAATCCACGTTTCCCAGGACCATTTGTTGAATATGAAGTCTTTTGTTTCCATTCTATATATTTTGGTATCTTTGGCAAAAACCAGGTAGCTTCCTGTCCCATTCCTGAATTTCTAGACACTTCCCAAAGTCATAGCTAGCAAACAAGTTTCCAAACCTCATTGACCACACTTGTGCACTGACTCCCAGTTAGTTTCATTGTGTACGAAGAGGCTAGATGTTCTGTTCAGGATTTAGAAGATGCTTCCTATGTGCATCCAGCACCAAGACTGTACTGACCTACAATGGAATCCAGCACAACCTTAGGAGTGATCAGTAGACACAGAATCTCAGAAGACGCTGTTCCCAACCAACAACAAAGCAAAGGCTGTGCTTGCAGCCTTTGCATTTCAAATGTTACAAGCATAGGTCTCATGCAAACACAGAGCCAACATGGCCAGGCATTCTTTTCAGTAGTGAGGTGACCATTAACATGGCACGTCCATCTCAGAGGAGAATCTGGGGGTATTTATGGGGTCCAATTACTCAAAAATAAGGTGAAAGCAATTTACTAAGAGATGCAAATTTGATTAACATTTGCTAAGACAGTAAAGTCACCTCCTGGTGCTAACTTTTTCAACTGTGCAAAAAATGACTTCTATTCTTACCAGAAATGAAATCTGCAAGGTTAATGTGAGCGTATAACCGGCGCTGGTACCGATGTGGACTAAATGTGTCGCCCTAAGTTTCCTTGGATGGATCTGTCACTTCTTAAGACAGTAAAAACTACGCTGCCCTACTTTTCTGCCAAGTTAAAAAAAATTTGGCTAATTATTTTGAACAAAAATAAGACAAAATAATGTCACTGTTAAGCAAGTGCAGCTTTGGGACAAATCTCCAGTCCAGAAAGCAGAGCTCCGGTGAGTCACGGAGGGAGGCCTATCTGCTCACCCTGCGGTCTGACGAGTGAGGCGGTGGCAGGTGCCACTACTATTTTGTTCTTATTTTACTCAGATAACTAAGTAGAATGGATAAAAATCCAGCCTCTTTCCTCACCTTCTGACCAATTGTCATGTCTCACTCAGTCTCAGGACCTGGTCTCTGTTTTACTTAGATTTGGGATATCCCGCGGAGTCATTTATGCAGTGACAGAGGGGCAAGAGAGAATCGATTACTCAAGCATCCGCTGATTTTGCTGTCTTTGGGCATCAACTGTAAAGCTCAGGCTGGGCTGGGCTGTGGGGTGCCAGGGAAGACAGTGCCAGGCAGGTACCAATGGCTGCTCTCTCCTACACAGCAAAGCCTGGGTACAGAAAGGCAGCACAGGGACATTCTTGTTTGCCTAGTCAAGAAAGAGACCTTGTGTTATGAAGGAGTGGTCTCACTACAAGGTGTGACAGTCTTGCTCCTTTCAGTCTCGTTGCTTGATGGATGAACTTGGGACTTCCAGTTGAAAGACTTAGCGGCAGGATTCCATTTCGTATACACAGCTTAAAACTATTTATGAGTTTGGAATGTTTTCTATCTTTTCCCACATTTTGACTGCACACACTCACAGGGCTCAACATGCCATTTCCACACAAGCATTGTGGGAATTTGAATGTAATTGACCCCCATAATCTCATAGGGAGTGGCACTCTTAGGAAGCGTGACTTTGTTGAAGTGGGTATGGCCTTATTGGAGGAAGTGTGTCACTGAAGGGGCAGGTGTTGAGGTTTCCTATACTCAGGATACTACTCAGCGTCTTAGTCAACTTCCTGTTGCCTGTGAAATGTAGGACTCTGAGCTACTTCTCCAGCACCATGTCTACCTGGATGCTGTCATGTTCTCTGCCATGATGACAATGGATGGAACCTCTAAATGTAAGTGAGCCACTCGAATTAAATGCTTTCATTGATAACAGTTGCTGTGGTCATGGAGTATCTTCATAACAATAAAAGCCCAAACTAAAACAAGAACACAATGAATATTGACCACAGTCTACAATGCTCTCCTTTTCCTTCCTTCCTTCCTTCCTTCCTTCCTTCCTTCCTTCCTTCCTTCCTTCCTTCCTTCCTCCCCCCTTCCTTCCTTCCTTCCTCCCTTTCTCTCTCCCTCCCTCTCTTTTTTTCATTCCTCCCTCCCTCTCTTCTTTTCTTTCTCTAGTTCATTTTTCCTTCCCTCCTTACTCTCATTCATTCATTTATTCTTTCATTCATTCTCTCTCCCGCCTCCTAATTTTTGTATAGCCCAGGCTTTCTTCAAACTCCCTATTCTTCGTGTCAACCTCCAAATGCTGAGTTGAGACCATGGGTGTGCTCTGCTGTGTTCATGCATCTTCTGAGGAGCATCTTTTCAAGATGTTTGTTCATTCAATATTAAGGTTACTTATATTTTTTATTGTGAGTTTTATTTTGAGTTTCTTAATTTGAATACTGGCCTCTTTCTGCAGTAATTGGTTGGTATGCTGTATAAACGAATATCTGCTTAATCCTCTGAGCTACTGTGTAATTTGATTCTGATTGATATTCTTTGTTGGGTTTTAATATGAGTGACTTGCCTACCACATTAGTGAGTACGGGATACTAAAACTAACCACAAATACTGTATTGGGGCTTATCTTTGCCTTTGTGATTATTATGTTTACTTTTTAAAATTGGGTGATATAAAATAAGACACATATGGTTTATATATATTATATTCTTTTCATCATTTGTGTGTGTGTCTGTGCATGTGTGTGCAGGGGTGTGTATGAGTGTGTACACTGGAGCAGAGTACCTGTTGTATTGAAGTTGTAGATCACGGCCTTTGCAGGCCACATAAGAGAAGGAGCACTCTAGAAGCTCAGGCAGAGTATATGGGCTTCTCACTGTGTGGTTACTCCTACAGTGGGAGTAGAACCACTGTTAAGTTATGAGAATCCCTCTGGCACTATTGATCCTGGCTCTGATACTGCCAAGATCTCTGGCACCTATATCCTCAGATGAGACAGAGGCTTGGAATGGTTTATTCTGGCCAGATGTGGTCAGACCTAAGTGCTTCACACGGAAAGGTGGTGTCAGCAACTCCAGCATCCCCAACGCCTGTAGTGCTAACACCTAGCTTTAACAGCTGTTCATGGCCATACATGGTGCAGGTGCAGCCAACAGTGGGAATCACATAGGAATGACATCATCAGGAACACATCATTTTCAACACACACAGTAATACCAGAGGCTAACCCGCAATTTTTACTGCTTGCTCATTTCCCAACTTCTGAAAGGATAAAGAGAACCCATCTTGGGTCTCAGACTTGAGATTTTTTCCTTTATCCCACTCTAATTGCTGCTTCTCTTTTAGTAGAAGGACCTCTCTTGATTTCACCTTGTCTTGGAACAATGTCTACTTGGAGAAGTGGTCATTCCTCACCCACCTATTGCGGAAAACACACCCCATAGATCTTCCCTGAATGGGGCCCATTCTTATTTGGGTCTTTCTAGCTGCCGTCCTTGGCCTAATAGATAAAGTGTGTTCATATTTCCTATCAGTCCCAGAGTGCTTCTGCTGTGAATGGCTAATTCTGTGCTCCAAGGCTCTCCCGAATGTCCCCATCTAACACTGATGTTTCCCGAGGAGAACGAAACACCAATGATTATTGATTTAGAGTACACAGAAACCCTCCACGTTGGTCACCCAGATGACCTAAATGGAGGCTCTGTGACCCTGTGGACTCAGAGTCAATTGGGATGTTGCCCCCAGCACTGAGCAGAGGACCTGGTAAGGATGGATCCACATCATACACGATTGCTACTAATTCTTTTACAGGCGACTCCGTATTTTTATTTTTTTTAATCTCACAATTTAAACACATCTATAAATTTTAAAGATATTAATAATACCATATGGGATAAGACAACCCCCACGGGTCTCCAAAGAGGAAGAAATGTTATAGGTGGCAAACCATGTCTTCCCAAATCTGTTCCCTTCGTCATGTTGGTAAACCTGGTGTTCACATGCAAATAAGATTTTTCTATTTGTTGCATTCAACCCAGAACAAAATCATTCAGAGCAAAACCTTGCTTTCCACTCAGTCATTCAACATAAATAAATCGCTTTTTCAGTGAAATAAAATTTCCTTTAAAAGACAAAAGCAAAAGCACAGTCATCTCAATGCACAGTTATACCACTGCTGGGCATATATCCAAAGGACACTCCGTCCTACCATAAGGACACCAGCTCAACTGTGTTCATAACAGCTTTATTCATAATAGCCAGAAACTGGAAACAACATATATGTCCCTCGACCTAAGAATGGATAAAGAAAATGTACATTTACACAATGGAGTATTACTCAGCTCTTAAAAAAATAACATCATAAAATTTGCAGGCAAATGGATGGAACTATAAAAAAAATATCAAACTGAGTAGGGTAACCCTACTGAGAAAGGCAAATCCAGAACCAGGGACTGGATGACCAGAGTGGCCTCTTCCTGTTTGAGAACTCAGAGCACTTCTAGGACTGAGTCTCTTCTCTTAGGATTCATGGAGAAGGATGTTTAGCAAAAGTTTACTGGTCACTTACAATAGCCTTAGATATGCAAAACTTTGATGGAGGGTTGCAAACCAATTTAAATAACAAGCTAAAAGATTTTCCAATAAAGCTAAAGAACCCTTCTGCTTTTGAAGTTAAAAAATACATTTTTGAAAAAAACCCACTTGGGAGGCAGAAGCAGATGGATCCTATGTGAGTTTGAGGCCAGCCTGGTCTACAGAGTTCCAGGATAGCCAGGACTGTGACACAGAAAAACCCTGTCTTGAAAAATCAAACAAATAAACAACAACAACAACAAAATCCTTGTGGATTTTTGGTGACTCTAACAGAAATGTACTGGTTGGAAAAATGTACCAAAGCCCATGATCCAAAGACAGTTCACCATGATGGAGAGGTAGGAAGACTGAACCCACGCCTGCATGTGAAGAGACGGTTTCCTCATGACTCCTTGATAAGCCTAGGGGGTTTGTCCTGCTCCTCTACCAGGAGTCCTCTTTGCAGGGGTTAATGGCTGCCCTCGGAAGTGTCATCTCAAATGTACTATCAATCTTTTAAGAACAGTTGGTCTATATTCATTCATTCATTCATTCAAAGACTACACCTGTGCAGAAAGGTCAGAGAAAACTTGTGGGAATTGGTTCTCCACTTCTGCCATATGGATCCTGTATATCAAATTCCAGTTGCCGGGCTTGGCAGCAAGTCCCTACATCCACTGAACCATCTCACGTAAAAGATAAACAATCCTGAGTGCTGCCAAAGTGTGGAGGGTCTCTTCACCCTCAAGTGTGGAGCCCCCTGCACCTTCAGGTGTGGAGACCCCTGAACCCAAGCCAGCCAGGATGTCACTGTAGCTAGGCAGGTACCTGATGTAACTGCTGATCTCGCTGATGGTCCTCCAGCTATAATGCCTGCATTATTGTCAGTACAGTTTGCATGCCATTATATCATTTGTGAGCGGTCAAGGGCCTGGAGATTGAAAGAACACACAAGACACCTGGGTCATTGGAAAGGAGATCAGCCGAGTGCCGTTTATTTAAATTTAGGATTAATCTTAAATACCTAGCTGCTGCACAATGGAATACCTCCCAGGCAGGTGGGAAATGACCATGCCCAAGGTGGAGTAAACAATGGCCCTATAGCTAATCACCAAGGGGGCAGAGGGAGCCCAGGAACAAATGGGATGTTTAGCTGGTTGGCCAGAAATTGTCCTCAAGATGAAACCCGACAGCAGGGGTAGACTCATGGGCCCTAACCTGAGACCAGTGTTGCTCAGGACACCACACCAGTGCTGCTGGACTAGCTACACCCTCTCTCCTTTTTGCATAGTATTTGGAGAATATGTTGCCCTGTGGATGGAAAAGGCTACTGAAGTCTTCCAGAACTCATCAGCAAACAGATGCAGGACCTGACAGCTGATTGGAAAGTTAAACCACAACCCCGCCTAGGAAGCATCTCTGTGTCTGAGTTTTTGCTTACGTCTGCAACCTGGACCATGCAGTTACACAGATGAACTTCAGTCAGGGAAACTTAGCTGATTGTGCCTTGTGAATACAGTCTGGAAAGGAGGCAGGGTTTGCCTGAAGAGAGAGTAAAGGTTAATTCATATAAGGAGCAGGTTCTGAACCCAGAGGAAACCTGGGAATTCCTAAAGAATTGGTACAAAATATGGTTATCTTACCCCAGAATAAATATGAAAGGAATGTTTAGCAGGGCCCATCCACAAAGAGTATGCCAGGCAGCAGAAGCCAACCGTCAGGTCAAGGGGACCAGGCAGCAGAAGGCCACTGTTGGGCCCAGGGGACCACAAATATGAGGACAGACCACCAAAGTCTAAAGAACCAGACTCACACTTTATTCCATAAACAAGATTCCAGGAAAAAAATAAAAAGTCTTCATGGGGCATGAAAAGCTTATCAGCTAGCTGAGACCACAGCCAGAGATGGATTCTGTAAGGCTGTGGTGGTAAAGGCCGGTTTCTGAACCCACCTTTTAATAGTAGGGACACCAAGCATTAGGTCTGAACAAAGGAATTTTTACAATCTCAAGGTAAAACTCAGATAGAGATTGCCTTACTTTATAATCTCCATTAACAGAGTTTCTCAGTTAAACTAGTGTTTGTACTTAATCTGTTGCCTTTCTTGGTACTTCCAGGTGGTGTTTACTGAAGCTGTGCTCTCCCCTTTGATGCTGCCAGTTTCACATAGCAGGGATAATGTGTAACCCAGAGGTCATAGATCTATTTTCTAAAAGTTGGCCCAGCTCATATCCATAGGCTAGCTCTCAGTTTGCAGAGAGATGCTTTGGCCTTGTGAACAGAGCTCTGGGTTGTAAAGCAGAGAAACCCACTGTTAATAGTTAATCCTCAAGCTGCTGAGAAAGCCGCTGACATTCTGTTCTTTCTCCTATGCTTACAACTTTATATTTCCTTATTTCTACATTCCTATATCTGGAATCTACATTTTTATATTCTTATTCTTGGACCCTTCACCCACAAGTCAAATGGACAGCATCCATACTAAGCATCTACGCCAAGTTTGGACAAGTGATGGAAAGGAAGTGACTGGGTTCCAGGATACTGGGACTCCATGGTCGTGTTTGTATTGTCTTCTGTTCTCACAGTGGGAAATGTGAAACTCAGACTATTACATGATGAGAACAGCAGACAGCACTAACCTGGACTCCAGTGAGTCCCACGAACTTGCCAGGAAAGCTGATAAAAGGCCTGAGCATCCTCAGATGGGGGCAGGATTCTGTGGCTTGGTCTGATCTGAGAGAAGATTGTCTGCATAACTCACACTGAGGAGAATGTTAATTTTAGAATACTCTGGAAGAAAGAAGGCTAGAGCTATGAGGGAGAGTAATAGAAGACAGTTTCAGAGTCACAAAGAAGGAAGAGGTAGAAGGAAGGAGGGAGGACACACTCTTTCTGCCGCGTTGACACACACATACACACACACACACACACACACACACACAGTTGCAAGTTGGTGAGTCCCAGCATCCCAGTTTGCAAGCTCCTTAACCATCAGTAACCACTAGAGAGTTTAGTGAAGCCAGCTTGCAGAGAAAGGATGGCATGAGTCCTTAAGGAGCTCCAGGGTGTCTTTTTGAACCCAGGGCCCCAGCCCCCTCCCCCATCTGCAGCAGCTCTCTGGAATCTCAGGACTTTACCTCTCACAAGGCAGGCACGGAAAGGCAAACACTGCCTCTCCTCACTCCTATGTGGCATCTCTGGAAGCTGCAGGCACAAACACGTTTAGCTGTCTTCTAGGTTAGCGAGGTGATAGAATTAGAAATAATGTATTATGTACACTGAAGTGGAAGAGAGGATCTTGAAGGCACTTACCACAAAAACAACAGAAGTTTAACGTGAGGTATATGCTAATGAGCCTGCACTGACCCTTCCATATATTCCTAAGTCCAAACATTGTATTATAACTCCTAAGTATGCGCAAATATTGTGCACCAGTCAAAAAGAAAATGAGCTTTAAAGTTTATTTATAAAGATGGTGATAAAGCTGGTGTCTGCATAGAGCTGCTGGGAAGTAAGACTAGCAAAGGACCACACCGGCAGTCCTAGGATGCTGACCGCTTTGGGTTACTCTCACCAGCAGATGTAGCAGAGACTTGCTATGTCATCTGGAGAAACCTAGCACAATCGAGAAATGGTTCTCAATGAGCTTTTATGCAAATTTTAGTTTGTGGTGAAAAATACCAGCTCTTTCTGAAAGTAGCAACTTGTAAAAGTCACTGAATGCCTGTCAGTTAGCTCAGATCCATGGGCCTTGTCTTACAGAGACATGTCAGCTCAGATCCATGGACATTGTCTTATGGAGCTGAGTTACAAATCTGAAGTGAGCTAAAGCTGAAGGGTTTTTGGGAGCAGCGAAACTGAAGATGGTTGACAGAGAGAGATGCCCAGATTACAGTGTGCAAATGGAATACTTAGCTATGGCTTCTGCTTTCCTGGTGCTGGCTTCCTCTCCTTCTGTCACTGAGACTTTTGAGCTGTCAGAAGCAAGCACTTTTGCAGCCCTACCTCTCCTGCCCCCTTTGTTCCCTGTACTCCATGTTCCCTTCCTGTGTCTCTCCCACCCTACCCCTCTTCCTTCTTTCTCCTTCCTTCCTTCTTTCCTTCCTTCCTCCCTCCCTCCTTCCCTTCCTTCCTTCCTTCCCTTTTCCTCCTTCCTTCCTTCTTTCATTCCCTCCTTCCCTCCTCCTTCCTTCCTCTCTTCCATTCTTACTTCCATGAGCTCCAAACCCCTCTTTCTGTTGCTACTATTCTGATTGCCCCCCACTTCTTCCCCGCCAAAGCCTACAATTTTCCTCAGTGTGTTTATTCTTTTTTTTTAATTTATTTATTTATTAATTAAAGATTTCTGTCTCTTCCCCACCGCCGCCTCCCCTTTCCCTCCCCCTCCCCCAATCAAGTCCCCCTCCCTAGTCAGCCCAAAGAGCAATCAGGGTTCCCTGCCCTGTGGGAAGTCCAAGGACCACCCACCTCCATCCAGGTCTAGTAAGGTGAGCATTCAAACTGCCTAGGCTCCCACAAAACCTATAGGTGCAGTAGGATCAAAAACCCATTGCCATTGTTCTTGGGGTCTCAGTAGTCCTCATTGTTTATTCTTAAACCAGAGAATTCTCAATAGATATAAACCCCAGAGTCTATGTTTCAACCTCAGATTGCCCTTGACTGGTTTTGAACCCTTGAGGCATTGGGAGAGCAAACCAAAATCAAGTTGAACCAGAGCACAATAGTTCCTGAAGACTTTCTCAGGCCTGCAGGGCAGGGAACCCAAATTCAAACTGCCTTCTCCATGACTGGGTACTGCTTCCAGACCAGTATTAGCAGTAAAATAAAAGTTACAATGTCCTGAGCAGTGTTCTGTTTTGCATGCTGTTCAAAACTTTTTTCCTTACATTATTTCATTTCCTTCCTCCAAGTGCAGTTACCTGACCCCTGGTATTATCGGCAGCTCCATTTTATATTCTAACAACAGAGTGGGATGAACGTGTCTACAGAGGTTCTCATGGACACCAAAAAGTCGGGTTTGAATTCGAGTTTGTTTAGCCCCAAAGGCATTCCAGCACTGTCTCACCCTGGGGGCTACTACACTTCGTCTGCCTATGGAGCTTTGCTTGCTGCCTTGTGCTCCCATTAATGCAGCAGCTGCACAAACAGCTCCCCCCCCCACCTGACACTGGATCTACATCCTGTGTTCCCACTGGTGCAGAGTCCCCTCAAGGAGTCACTGGGGAAGGAGGCATGAAGCCAGTGCGCCCCATCCCCTGGCAAGCACTCATCCCTCTGTTTTCTCCACAGGCAGGAGCTATTCCAGAGCATCACCGGATTACAGGACTGAGAAATGCTCCTGTCGCTTAGACAAAGACAAACGAGGGCACACTTCTTCCACCATGGACCTGCCTCTCATGAAGACAGGTCTAGTCTCTATCTAATTCTCTCAGAGGTTTCTCCCGAGGTTCACTCATGTAGTCCACCGGTTGGAAACACAGACAGGCAAACACAGACAGATTTTCATTGAGTACCTACTGCGGCAGCAGGTTCTGCTCCAACTCTGATGTTTGATCTTTCACCCTTACACACAAGTCATGTCCAGGAGTAAATAAAGATTCCAGATACAGTGGTCTGATATAAAATCAAAAGGAGGCAAGGCAAAAAGTTAACATGTTCTCCTTTGGGTAGAGGCAGCAATACATTCCCTTTGTTGGTGTGCACAGTGGAGAGAGGCTGGGGTGACCTATTAAGGGTCTATGTCAGGGTACCAATCGTCCTCCTCATAGTCCCTCATGTGCACAGAGATGTATGCACAACAGTGCTCCCTGAACCAGTCTCTGCAGAGTCAGAAAGATTGAAAGATACCATCTAATCATGCATCAGTTGAAGAATAGACACATCCACAATTCAATAGATGGCTAAAAATACAAAGCGGTGTGAGCGAGAATGGCGTCAGCTAGGGAAAAGGTTCCCAACACATGCCATTAAATAAAAAGGCAGGTTGCAGAATAATTGATTTAATGCGCTCTTTGTTCCCGAAAATGACAAATGAAAATGTGTACAGAATTTGAGGAGTGTCACTACAGCATGAACAATGAATACGCTGGAAACAGAAGGAAGAAGAGACAGGCACAAAGCAGGAGCTGCTAGTTTTCCGAGTATTTTGAACATTTTGAGAAGGTAATTGAATGCACGGATTGAATTTCTGTAATAAAATTAATTATCTGTATTATACAGTCTTTTAAATGTTGAAATAAAGCAATGTAGCATTCATACACGTTAGGTTCAGGTTCATTCAGCGTGAGACCTGATCATTATCCATACTTTTAGTAACCAATATTTTCATAATCCCCGATGACCCATTGGATAAGTGTGCTGCTTTAAATACTAGAACCTGTGCACTGGGCTTTCACAGTGTTAGAAATGTTTAATTTGCCATTAATCCTTTTAAAAATATTTTTCTATGCATGATTGCTGTGCCTACAAATATGTATGTGCACTCTATTTTAATACAGTGCCCCTGTTTTCAGAAGAGGGCATCTGATCCCCTGAAACTTGAGTTACAAATGGCTGGGAGCCACTGTATAGATACCAGGAACCAAAGCCAGGTCCTCTGTAAGAGCAGCAAGTGTGCTTAGTCATTGAGCCAACTCTCTGCCTAACCCCTTCATTCTTAGTAATGCTGTTTTTGGTGGTTTGTTTTGTTTGTTTGTTTGGCAGAATTCTCATTTTTTTTTATTCTGAAGCAAATTTCTAGGTTGCAGCTTGGTGAGGTAAGCTGATGGAATGCTAAGAATCTCAATAAATTGAAGGTTCCTATGGAAACCAGTCCTACTGCCCTGAGTTCCATGGCTACAGTCTTCTACTGCCAAGATCTACAAAAAACAAGAATTTTTGCCTATTGCCAATTCTTCTCTCTGTGCTTTTATCTAAACAACACAACAATCTAATGAGTAAAGTTTGTGTCATCTTGGATTAAACAGCAAAGCTGTTGTACATGGCTACCCTCCATCCCGGACACCTGCCATCTTAGGGCCTGCCTGCTAAAGCTCATCCCAACTGGGCTTAGGATCCATTTGCCATTTCCCATACCCTAATAGAGAAGCAGGTCATGCACCCTCACTTGAGAATCCACGTGCTCCCAATCACTGTTGTACACACATGTCTGCCCTAACTGCATGTAGCCTTGGGGAGAGGCTAGAGCCCATAAGCTGGGAAAGGCTTGTGGGGGCATTTATTCAGCTACAGAAAAGCCTCAGCCCTGCAGAGTCAAGACCATCTTTGCCATATTGGGGGGAATATCATGTCCCTGTAGGTGACCCCTCACCTAGGCTCTGTAAGCAAGCTCAGTAATCTCATTTTTTTCCCTAGAAAGAACTCTGGTGGAATCAGGCCTTGTTTGTCACCAGGACCTTTGCAGGAGGGATAGCCCCGAATTCAGCACAGAGGGTCAAACAATGTGACAGGAAGACGTCTTTTCTACCCGAATGAGCCAGCACTTGGACTGGAACATCGACTACTTGCTATTCCAGAAAACACTCTCCAGTTGATAATGACAACATACTGGAAGCATCTCTCCCAGAAAGTTCTTCCAGAACCTCCTGTGTGGAAGAAAATGTGCAATGGACAAGACGGCCTGGGAACTTTTGCTTTTGGAACAAGATCTGTCCTAAACTCTCAGAACTGACTTGTGTTACCAAACAATAGTATGCAGGCAATGAAAGTCAAACACATTCAGCTTTTCTCCTTACTGTTGCTGATACTTTCTCCTGGATACCTGACAGTAGACAACAGTACAAGAATTCTCCAAGCCTTTCCACTCGTCATTTATCTGAAAGTCTTATAATTAGGAGAGACAAAAGGTAGGCATTACACTGCACATCTTAGGGTATAAGACAGAATATTATAAATAACCAGTTAGAGACGTTTGCATCGTACTGCCCTTTGTCAGAAAGGATCATTCAAAATGTTTAAGGGAAATGTGGGGTCTGGTCACCTCATCTGTATGAGGGCAGTGTTAAAACGCTGTCAGACAGTTGGCACTTCCAAAGGCGGTGGGGGCAGATGTGATCTGACCCTCATTAACCACTCAAGACGATTCTCCACAGGTTCACCTTTGCTTCTCTGCACAGCTCAGTCTCTCTCTCTCTCTCTCTCTCTCTCTCTCTCTCTCTCTCTCACACACACACACACACACACACACAGAAGACATGTTGTCTCCTTACTCTTGGGCACAACTCGACTGCTTCCTGACACAAAAGACACTCTCCAGAACCAATCTAATCCTTCCTTAATTCTCTAAAGAAGGCCCATGCTTGTTACAGGAAATGCTTGAAGTTAGTAGAATTTGGAAGGCTATACTACAGCTAGTGTATTATCTCTCTCTCTTTTTTTTTTTTTTTTTTGCAGAGTGAGGTTGAATATTTATTTAGGGGGTTATGAAGGGGGAAGGGAGAAAGGGAGAGAGAGGAGAAGAGGAAAGAGAGAGAGAGAGAGAGAGAGAGAGAGAGAGAGAGAGAGAGAGAGAGAGAGAGAGAGAGAGAGAGAGAGAAGGAGAAAGCGACAGAGAAGGGGAGAGAGGCAGAAGCGAAGCTGCCTCTCCAAGAGGAAGATGGGAAAAAGAGCAGCTAGTGTATTATCAACAACCACGTGAAGCTCACTTGGATTTAAATTCTGGGTAACTTTAGAAAGAAAAAATCCATTAACTCTCCCAACAAACTTAGGAAATTTTATTATTGTTCACCCATTTTTCAGATGAGTCAATCATCACTTCTTCCCAGGCTGGTTAGATGGCGCCTTTCAGAGTTGGCCACAGCTGAGCTCAGGGGCCCCCATGATCTGCAGGTTTCCTCCATGCTCCATGCAATGCTCTTGAAATCTGGAGTGAAACGTGGGTTCTCGGTAAAGAGATGTCGGAAACAAAGTCACAGCAGTGTCTCCTGATGATGCCACCTGGGAGCAAGGGCATCAGTCTGGAGAAGCCATGCAGGGTTTTCACAGACTGCATGTGTCCCCACAAAGGTCCCATCCACTGCCACGTAAGAGAGGTAAGATCATTCAGATGCTCGTTCCACGTACACCCCTACTTCAGACGTAGACGGCGATCATTTCTGGAGCTATTTCTGCTTTTGAAAACTGAAGGGAGAGAGTGTTGTTGGTGTCTCCTCTGCAGAAGACAAGATGCTTCTAGAATTCTACAGTTCTCAGTCCTTCACGTAGTGTCCACATCACTGAGGTGGGGACCTGTTCTATCAGCCTTCAGTCTGCATCTTCTGAGCCACGTGTGCCAAGTATATACGACACTGTGTCTCTGCCAGATCCTTCCCCAGAACAGCTCTATAAGGCGCTGTGTTTCACAGTGATGAATAATTGGAGTCAAGTGAGTGGGAGAGCTGAGTCACTTCAGCGGTTCTATGAGTGAAAGTTACCCAGCATCCCAAACCACCCTGTAGGGGCACAGCAAAACAAGCTATCTAAGTGGCTCCAGCCAGGGCGTGACTGTGCCTCGGGGAGGCAGCGTGTTAGATATAAAGGAAAGATTGTTACAGGGGAAGAGCAAAGGGACCTCTCCACTTTCTTCATCTCAAGGAGAGTGCTTCCTCTTCCTTCCTTTGCCTGAAAAGAATGTGCGGAGACTATGCCCTCTTCAAAAGTTCCTTGCGAATGTGTCTAATGTACATGTGTGCATTGCACATGTATGCACTCACAGACATGCTAGCCTGTGCATGTGGAGGCCAGAAGTCAGCGTCTCATGTCTTCCTCTGTAGTTTATACCTTACATTTTGGGTCAGGGTCTCTCACTGAACCTGAAAGTCAGTAGTTACAAGCCCCAGGAATCCGTCTGTCCCTGCCTCCCAAGTCCTGACACTGCAGACATATACCACCAGGCCTGGGTTTCTACATGGTACTAGAGATCAATCTTAGGTCCTCAACCTTGCATCTCAAACACGTCATAAACTCAGTATCTCCCCAGTACTGTGAACGCATGTTAGACGTTGTTATGTCCATTGGTCCCAAATAATCCTCTCATGATTTCTTGTACCTGAGACTCTATAGAACTCTGCCTAGCAGACCACAGAAGGATTTCTACCTTAAGAGAACCAGTCCCAGGAGCTCCCTCAACTTGCGTCTCACCTTTAGTTTAGGAGAATTCATTTAAACACAAACCAGTTTCTATAGCATATCACCACCTGAAATAGAAAATATCAGCAATTTCACCCATAGGTATCTACCCTAAGAAAATAACCTGAAATTTGGAACAAAGATTTATATGCAAAACTACATAATACAAGGTTATTGGTAAGAATTAAAAATTGGAGGGTCTAAACCCCCCTTTAAGGTAATAAGGTGATGGTAGCACGTTACAGTGTTCACCTGCAGCAGGATACAGTGAAGATGCCCCTGAGCTGCTCCAGATGGGCCCTCTGATCTTACCTGGTGCATCAACTGCACTTCTATTGTTGTAATAAAACACCATGACCAATGCAACTCCACAAAGTTTTGTATAAGTTGCTCAAGCTGTAGGACGTTTGGCTCCATGCTGGTGGACTGGGGGCATCAAGAGCAGACAGCATGCATGGCAGTAGGAGCAGGAGCTGAAAGTTCCTATCTTGAACTGCAGGCATGAAGTAGAGAGATCCAAGTCCAGCTCCAGAATGCACCTTCTCCAGCCACACTGCACCTTCTCCAGCATGCAGTCATGCTGCACCTTCTCCAGCATGCACCTCCTCCAGCCATGCTGCACCTTCTCCAGCATGCACTTCCTCCAGCCATGCTCCACCTTCTCCAGCATGCACTTCCTCCAGCCATGCTGCATTTCTAAGGTTGCACTTCCTCCAACATGCACCTCCAGCATGCACCTCCTCCAGCCATGCTGCACCTTCTCCAGCATGCACCTCCTCCAGCCATGCTGCACCTTCTCCAGCATGCACCTCCAGGATGTACCTTCTCCAGCCATGCTGCACCTTCTAAGCTTGCACCTTCTCCAGCATGCACCTCTTCCAGCATGCTCCTCCAGCATGCACCTCCTCCAGCCATGCTGCACCTTCTAAGCCTCCTGAAACAGAAGCACTATCTGGAACCAAGTATTCATATGCAGGCAACTACAAGGTGAGGTACTTCAAGCTTCTAAATGTGTGTGTGTGTGTGTGTGTGTTTGTGTTTAGTTGCTTTGTTTTGTTTTCCTAGAAGACCCCTGTATCTCCCCATCATTTGGTCCACAGTTTGCTGGGTTTTGAAAAACCCCATGTGGCCAGGACTCTGCTTGTTTTCTAGCCCCCTCCTAGGCTGATTCACTTCTCCAAACATCCTTGCATCTTCTGCCCCAAGCATGCTCATACTTCCTTCTACACTCTGCACACCCTCTCTGCTTTCAGCTAAGAGGCTCACACCTTTCATTGTCATCACTGGTGTTCACATTCTAATGCTTAGTTTTTCTTCCATCGAAGCTCTTGAAGTTGTGAGGCTCCCTTGCCTCTGGTCTTCTTACTTTCTCTTTCTTCATTGAATTCCTTTTCAATCACACACACACACACCACACACACATGCACACACACAAGCACACACACACACATCTACCAAGGAACATTCCTCGAACCACCTACTGTGGGAAACAAAATTCATTAACAGTCAAACCTATGTCCTATGAAGCTGTTAGACAAAGAGAAAGAAGTGACTGTGCAGTAACAAGAAAAAGCAATAGGAATAAATAGGCTAAGGCTGGGTTTGTCACAGCAGACGGCTTAAAGGCCATCTAGCAGGCGTGCCCAACTATCTGCCGTCATGGTATGATGCTATGATCTTCAAAGTCTACCCTTTAAAACTCTGCATCCTTTAAGGAAGTTTGTGATTTTGTACTGGACAGCTCTCATAACTATCATGTGTTATATGCGGCTCCTGGGATGCAGGTTTAACACACCTGATAGGTGATGCTAGTCCAGTGAGGGACATAGCTGCCACCAAAGCCACTAGTATTCTGCCGCTGAGAGAGGCACCCATGTGAGTGAGGGTTGAGCGCTGGCGGTCATCTGTGAGGCAGCACTGGTGGCAGGAATGATAGTTACGAACTGAACCGTTTAATGGACATGATGATGCTAACACCCTGGAGTAATCAGTGCCAGGAAGTCACTAATGGCAGGAGTCTCAGTCACGACCAGTGGAGCTGGGAAGTACCACAGATCATCAGTAAGTCCTTCTGTCCAGAAACACAGATGTCTGTACTGGAGAAGTGCTGAACTGGATCACATGGATTCAGTGATCTTTCCCACGGGGATGTCTGAAAATCCATTTCTGCCTTTTGTCTTCATCTGTTTTCATGTTTGCCCTTCGCACCACTTCCTGACAGATCACCCAGTTCCTTTGAGAGTTTGTTGCTCTTTCCTGTTTCTCATGCTTGAAGTGTTAAGAACCCTTCCTTGGTTGGGTGT
The DNA here is from genome assembly GCF_014885135.2 of Alexandromys fortis. Lineage (NCBI taxonomy): Eukaryota > Metazoa > Chordata > Mammalia > Rodentia > Cricetidae > Alexandromys > Alexandromys fortis. The sequence continues at coordinate 2,644,848 of NW_026067911.1, forward strand.
TTCTTTCATGAGCTAGTCTTGTACCGTGTTTTACATGTGGCAATGTTCTCTTATCCATCTAAGACCACAGATTACAGGATGCAAATTCAGAGGTTTTTTTAACTTTTGTTCTTTATTCCTTTGGATTCTGTTTGTTTGGACCTCAAATTCAAAGGGCAGAGCCATGCGGTTATGGCGCACGCCTTTAATCCCAGCACTCAGGAGGCAGAGGCAGGCGGATCTCTGGGAGTTCGAGGCCAGCTTGGTCTATAAGAGCTAGTTCTGGGACCGGCACCAAAGCTACAGAGAAACCCTGTCTCGAAACCGCGCCCCCCCCAATTAAAAGGGCAGATTTTGCTGTTGTCTTTGGTGTCCCACGTATATCTAACAGAGGTTTCAAAACTGACAGGAGCTTTTGTGTGGAAATGACGAGGGAAGGGGGATGAAAGTTGGTCCCTTCTGTGGCCATTTTGGAGCCACTGGGTAGGAAGGTATTGATTACATCCACATGTGACTGGTGTTGGGGTAGCTCAGCAGTGCCCCAAGAAATGAATCCTATTGCAGTCAGCCTGGGACAGGATTAGCAGGGAAAGGAAATGAATGCATCTACTCAATCAGACTCTGATCTTCTTGTCCCTCTTTAAAATGCTGCTTCTCACACATAACATTGAATACTAAAGGCGGCCTATAACTGAGAATTTCTAATCTATTCTCTGATACCTAGTGATGTTCCAGTAACAGATTTCTAATTATCACAGATCTAAAATATACTTTTATATTTGGCAGTATAATTTTTATCATAATTCTGCTTTTCAAAAATTTCAACTTCTCTTGGCTGTTCTTATACAAGTTTAACTTTAGAATTAATTTGGGCCAAATTTTTAAACCAATTTGAAATGAAGGTGACTTTCTTTTATTATTCTGCGCATACAAGCACTCAGCACAAGTCTGGTTTTTAAACACAGCTTTGAATCAATACTGATTAATTCTCCAGTCTACTCATGGAAATTTCATGTTTGACTTTTATTTGGAACAAAAAGTTTTAACTTATACTTTATAACATGTTTTGCTAATAAAAAATGAAATACTTCAGACATTGTATAAGTCATCTCATAACTTGAAATTTTATGTTTCTAATCTTTCCTGATAAAATTCTTCTCAATCATGTGTTATAAAAACAAAAAATAATATAGTTATACCTAGGTTCTACTTGTATGCAGTTTTCTATCCTAACTGGCTCCCAAATATCCACATAGAGACTTATTATTACTTTAATTATAAATGCTCGACCAATAGCTCAGGCTTATTACTATCTAAATCTTACAACTTAAATTAATCCATATGTCTTATCGAGGCTCTACCACATGGTGGTGCCTTTTTCATCAGCACAACATGCTCATCTCCTGCTTCTTCTGTGTCTGGCTGGGGACTCCCCATGACTCTGCCCTCCTTCTTTCCAGAACTTGTTCTTTGTCCACAAGTCCTGCCTAACCTCTACCTGTATGGCTATTGGCCACTCAGCTCTTTATTAGACCAATAAGAACAACAAATGTTCACAATGTACAAAAAGATTGTACCACAGCAACTACATGAAATGTAACATCAAATAATGGTAGCAATCTTGGACAAAATTCTCTTATATTTGATTGTCACAGGAATGTATTTAGTGGGTCTTTGCTAAAAATAAATGTGTCTGCACTGCTGTTAGGAATGTAAGTTAGTAAGTCATCATGAAGACAATATGAATATTCTTCAAAAAATTAAAAATAGAGCTACCATATGATCATAATCCCACTTTTTGGTATGTATCCAAGGAAATTCAATCAGTGGAAGAGATGCCACATGGCCAGGCTCCTTGTAACACTCTTCATGACAGTTAATAGAGGAAATTAACCTATTTAATCAACTAGTTAAAGGGCAGTAAAATGTGGGATCTATGCACATAGGAATACTACTTAGCCATGAAAACAATAAAACACTGTCACGTGAGGCAGCATGGGTGGCATTGCCGGTGTGTGTTAAGTGATAGGTCGGCAAGCTTTGCTGTTCAGCTTTCTGAAAAGTATGCCTTTCCATCAAGGCTACCAAGACACCTTGTATTGGTTTTTAATGCATTTAACATCTTAAAACATATGTGGCCTCTTACTTCTACTGGCATTTATCCGTTTGTAGCTTTAGCTAGGGCTCTGACCTGCTCACCATTATTGGTAAGCTGACCAGTGATGCTAACTCACCAAGTCATTTCTCACTGGGATTAAAGGACACTTCTCCCACTGCGCTAGCTCACAGGCCGGGTCTTTGCCTTCAGCCTGCAAGATGTCTCAGTAGGTTAAGGTGCTTGCTTGTCTCCAAGGCTGATGAGTAAGTTCCAAGGATGCACACTGTAAAAAGGGAGAACTAATTGCTGAAAATGCTCTTCTAATCTCCACACACAAGCTGCAGCACACTTTGCTCCCCCTCAGAGCAATTAATTAACTAATAAACTAATGTAATTAAAGATTGTAAATGGTACATGGAACACTACTTAGAATTTTCATATGATTTGCAATGTTCTATTATTATCATTTGTCTTTCTGGCCTCTTGGTTATGTTTCCCAACACATCAGATATTATTTTGTCTGTGGTAATTGTTGTTTAGTTGGTTTTTTTGAACTTTTATTGATTCTTTGCAGATTTCGCATCACGCATCCTAAGTTCACCCATCTCATCCACCTGCGTCCACCCTCCATCCTGCAATCCCCCAAAACAACGTAATTAAAAAAACAACCAAACAGAACAAAACCAAGACCCCTTCTATCCTTTCATCTTCAGTTGCAAGTGTCCCCTGGCCTGAGTTCATCACCCCAGGCTCCAGCTACTCCATCCATCCTTGGCTCTCCCTGCTGTTGTCCTGTGTCATGGAAATCCTGCTGCTTTGGATCTGTAAATTCACCCTCTTTTTATGCTCTAACAGTTCATAGATGTGGTGAATGTCGGGGTGGGCTAATCCATAGAGCCCTGGTTCTGGGCCTGGGTGGTAGCTGGGTTGGTCAACCCACCAGCTCGCCTCCATCTTCACCACCTGAGCAAGCTCTCCTGCACTGCCTCAGCTAGCTCACCCAACACAGCCTGCAGCAAGGAGGGGGCCGGTTCTCCCGCTCTCAGGTCCTCAGGTCAGGATCACACACACTCACATCACCAGCACCAGCCCACTGTCTTGCCCAGGGTAGGTACAGGACCCTCTCTCTTCTGACTGCTGTAGGGGACATATGTGGAATGCAGGGGTAGAACACCTCTCCTGTTCTCAGGCTCGCAGGGCCAGCTCCCCTGTGCTTCCCTCAAAGTGTGCAGTATCCCGTCCTATGCACTGTGGCAGGTGAGGAACTGGGTAGCATTGACCACTATGGCTTTCTTCTGAATTCATTTCAGACCACAGACTGTGTATTCCTGTGTAGTCTGGTCAAGACCATCTTATTTTCACTCCATTTTGAACATGAGAGGTTTTCAGAATAGAAAAACGTGAGGTTAAATAGAGTTCTGAGAGCTCTAAGGAGGAAGTGAGACACCACTTACTTGTAGCTATCTTAACCAATGTTCTAATCCTTCTAGTGACACTGTTGTCCATAAATGAGACAAGATTTCCGTGCTTCAGATGTCATTGACTTTTCTTTTGGATGAATGGGGATGGGACGAGCAGGTGGGGGTGGGGCCAGCTTGCTTCTTTCCCTCCATCTGCTCTGTCTGTCTCTTTTCATCACAGTTGTACCATTATTTTCAATTTTCATGCGGAATAATATTATTAAACTACCCTACCTCTCCTGATAACAAGACACACAACTTTCAACTAATAGCACATCTCAGGTGATACCATCTCTCCTGTTGCTTTAATAGTGCCATTTAAAAGCATTTATGCAATTTTATAGTGTTATTATTTCATCCATGGCCTTCCTATGAATAAGAAGATTCTAAAAGTTAAAAAACAAAGGTGACTTTCCAAATTGACTAAGCATTTCAGCTTTCTTAACAGTTCCCAAGCTCAGATCGATCGATCTATCTATCTATCTATCTATCTATCTATCTATCTATCTATCTATCTGGGTTTTTTTCTTTTTTTTAGTAACAGTTTGTTTATTTTTTTATTTTATTTATTTTTTTTATTATGAAAAGAAAAAAAAAGTTTCCACCTCCTCCCAGCCTCCCATTTCCCTCCCCCTCCTCCCCCCCCTCTCCCCCCCCCCACTCCTCTCCCCCCTCCCCCAATCAAGTCCCTCTCCCTCGTCAGCCCAAAGAGCAATCAGGGTTCCCTGCCCTGTGG